>NC_140966.1:30736509-31252868 GCF_056783735.1 Eptatretus burgeri | reverse complement strand
CACCAACGACGTTCACCGCCTCCCTCGGGACCGGCAAGAAACTGTGGGGTGGGGGGGGGGGGGAGGAAAGGGAGCGCGTCTGGATGTTCTCACGTCTAACTTGGGGCGCGAGCATGCGCGAGACTCCGTTCCATGTCATATGGATAGCCCTTGTGCTCGACTCAATTACAGCACTCATTGGGTGTGTCGCGCGTGTTCGTGGCCGGAAAGCACAACTGAATACCCCGGCACTATGTTAATCCCGGAGATGGATCACGTTGCAGAGCGTGGAGCAATTGAGGTAATTTCTGCTGCCAAATCTTCGCATGGGCAGAACTAGGGGTAATCGTCCAAACACCACTGAGGTTGCTGGAAAACACCCATCGCTCCACTTGATCTGCTCCCAAACACAGCCTCCACCAGGGGATTATTAAGGAGGGCTCTGTTCTCACCAATCCTTGCTTTCCACCTGCTGTAATAGAAGTTTTGCTTCCTTCTTCCTTGTCCATATAGCTTTTCTCACTCTTGCTGAAATAAATGTCTTGCATTATAAATGTACTCAGTTGGTACTGTCTCTTCCTCCATTGGTCGAGCATAATCCGCACATTGTGCTCGCCGGGAACTTTTACCCCACGTGATTTGCTCTGTCAGCCGGTGCATACTTGGCAGCTCCCCTCAGCTGCACATGATCAGGTAAGATTAAGACAAGTATGTATTGAGGGCATAAGCCACCCCCCCCCCACCCACCCCTTGATATTGTTGTCAAGATAAGGTAACCACGCGAAGCAGTGACACCCTGCCAGGATTGCTACTAGTCGGCGTTCGTGGTTGATTAGCAACCTGCCATGCCTTGGAGTTTTCCGGGCTGGTGGCCTCAGGGCCGGAG
Organism: Eptatretus burgeri; assembly: GCF_056783735.1. Classification (NCBI taxonomy): domain Eukaryota; kingdom Metazoa; phylum Chordata; class Myxini; order Myxiniformes; family Myxinidae; genus Eptatretus; species Eptatretus burgeri. The sequence continues at coordinate 31,252,003 of NC_140966.1, read as the reverse complement.
ATCAGGAAGATAAGACCGGGGAACACCCCACGTGGTAGCCCCAAACTCTGGGCCGTAACTATATATATTGTCGCGGCCGTGACAGTTAAGTTAATCCCCCCGACCCAATTGTGGTGGACGGGCGGTTAACACCGACCAGGCCGGATCGCCGAGCGGTTTTCCTTTGGGGGCGAACACATGATCCTCAAAGATTATGGCACACGAAGGAGGGGAAGGGCGACATGGATGGAGCAGATGGATTCACAGCACAAGGGGTTTATACTCAAACGCGTGTCAGATACACGGGCACCAGCAAGTTAAAATAAACACAGGGATTGAATGAAAATAGATCAAATATTTACAAGGGTAATAATTCAAAATGTAATAATAAAACGTGAGACAAATGAAAGCCTAAAGTTGAGGCGCCTCGACAGACGGACTTAAATTCTGACAATGGGAAAACGAAACAAAAGAAAATCCTCCTTTATTCTAGCACTTAGCTTTGTCCAGAGATGGTCTCTATCGAACTTTGCAATCAAGCCGCTTCGTCCAGCATGGGAAGACGTGCCCAAAATGGTGCCGAACTGCTCTCTGGGTGGGAAACATATGAGGTAATTGGTGACGTGGTATTCAACGCCAGGGCTCACCAACTGCTGTGCAGCTTCTTCTCATGAACGAATATGCCGAATGTTCCTCAGACACGAGGTCTGCTCACGATCGCCCACTTTCCACGTCGAACATACGACGGGACGATTCCTGAGGCTCTGTAATAAGGCCACGAGGCACTCTCTTCATCAGTCCTCAGAAATGTACACACTTCACGGCTTAGCCGAACAATCAATGACTAGCTTCTTGCCGCCCAGCACGCTGGCAAATTTCCAGCACGACACGAGAATTGTGTAGCCATTTTGTCATGCCGAGAGGAGAGCAAAAAGGAGATCCTCTGTCCCAGCCACGTTTCTCACCAATCCTGTCTACTCTTCGATCAAGCCCCCCCCCCCCAATGATGCAATCACCAATCATAAGCCTCGGGGGCGTGACTTGCTGGTACGAAGCCAGGGCTTCTCACCTGCTTGGACGTGCGGCATGTTATTATAAAAACGTAAATCTTTCACTACTGGCTTGCAAATGCAGAAACATACAAAAAGGTCACGGGGGAAATTACATACTTGGGGCAATTACATACTGTCGTAGCATAAGTTGAGGTTGTAGAAGATATAATGGGATAAGACTGCTCTGTCTGCTTTTGTAAATTGCTTGCCTTTTGGTACACCCGACAAATTCCTTGCTTTCCCTGCTGAACATAATATAAACCCATTCACTGTGCCACATACCTTTCCTCGGTAATTGTATTTAAATGCTTTGTGTGGAAATGTTCCCAGCTCGTTTCCATTTTTTCCTTCATTGGTCCAGCACGGTCCATATCCGAGCCTCGCCGGCACTCTGTGCAGGACAGTCCTTTTGACCGGCAAGAACACTGGTTGGTCTCGCATTTCGTCTTCTTGCAATTACATTTCGTCGCCTCGAACAGTTCCTTCGGTGCTGGTGGTTTGCTCAGCCAGTGAACAGTCAGTGATCCGTTGCATTCCACCCATCCGTGAAATGTAGAAGGGGCTTCTATAAACCTCTCAGTCGCGCGGTGGTGGATCGCAGATTGATAGCTCACTCTTTTGCAATGCAGCATCAGAGCGTCGCTTGTTGGCGGCAACTTCTGTTCTCCCAGAGACTGGTTGCAGAATAGCTTTTAGCGAGCCTCATCCACACTCTTCATGGTCGGCTGATTGTACATGGAACAGACGAATTGTTCCAGGTCGTGAATGATATTCTGATCTAGCGTGAATTCTCGACCAATGCTCCCGAAACAGGTGATGAGATGGGGACTCTTACCTTGGAATGCACTGGTGGTATCACTTCCCGTGAAATTGTGCAAACCTACCAACGCATCACAGACAGAACTTTCCAGGGCATTACTCAGCTTCCTAATGTCAATGACGATAATGTCCTTGGGACTTCCTGTGACCAGATGGACATTTCGGGCCCGAATCGACTTTGAGTGAGCCAACGCCAACACAAACACATCGGTGTCGAAACTCTCTATGCGCACCGACTCTTCATTGTCCCGCGTGAGCAGCATGTAGCAGGAGCTTTGTGTCAGCTTCCTCATGGTCACATTCAAGTACAGGTACTGACGACAGTCATGACACCATTTGACGCCTCAATTTTCTCACATTTGCCGGCATGACTGATGTAAAACAGCATGTCGCCCAGTTTTGATGGAGAAATGTTTCTCGTCCATGATTCGACGATGAACTCTATCAACGCCTCCTCGTTGGTTCTGCTCAGGAGATAATTGGCCCACTGTTTTGGAAGGGCTTGATCACGTCCGTAGATGGTTCGCACCTGAAGATCGCCCGCCCTGCCCGCTCGTCTGGCTTGCTCCAGGCACTTGATGCTGATACTTAGGTAAGTATCAAACACCACGTCTAGTCTCGAAGATTGGTTATGTCGTGCTTTGGCCACTACGATGTTCAGCACCATCTCTTCCAGTTTGCCGAAAGTGTTAGGCAGTGAACCAGCCTTTATCGCCTGAATAACGGCCATTCCATCCACAATCGTTGCACCTTGGCTAGGCCGAGCGTCCACACGGCAATCGGGCCACAGTTTCAGTATATGGTTTCGGAGTTTGGCTTTGTCCGTCTTAGCAATCGAACCATCACCATAAGCCAGCGGGAAAGATATGGTCGCCAGTGGATACACGAGCAGATCGTGGAGTGTTACATTGCTTTTCTCGCTAATCAACAGCAGTCATGTGAAAAGACGACGTTCATTCGCAATTTCAACCTTCGGCGTCTGCTGGTGGGGAGTCGCCGACTTGCCTCACGCCTTCGAGAAAGTTGCCAATTTGGCCTTCGAAATCGGACTGAAGAATGGGACCTCACCCGAGAGAAGCCGATCACGCATGAATTGCACGACAGCATTCTCTCCCTTGACATACGCGTTCATCAAGTCCGCTGAAGTGGCTGGCGGTGCGATGACACCTGAACGAATATTGACAAGTTCAAGGTGAGTGCCGGAGAAAGGGTTAATCATTTGAAGTACTGTGTCTATCACTTGTACCACCGCTGCTTCATTCTTCTTCGAGCTCGACACATCCAAATCCTTTCTCGTTCGGGGCTCGTCGTGGATACCCGCCATGGACTCACATTTCCTTGCGATTTCCGCACATGCTGGTTGGGACAGGATCCACTTCTTCACAGCTGTGCTTTTCTGAGTGTAACCAATGATGCCTCCACTGGTCTTGCTGTCCCTATTTAAAGTCTGCTCTATGATCTGATCGCACGCAACACTACTAAATCCATAACGAGTATGCCGTTGGGCAGTCCATTTGCCATCCATGAACACTTGATAGGTGTCTGGGTGGGAGTGCTCTAGGCCGGCCATTTCCAGCCATTAAACGGGTAAGTACCTTGCATAGTTTTGGTGATCGAACGCAAAGTACCAAGGCATTGACGCTCTCGTGATCGCAAGATGTTTCGGCCAGTTCGAAGTTCGAGTTGCCCGTATAAGCTCAAGTGCAGCTCCACCAAAACCAAGTAGGAGCACCAGAATGCGAATGTTTTGCTCGCTGTACATTGCTGCTGTCTGAAGTCGCTGTAGCGTGTGAACATTTCCGAGACCTCTTCCGATGAGAGTTACTGTTCGAACAACGGAGACGGAAACGTTTCCTGGAGACGCTCTATTCACCTCTGGAATCACACACACGTCTCCTCTGCAAGAGAGTCCATGAAGGCCTGGAAGCATAGTCTTCCTAGCGCTTCGTAGACGAGCTTGTGACAGCGCAGACTCCTGTTATAGTGGTGGCTGTTTATTACTGAATTTGCAGAATGCTGAGCGACAATACCAGACTCTATTATGAGGTCGAGCAGACCTGCGTCTCTGAATCTTTTGCCGATCACGCCAAGGAAGCTCATGAGTTGGTGGAATTCGCCGAGACGAATTACCAACCTTTCTGTCAACTCCGGGTGCAACCAACGAATCTCCTGCGCCTTACTGTAGATCGCAAGGTCGAAGACTAGACTCTACTTCTTCACGTTCCAGTTTATCAGCCATATCGATGCTTTGGCATAGGACCGTGTAAACGGTGTCCAGTTCCGTGGGTGATGCCTCGATCACGGGAAGGTAGATGATGGCTGACTTGGTCAATTCTTCATCCCGACGAAGGAGGGTGTTGTACCCAGTCCATGTTGGCAACCGCCCGTCCATTTTCTGGAATGTTTTCATTGTGTAACAGAGCACATCCAGCGATAGCCCGTCCTCTTGTGACGGACTGATGTCAATGTCACAACTGTAAAAGGCTGTAGTCCCTTGCCTTTTCCCACCACCATACTTGAGAATGGGTGGCGTGTTACCAACTAATGACCGCTGACGACGGCTAATTGGAGTCACTGGATGAGCGTGCTGAATCGGCTCAGAGGGTGCGTCTTGTATCATCAATCCATTGGTGTGGTGAGTGGTCCCATGACCGGTGAGGGTCTCCTCACTGAAATCGATGTTATCGTACACAAATATTGCCGGTACATTTCTGAGGCAGTTTGAGGGCAGTTTTCCCTCCTGATCAATCTGCAACAGCACCAAAGCGGTTTCCAACGCCTGTGTAGTACTGACTGAGACACAATGCCCAAGCTTGTTGAGCAGTCCGAACAGTCGAGTCGAACCAGTCCAATGTTTCAGTCAGGCCCAATGCATAGGACTTCGGAGTAAACGTCTGACCCCTTGACGCTATAGAAACATCGTCTTGAAGAACAGAGAGCATTTTCAGATGAATATGACGTGGGAGTTCCACAAATTTCTCCAGGGTTGGCTCGTCTGAAAGGCCCGCTATCCATGCAATAAGGTTGTACAATGCAACAGGGATGGGGTTTTCAGCATTTGAAATGTCGAAGTCAGGAGCAAGTGGTGGCCATGTAATGTCCACACTTTGGTGTTTGTTCAGGTCATCCCTCACCATGAGTGCTCCCGAGTATAGAACATGTAAATTGAGGCCTGAGTCACCCTGCTGTGGACCCTGGCTGGCTTCATCCTCTGTAGTTGACTCTGTTTCTGTTGTAGAGCTACTGTCAACAACACCAGCCTGAGCAATGGAACCAATATCAATGTCCTTCATGTACACCACTTCGCTCTCAGACATTTTTGGTGGACGATAGAAAATCATGTCTGGGTCCCGTTCCTACAGTCTTTTCTTCAGTCTTGTTGCCTGGAAGTTGGCCTTATCCTGACCTTCGCATACTCTGAGTAGGTCATTGAACATTTCACACAACTTCTTCATATGTATAGATTGCTTTCCATCAATGAGTCTTACCTGGATTACTTTATCACAGAAAATGCCAAATGTTGAGTCATGGTTCACTTTCTGAGTTTGGAGTTTACTTTCACTCTGTCTGTGGTATGTGTCATTCACATACTCGTAATAACATTTACGGTGATAACAAACTTCCAGCGCCACACAGTCTTTATCCTTTATCGTTGTCATTATTCTACACCGGGCGTCGTGGCGGGCGCGTGTAATCCCGGCTACTCGGAGGCTTGGGTTGGAGGATCGCTTGAGGACGGGAGCTCTGCTCTACGCTGGGCCGCGCTATGAGAGGGTGTAGGGCAGCCCGGAATCATGGCGAAACCCAATCCTTATCCCTGTGTCATAAGAGGCGACCAGGGTTGCGTCAGGAAGTGCATCCGGCGTAAAACCTATGCCAAATCAGTATGCGGATCATAACGGATGATCCGCTGTTGCGACCCTAACGGGAGCAGTCGAAAGACAAACAACAACAACAGTTGTCATTATTCTCACATCACGTTCATCTCTCCTCTGCTCAGCAGTTTCCCTCAGCTTTCCTCCATCCTGTGTTTCTGCCAGGGACAACTGATCACGTTGAGATTTTCCTTTGACACGGATGAATTTGGCTTATTTCTGGCATATGATACAAATTCTTGGCAGTACACCAGCTGATTTGCCAGCCACCCTTTCTACAGAGGTTCTGAGGGATTTCCTACATATTTTGTGGTATGAGTGCCCCTCTTCTTCGAGTCTGCCCACCACCTCACTGGCTCGAGCAGAAACTGTAGTAGTGCTGGCTTCTGATTTCCTTTTCCTGGCTTCAGCGTGTTTTGTATGATCCTTGTTACAAAACGACGCATATCAGAACCAGTGACAGCCGGCATCCGAGGGGAGGATCAGTCACTGGCAGCAGTTTCATTATTTGATCAGCTAGTAAACGGCATTTGTTGATAGTTTCACTATCTGTGGCGTCGCACCAAGCCTTCGCACACTCGCATACCTTACGCCAGCTCTTATCCGTGAATTGCGTCACTTTCTCATCATCCTCCCCACCCAAGTGTATGAAACAATGCATATTTGGTTGTTGAAAGACCAAAAATCACTCGAAATCACACAACCATGGGCGCCGCCATCTTGATTTGTTGCTTCCTGGTAGTTTCCTCTGCGATTAGAAGCACGCCATTCCCACTTCACGGCGGTAATTTCAAATGGTAATAACCATCGGAGTGTCAACTTGTGCATATGGAAACAAGTAGGAATTTCAATGGTGTGTTCTCGTGAATGTACAGGGTGAATTTCGTTTAGATTGGTGATCTGCACAACGAAACTGAACGAACCCACCCACCTCCACATGACCTAATTCCACTAGTGTAGTTAGGTGATCGACCAAAGTTTGAAAATTTTCCCGCCTTTTTTGACCGCGGGCCGCCATTTTGAAATTTCAGGAAAAATCCATATTTTTGGAAATAATATTGATTTTTGAATGTTTTAAAAATATATATTTCTCTGTTTAGATGGCCGAATGCACTTCAGTAGGCACTAGTATGATAGTAAGTACCCGTAAATATTATTCACAACTTGTCCCAACATTTTGAGAAGGGGTTGCCATTTTGGAATTTCACTGAAAATCCCATATTTTGACAATTATTGCACGACACATTGTTAGGCGTTGACAGAATATCAGTAGTAGTGTTTTCATAAAGACATTATTAATGACAAATGAGAGCATGATCAATTAATTATGAGAACAACCAAATATGTTTTAAGCGACATGGTTTTCATATATGACAACATAACAATCTAGCAAACCAGCAACCACACATATATCTTATAGAGAACATAGCGTTTGTTTTGTATAGTCTGGGTAAAGTTTCCTGTGCTCTTCCATGCACTGTAGCAATGCTTGACATTGTTTCTCATCATTGCACAGATGAATAAAGTCAGACACTAGCTTTATTCCTCTTTCAGCAAGATCATTTATGACACGCAAAGAATTAGCACTTTCGCAAAATTTCCTGTAACTAGCGAACTTGCCCCACATAGCCACAGGTGTCTGCCGCCACTCCTGATCATCGTCGATTCCTAGGAGGTCAAACATCAGCCAGGATTCTTGGCTAATGAAAGACCTTAGCGTTGGCATATAATCAGTTGAATTAAATTCCACGTGGGGAAGTTGTGGCTTGCCAGAGTTGAACTTCTCAGGCCGTTCTGTATTAAATAACACTTGTCCCATCAACTCTGTGTTCGGGACAACACAACTAACTAGAGGTGCTAAGTACCAAGTATGGCGATTGCACGACAACATACAAGCATCTACTACACCACTGTCATAATGTTTGTACAGGAACATGTCAGACATGAACTTCAGATTGTGTCGTGCCACAGATGTGCTAAGTGGACTCTGTAGGAATGCTTTAGCATAGAACAGACCTACAAACTTGGCCACTCTGTTGAAATACACTTGTTGAACATCCGATATCTTGAACACGTCTTTGAGCAATGCTAATTTGAGAAAATGGATGGCTTTCACCATCCACTTGGCGTGGTGGTCAGCGCCAGGGCGCATAAACTTGAAGTTGGCGAGATTACCACCGAGCCAAATAACCACGAGCGTGATTAATTCCTTATAATCATCTCGAGGAAACGTTTTGTTCTCCAACTGTTCCCGTGACCAGATAAGAACGTCCTGCGCTACTTCACACAACCAGGGATCTACAGAATCTCAGGAAAATTTGTTCAGTTTTGTGTAGTCATTAACAAGGGTGTTCTATTCGGCCTTCAAACGACGAAATAGCTTTACACCCGGATCTTTTGTTTGCTCCGTCCCGTGCTCGTGACACGTTTTATGTGCAGTTCATATATATTGGTCAGTCAAGGTTTATCTGCAAGTACACAAAGAATAATAATAAAAAAATTTCATTAGATATACACAAAATATACGATTTTCACAGAATTTCCAAAATGGTAACCCCTTCTCAAAATGTCGGGACAAGTTGGTGAATAATATTTACGGGTACTTACTATCATAATGGTGCCTACTGAAGTGCATTCGGCCATCCAAACAGAGAAATATATTTTTTTAAATATTCAAAAATCAATTATTATTTCCAAAAATATGGATTTTTCCTGAAATTTCAAAAAGGCAGCCCACGGTCGAAAAAGGCGGGAAAATTTTCAAACTTTGGTCGATCATCTAACTTCAATAGTGGAATCGATAGGCACATAGTGCTTCATTCAAGCAACTACTTTTGCAAAAGTAAAACACATGTGTGTGTATATATATATATATATATATATATATATATATATATATATATATATATATATATATATATATATATATATATATATATATAAATATATATATATATTGTTGCGGTCTTCGCGCCCGCCGGCGTGCGACGGCCACGTAACTCGAATCGCGGCACGTCGCCCACCGGACGGACAATCCAGTCGTGACCCTCTCGGACTAACGCCGGGAACCAGTCACGGGTGGACCTTTCGGTCTCACCGCGATCGAGCCAATCAGCCCCCGCGTGGGATAGGGTTGCTCGCCAAATTCGACCTACCTAAGTACCCACGCGGAGGGTAGACCGGGCGATCGCACCTCGCCGCAGGTCGACTTCGGACACGGGCCACTTAAGCGACCCGTTCCGTACTATCAGAATAACCGAGCGGTGTTATCGTCGACCTCGACGGTTCGATTAATTATCGGGCGTATTCAGCCCACTACCAACCCTTTACGTGAAGCAAGATGAGGGTTCAATGGGGGAAAAGACGAAGCGAAGCGGGAGAACAGTTCAACAATAAAGCACATTTATTCGCGGCACACGGGAAGCACACAAATACAATTCCACCGAATGCACACAAAAAAAAGAAAACACAATTCCATTTACACAAAAAGCAAACATAAAAGTGAAAACACAGTGCAGAGCTAATACCGACTACCGAGCACACGGCAACACTTATACAATTCTACTTCACAGACGGCGCCGACAACACATACCCAAAACCAAGGAAAAGAAATACCTCAAGAATGAGGCGGGCCTGAGGCCGAGACCAGGTCGGGCCTACCCGTCTGGTGATGAGACGCGGAGCGGCGATGGCCCCGCAACCCGCGGGCCTCGCGGACAGTGCCTGGCAGGGGGTGGGAACGGGGCCCCTTGGTCGCACTATCTCAGTGCGGGGGGAAACAGGAGGGCTTGCTGATGCTCGGGGTATAGAGGATCTTTATTATCCCTGGTGTGCGTCTCCACCTCGGCCAGGTCGCGCTGCCGGCCTCCCTCGGGCGTGCAGCTCCTGGCACCGACGCGAGCACCCCCTCGTCCGACTCTCTTCAGCTTCTCCAGCCACTGCAGGCTTCGGGCTCCAGACTTCCACACTCGTCCCCTCCGTTCCGACTCCTTCTCGTTCTCCTTTTTCGTTCTGACTCCTTCTCGTTCTGACTCCTTCTCGTTCTCGTTCTCCTTTTTCTGACTGACGAACACCGTCCTTTTATCCCCCCGTAACTTCGCCTTTGACCCCCTCCCTTTGACCTTTCACCTCGCTCCCCATTGGCCCGAGAAAAAGTGGGCGTGAAGGCTTTTTGATCCACAAATTTGCATATATCGATCGCCCTGGGGGCGGGGCCAATTCGCCCCTCGCTCACCGATTGGACGGCAAAAAGTGGGCGTGTGTCGTTTTTGATCCGTTTTTGAAGCACAAAATCCGTGATTTTGTACACGCGGTTCGACGCGCGCTCTGCACGAATCCAACACCGGTACCCACAGCGGGGCAAGAACGGTGGCGATGCTACGGTTGCGAGGTGTGACGTGAAGGTCGTGGCGGTTGTGGTGAAGCGGTGGTTGTGGTCGGTGGTTGATGTTGTGGTTGTGATCATGGCGGTTGGTCCAAAATAAAGATAGTAAAAGAAAAACGGCTATCCTGAAGAGTCGCAGCACGTATAAATGACATGTATTCCCACTAGACAACGGGTTCGGGCCTAACTACACATGTACTTACCGAGATACCTCACCTAAGGGACCTGAATGGTGGTTTGCGAATCTGGTAACCACAACAATATATATATATATATATATATATATATATATATATATATATATATATATATATATATAAATATATATATATATATATATATATATATATATATGTTGTTACGGCTGTGGAAATTCGCAATACACCATAAAGGGTCCTCAGGTGAGATATATCAGTAAGTTCATGTGAAGTTAGCCCAAACCCGTTGTATAGAGGGAATATGTGCGATTCATCCGGGCTGCGATGCTTTGAGTTAGCCATTTTTCTTTCTCTATTGTTATTTTGGACCATTAAGCCACCAACAACTCAAACACCACCACCCTTGCCTCTTTACCTCCACAACTCCATCCCGCAAACATCGCTTCACCGCCATTCCAAAACGACGCCCGCTAACCACCACAGCAACCCCCCACCACCTTCGCCTATCTCCTTCTACAACCATCGACCACACCACCAGTCAACACCAAACGTCGTGCTGTCCAGGGCCCGTTCGGTAATTGATGCCGAACGCGTAGAGCCGCGGGTACGAATGCGTTCCTCTCGGGGAGAAATTCGGATCAAGAAGGGTTCACGCCTCTTTTTCTCCGTCCAATGGGTGAGCATCGGGCAGTATGGCCCCGCCTCCAAGCGCGATGAACGTGGATTCTTCACGGGAGAGAATTCGGATCAAAAGAGGTTCACGCCCCTTTTTGCCATGCCAATGGCTGAACAGAGGGTGGCGTGGCCCCGCCTCCAATCGCGTTTCAATCCTAAAATCTGCATAAGGCTCCTCCTCCGTTCGATAAAGACAAGCACAAGGCGACGCGCGCAGTTTGAGTCGAGTGAAGACGGAGGTCGTCATCGAGGTTGTCGTGTGGGGGGGGGGGGGTCGCCCGTCTCGTCGTTGGTGCCGTCTCGTCGCGGGATTCGAGCCAGCCAGCCATTCCCCTCGCTAGACCCTGAGCATCGACAATTCTCCCCCTCCCCCCCATCCGCGCTGAGATAGTGCCGGTGGCCCCGTTCCTTCCCCACCCTAACATTGGTGCCGACAAAACTGTGATTGCGCGGAGCACGCCGGAGAGGGCTCACCGACCACGCCAGGGGCACGGAGTCGGGCGCAGCTACGCGGACATTGCGGCTTGCCCGAAATCGCGACACAAGGATGCGGGTAAGACCTTCTCGGTCTCGTGGACCTGGCCGCTCCTCCAGGGTTCACGTACATCTGGTCCACGGACCTGTCTGCCTCCTTGCCTGTGAGGGTGGCTTTAGTTTCCTTTGCTTTTTGAATGAATGATGTGGCGCCGAGTCCCGACAAGTATAATTGTTTAAGTGTTGTAAATAATTATAGTCGGTCGTACTGCTTTTGCTTTTGTTGCATTTTGTCTTGAGTGTTATATGTGCAAAACCGTTGCCGACTGTAAATACGTGCCTTCCGTGTTTCCGAAATAAAAGTGTGCTTGTCCGATTGTTCCCCGTTTTGCTTTGACTTTTCCTTTTATTGAATCTCCATCCTGCATCACGTAAGGGATTCGTAGTGGGTTTCAACATCCCGGTAATTAATCGGAACCGTCAAGGCCGTCGATAACTCCGCTCGGTTATCCCTGTAATACGGAACGAACCGCTTAAGCGGTTCGTGTCCGGAGTCGGCCTGTGGCGTGGTCCCATCCCTCGGCAGATTACTCGTGAGAGTACCATAGGTATATCAACTTTCGGCGATTTACCCTATCTCGCGCGGGTGGACTGCGGACTGGGTGGCGGTGGGGTTAAACCCCCACCCGTGACTGGTTTCTGGCGGTAGTCCCAGGAGGGTAACGACTGAATTGTCCGTTCCGGCGGACGTGTCGCGATTTGAGTTACGTGGTCGATCGCACGCCGGCAGGCGCGAATTCCTAATGTATATATATATATATATATATATATATATATATATATATATATATATATATATATATATATATATATATATATATATATATATATATATATACATACATATATATATACATATATACATACATATATATACATATATACATACATATATATACATATATATACATATATATACATATATATACATATATATATACATATATATACATACATATATATATACATACATATATACATACATACATATATACATACATATATATACATATATATATATACATACATATATGTATATATATATATATATATCTCTATTATAATACCAAGCTTGCACACTAAAAACTCGGCTCGCCGTCACACGATCCCTATGAAACTGCTGTGGCACTTAGCGGACATGCCGACAATATTTGGGAAGTCTTGGTGTTCCATAGTACGACTTGCATTTTGCACAATGCGTATTTTTGTCATTCCCCGTGTCCGGTCTGTCGTCTGCTACCAGCTATGTTGTACTGCTATCCCGTGCATGTGCACGGATATCGTATGTATATATATATATATATATATATATATATATATATATATATATATATATATATATATATATATATATATATATATATATATATATATATATATATATATATTGTTGCGGGCCAGGGTCTGGTGGCGAGAACGACCGCTCGGTGGGGGAAATTACATCGTCTCCCGCCAGCCTCCCGGAATTGTAGGCCGTCGCTCACGGGTAATTCCGTGACGCGGCGGGTCGCTTACCTGACCGTGGAGGCCAATACTTCCACCGAGTGGCGTAGGGTCTTTTTGCCGAGAATCAATTTACCTCATTAACCATATAGTTTTCGACTACCGGGGAACCATGCCCTCAGTACGCCTTGCCCGAACCGGATCACTCCACCAACTACGGTAGAGTACCAACACCGGATCGGATGCAGCCGAGCGGAACTACGGGCCTGTCACACCTTGACGTTTTAGCCAAGAATGGTAACGTATAAAAATGCACGTAAAACGTTGGCGTACGCTGAAGTTTTGAGGATTTTTTTAAGTTTTGGTCGTATTCATAACGTGTTGGTCGCATGCATAAGGTATTAGTAACGGGCACAGAACGTTTCGTTGTGTTAAAGATAACTTTTACCAATGAATGCTTTGCCTGTTGTCGGCGTTCACAACCGATGCCCAATGATAGTTTAACTTAGTCATAGCGCACTGCACGTATCGCCGACGAACTCGTGGCGTTCTCTGTTAAAAACCTGCCACACGCCGATTTAAATCACAATCGCCTGAAAATTGGAAGTGTCAACATCGCAGTCACACCTTGACGATTTAGCCAGCGTATGCCGACCGATGAAAAATGTGTCTAAAACGCTGGGACACGTCGAATACGGTATGGGTACGTTGTGTTTTCATTCGGAGCATGCTGAAAAACAATGAAGTACGATGGCATATTCCGTGGTACTTCTAAGTACGTCGTGAAATTTCAAGCATGCTGAAAATTTTACGACGTACTCGACGTGTGGCTCACAAGTTCCGCATACGCTGGCATAAGTTCTCAGCACGCTCCGCGATCGTTTACACACGTCGGCCACACGTTACTTGCAAGTTACTCAGAAGTCGAAACACGTCGAGGTAATGTTTAGCGTTCCCGAAACTTAATTTTTAACCAACGAGTAACGTGCTTTGAACCTATTAGTAGTGTGCTTTGAACCTATGTGTAGCGTGCTTTGTACCTATGTGTAACGTATCTTAAACGAACATTGGCGTGTGTAGACGAATTAGATTGACGCCTTCCAGACGACCACAGAACTTCCTGAACGTGTTTCTAACTTACAGCTACCGTATTGGCAGCGTTTAGGGGAATTGGTATATACAAATGGGCTTCACAAGAGGAACCCGTCAGTGTTCCAGACTCCATGTTGAGTAGATGTAAATGTCAGTAGCAGTAGCTCGAGAGAATTTAGTGATGTCGATGTTATTAGTAGTAGTTCGAGAGAATTTAGTGATGTCGATGTTGGTAGTAGTTGTAGTTCGAGAGAATTTAGTGATGTCGATGTTATTAGTAGTAGTTCGAGAGAATTTAGTGATGTCGATGTTGGTAGAAGTTGTAGTTCGAGAGAATTTAGTGATGTCGATGTTAGTAGTAGTAGTAGTAGTTCGAGGGAATTTAGTGATGTCGATGTTAGTAGTGGTAGTAGTAGTAGTTCGAGAGAATTTAGTGATGTTGGTGGTAGTAGTAGTAGTAGTAGTACTTTCAGGTAACGTGTTGCAAAGTGTGAACAACGTTTGTGTAGCGTGCTTACAAAACGTTACTCATAGGTTAGAAATAAGTTTCGGGTACGCTAAACATTACCTCGAAGTGTTTCGACTTATGAGTAACTTACAAGTAACGTGTTTCGACGTGTGTCAGCGATCGCATGACGTGCCTACAACTTATGGCCAGCATAGCGGAACGTGTGAGTCATACGCCGGCATACGTCGTAAAATTTCAAGCATGAAAAAATTTGAGGAAAACCCAAATGTACAACGTTTAAAGCCAGCGTACTACGACGTATGGCAGTGTTTTTCAGTGTGCTCTTAACGTATACAAAATGTACCCATAACGTATTCGACATGTACCAGCGTTTGACAATTTTTTCATAAATCGGCATATGCTGGCTAAATCGTCAAGGTGTGACAGGGCCTTACCAAGGACATACCGGCTGGAATGAACAGATTATCGGGTATAAAGACCCGGCTAAACTCAGATCCGAACCATGCTGGACCAATGATGGAAAAGACAAAAATGAAAATCGCAACACACCCCAGTGTCTTCCCACTACGTACAAGGTAGGGATCTATCTACACATATACTTAATGGAATAACTGACTTGGGGACAACTGTATGTTTGTGTGTATACGGTTCCGAGAACCATAACAAAAAAATATATATATATATATATATTGTTGCGAATCTGGAAGCCATGAGCACACAACATTCAGGTCTGATAGCTCAGTTATTTCAATAAGTGAATGTGGATAGATAGTTCCCTTTCGCTAGTCTAATGGGTGAATAAATGTACATGCGCTGTGAGTTACTTTAATAGTTAGGATTACAACTCCAAATACAATGACGGCTACTACAGCTCCAAATACAACAACACCGGCTATTACAGCTCCAAATACGATGGAGACTTCAGCTCCAAATACAACAGCGAAAACCCTCTGCTCCCGGCATTCTCTGCGAGCTCGCTGGTATGCGGGCGTTTTCGGAATGCATTCAGGGATGAATTCCATTCCCAAATATGGGCATGAATCGGTTCGCTTGGACCGCGCCCGAGAGCGAGCCATGCCTGAGCGAACCGCGCCTGAGAGCGAGCCACGCCTGAGCGAACCGCGCCCGAGAGCGAGCCACGCCTGAGCGAACCGCGCCCGAGAGCGAGCCACGCCTGAGCGAGCCGCGCCCAAGAGCGATAAAAGGGGCAGGAGAGATCGAGATCGAGTGGGAGATTGAGATCGGAGAGATCGGAGGAGCGAGGGAATCTGCGGAAGCCTCAAAATCTGTGCGGGCGAGAAAAACTGGCAGAGCGCGTGAGGACCCGCTGGAGCTCGGGAGGGCGCTCGCGGCTCGCTGGTGTCTGGATTCAGCTCGCCTCTCGCTGGTGCCCGGTTCGAATCAGCTCGAAAACCACACGCGGTGGACAGGTCCGAGTCAGGCTCTGGCCTTCAGCTCACCTTTCCCTCTGAGCTGGAGGCCTCAATAAAGGCTGTGGCCACAGTTTCTTTGGGTGTGCATCTGAGTGTGCGCCCGTCCGTAAATAGGAATTGTACAAGTGCTCTTGGCTGTACATACGTACTTCTCCATTAGTCGTGATAACTCTGCTTCTTGCGTGCTTCCCTCCTTCCCCCAATATAAATAAATAAAAAAATTACCCCCGTGTGGGGGTGACGGTCATCTCTATAATGTTTTTTACTATCATAATCGATGAACCGTTGCCAGATATCTCCTAAAATGACAGATAAGATAGGTTTTGAAAATGGCGACTTTCACAACTTTCACAACGACCTCGAAACCGGGGAAAAAAAAATGTCGTTGGGTATCACTCATCGACCTCAACCCACATACCAAATTTCATCAAGATCGGAAGTAAAAAGTTTTCTTTGTACCGGGAGGTGTTTTTGACCATCTTCCAGGTTACGTGGCAGCCAAACGGATGGAAATTTAAAAATCTGTCTGACTAGATACAAGATAATATTTTTTTTTACTATCATAATCAATAAACAGTTGCCAAATATGTTGTAGAATGGCAGACTAGATAGGTTTTGAAAATGGCGATTTTTATAACTTACGTGACCTCGTGACCTTGAACCTGGACAAAAGTTATATCGTTGTGCAACACTCATCGACCACTACCCACAAACTAAGTTTCATCAAGATCGGAAAGGAAAATTGACGGACGGACGGACGTACGGACATTTGGTCCGGCTTTATTAGGTCATCTCGGGAGAGATAACCTTATAAACCCGTGTGTTAAATGTATCAGTTCGTTGCTGTGTTTCCTTCCATTGGCTTAGCGTGACGCGTGTTGGAGAATTAGCAAGACCGTTGTTGCCGCCGTAAGGGGACATTTTGACCGACGGATCTCGGTGATCATCCGCTCGGGTCGCACACGGTTCGAGCACGCAAGCGGCTCGTTCCGTACGGGCGCCGTCGAGGGTGTGAATACTTGGTAAACTCGCCACGTGGAGCTCGAGGTATTTTAAAGATTGGCAAATAATCCTGTGTAATTATTGACGATTCACGGTGCGGTAAGGGACCCGTACTTGTCGGAGTTTTCCGAAAAGGTACGATCTAAACTCCGGGTGTTCGGTGGAGTCGACTCTGCAGTTCCATCTAGCGGTAGTGCTCGTCGCCGTTACCCGGCCAGCTACAATATATATATATATATATATATATATATATATATATATATATATATATATATATATATATATATATATATATATATATATGATAAGACTTGTGGCATAATGGTTAGAGCATACTCTGGGATGTTCGTGGTTCAAACTCCGGCAGAATCATACGAAAGACAAGAAATAAAATAAAATTAAATTAAAGGTACATGTTGCTTCTTTGCTTGATGCTCAGCATCCAAACAGATAGAGCACGGACCAACAACGCTGGGAAGGCAATTGCAAATTGCCCAAGAAATTGCTTTGGCAGCAAATCGCTCTGTAAAGATGATGACACATCAAATCAAAAAATGTATGACACTCAAAACTGGGTGCACAATGCTTGCACTGGTCTGGTAAAAGAATACAAGCGAGTCAGAACATCCTGGTGTTTCACAGGCCAGGCACTGCATCAATGCGTGTGCCACGTATTTGATAAATGTGAAGCTGGGTACGTCTGCAAGCATTAGATGGCGAATGTTGAAGATCTGATGGTGTCTTTTGATGAAGAGTAGAAGAGTCATCACCGACACCCTGAACAAATTACAAATCGCTGCCCTAAATACATTTATGGTTGAGCAAATGCAGCTGCCTTCATGAAATGCTCCAGAGACCTCAAATAACCAGCGATGAAAGGTTGCTACAACACCTGGATAATCGGCCGTCAAAGGTGGCCAGCCCGGTGAGTGACCCGGAAAGGAGTGAGGGTGATGAAAATCTCCAACTGTGTCTTCAGGAGTTATTCGTATAATTATACTTGGATTATAATGGATACTATAAATATGGAAAATATGATGACCATTCCCCAATGAAAAGATACATCCCTGAAGTTAAGATGTCACATCACCTAAGCTGCCTACAAAATGAAAATTAGCTTGAAGGTGAGTGGATGTGGCTCAAAGGTCAAGATAGGCAATTCATTGAAGGGTTCTTTTACATCTAATTTTTCACATTTGTAGTAATGCATAAATAAGTGATCATAATATGTAGTGCACAAAAGATGTTATTAGGGGTTAAATAGCACTGTAAAGCAATATTGGTCTTTTACATTCTGGCAATGTGGTTTTCAAACCAAGGATTGCATGACCAATACAGTACAGTACCTCAAAAATAAAGTGAAGCTATCAGTACTGCTATATGCACAGTACAGAGAAGAAATGCTATACCACAGAACAAAAGTGCATTTGGTTAAGAATGGTATGGGGAGGGAAGTTGCAAGTGGGGGTGAAATCAAATGGATGGATTAACAAGCTGAAAAATCAGGACAATATTGACAACGAAACAAATTTTGCTTGCCCATTTGACAAGGCTTGCATTAAAACGAGATAAATTGTTGTGACTGGAATTTGTGTTTAAGGAGATGTGGTTGTGGAAGGCAACATGGCCACAGCCACATCTGAAGCCCAACGATCGCATGCATTTCACTTGCCTTAAACGCATCCCTCACTTAGCAACGGGTGCTTGGAGAGCGGGCGTCACACACTTGAAAAGCATGCCTTACAAGCCGTCGCCCGAATTAACAGGCGTCGTTTCACTGGGCTCTTTTGTCCCAGAAAATGGGCACAGCTCGACCAGCAAATGAACTACCCGTTAATATAGCATTTACTTTAGAATTCTAGTTCAATATGTGCATCACAGGAAGTGTAAAACACCGCAATGGACATGTAGATGACAAACTCAAAAGTCCAAGCTCAATAAAGAAACAGAAAACTGTGTTATCAAAAACATTCTAACCCAAAGGTACATCGGATTCTTCATTCCAGCTGAGAATCCTTCCTTGCAAAGTCATCATCGTCATAATCAAGCCTAATTCTTCACTATGAGTGTCATTGCAGCCAATGCAGCTTCATGAGCAAGCAATTACCTCAACAGTGAGAATGCAGAGAGAACAATTTGTCAATTGGCAGGATATTGGAAAACAAACAGATTATATTTCTCTTTTCAACTATTGTGAGAGAAAGATCTTTACCATTCACAAGCAGGTTGTTTGCGGACAAGATAAACAGCTTTGTATCCCTTTCAGAAAGGGTTGCGTACTTAGCTATGCAACTTTCACCCTGCAAAATATGGGGCATCAATTTGTAGACAGATCTGATTCTATTCAGACATGAACTCAAGCTGGACTATTCATGCGTAAGTGTGCTCCTACTGCCATCACCAAGCTATGCTGCCAGCCCTTGCGAAGTGTCATCCACCGAATGAAAGATGGACGCAACGTTAACCTTGTGATGCAATTTAACAACTTACACTGTGAACAAAAGTTGAAGTTGTTGTGTTCATATGTTGACCAAGAAAAAGAAAGGTTTAGGTCAGTGAATGAAAAAAGAAAATTACAAGGGAAGATATTTCATACTTTCATGGTGATCGGCTTTCATGGGGCCAGTCTCTTCCAAAGACCCATTGGGGTTGACTCCATCATAATATTATGTGAACACGAACTCTTGTCATTTTGAATGTGGTCCGTTCTTCATAATTATGCAGCTTCAGTCACCAGTTTAAATAGCAAGACTCATGTTGTACATCAATCGCAAAACTTGCTTAGTGTCAGGTCAGATCAGATCAGATCAGGCATGGGAGCATGCGCCAGAGCAGTGCGTCGCCGTGTCCACTTTACACAGGTACTCCAAGGGCCTCTGTCTGGCCATCCTAATCTCCTTGAGATGCTGATCAACCAACTGCCACCACAAGGCACGTGGTTGGCCCATTGGCCTCCTACGCTTACGAGGCTCCCTCGCTGAGAGAATCTGGTGAGTGGGATCAGCGTCAGTAAAACGAGCCACATGTCCATACATCCGCAGCTGACACTCACGAACGATGCAGGTAACAAATCTCATTTGAGTCTCTCTCAGAAACTGCTCATTGGACACAAAGTCTGACCAGCAATAGTAAAGGATTCTCCGAAGAGACCTGGTACCAAAGGAATCAAGTCTCCGTCTCAGATCCCTGGTCAGAGTCCAAGTCTCACATCCAGAGAGCCAGACTGGAAGCACGAAGGACCTGAAGACTCGGACTTTCGTCCTCCCGCACAGGTACCGGCAGCGCCAGACCCCATGATGCAGGGAATCCATGACTCCCCAGGCCTGACCCAGACGTCTATTGACCTCTGACTCACAGCCAGCAGAGACATGAATATCACTGCCAAGGTAAATTAATCCCTCTGTGACCTCAACATCCTCACCACAAAGATACAGACAGGATAGCAGCATCCAAGATGTCATTGAAAGCCTGGACCTTAGTTTTAACCCAGAAAACCGGTAATCGCAGTGTCTCCGACTCCTCATTCAGCACCTCGATGGCCCCCAAAAGGACATCTTGAGTTTCCGCAAAGATGACTGCATCATCTGCGAAATCAAAGTTAGAGATCTTGACATTCCCAAACATGCACCACAGCTTGATCTCTCAGAGATCCTCACCAGAATCCAGTCCATACAAGTGCTTAAAAGTGCGGGGGGGGGGCAGTACATACCCCTGACAAACTCCAGCAGCAACTGGAAATAAGTCAGCGATGGTATCATAACGTCTCACAGCACTCTCAGCACTAGAGTTTAGTTCAGACATCATATTGATCAGTTTTGTTGGCACCCCACGAAGACCAGGAATCCAGAGGGCATCCTGATTCACTGAATCAAACACTTTACAGAGATCAACATCGGCTGCAAGCAGCCACGACCGAAACTCTCGTCAGTGTTCGTTGAGGACCCGAAGAACAAGGATACGATCAATCGTTGACCTCTTTGGTGAAAAGCCCGACTGCTCTGGACGCTGGTGCTCAAGCAGATGGTGGTGAACCCGATCAAGAATTATCCGAGCAAAGACCTTGCCCGACACTGAGAGCGTCACCCCTCGGTGGTTGCTGCAGTCTTGGCGATCACCCTTCCCTTTCCAGAGAGGGACAACAAGGCCCCTCTTCCAATCAGTTGGGATGATGCCTGTGATCCAGGCAGAGCACAAAACTGCATGCAACAGACAAGTACAGCATTTCTACCAGCCATGAAAAGTTCAGCAAGGATGCCACAGATCCCTGGGGCTTTACCCCATTTCAACAGGTTCACTACAGCCTGTGTTTCCACAAACGAAGGTGGACCAGTGTTGATTGGAGGGTCAGAAATAGGGATTGTAACACCCCTGAGGTCCAACTCGGCAGCTGGTGGATCCGCCTGGTACATCCGCTCAAAGTAACCAGCCCAGCGGGCCTTCACTTCGGACTCCTCTGTCAAGAGCCCACCACCCTCTACTCCAACAGCAGTACACCTAGGGACAGGCTTGGAGGAATGCAATGCGTGAATTCCCCTGCAAGCAGGATGAGAATCACTTGACCACAGGTGATGCTCCACCCCCTCACAGATTTCTTGCACATCAGCCTCCTTATCCACTCTCAGTGCACATAGTGTTACGCCTCAGCTTCCTGACCAGCTCAGCTCTGCCATTCAGTCTGGCCCTGCAACCCTGGTCAATGGTGT
Organism: Eptatretus burgeri; assembly: GCF_056783735.1. Lineage (NCBI taxonomy): Eukaryota > Metazoa > Chordata > Myxini > Myxiniformes > Myxinidae > Eptatretus > Eptatretus burgeri. Next base: position 31,230,385 of record NC_140966.1, on the reverse strand, counting down.
AAAGCGTCCCAAGAGATAAAATTCTTCTTCGCCCTCTGATGAATTCCAAGACATCTACCGGCAACAACAAGGACGGTGGTCTTGAAGGCACTCCACAACTCTTCAGGATACCCCAAAGCCCCCAGACCCCCCCCAATCTCCACTCAGCCTGTTGGCAAGCACCTCAGCTACCCCATCATCCTTGAGCTTGCCAACATCCAGCGTAGACTGGGATGGTGCCATTCTTCTGGATTTAAGCTGCAACTTCAGAGTTGCAACAATAAGCCCGTGGTCAGTATTGAGGAACTAAGCACTCCGGTAGACCCTGCAGTTTTAGATCATCCTCCAACAACCATCAACGAGCACATGGTCGATCCCCTTTGCCACACCGCTAGCGTTGGAATACGAAGTCCAGCAATGAGCCTGTGGGTGCTGAAACAATGAACCAGCCACCCTAAATCCATGACTTCTTGCAAAGTCAAGGAACTTGGTGTTATTCTGGTTCACAGTTCACACCCATGGGGACCAACGCATGTCTCGTAACCATCCCTTTCGGTTCCAGTCAATGCATTGAAATCCCCCAAAACAAGAAGAGTATCTCGCCTGGGGCACTGATCAACCACAGACTCGAGCGTGGCATAGAATGTGTCCTTCACTGTGAGATCACTCGGCTCAGTCGGAGCATATACACAGAGACCAGTGAAATGACACCCAAGGAGTGACAAATCCTTAGTCTCATAATACACTCGTTGACCAGTGTTCCCTCAATTATCACTGGAGTCCACTTAGTGGACTCAGCTACAGCAACTCCTTGGGCATGGTAACCATTTGAGTGACCAGACCAATAGTAGGTGTAACCACCCACCATGATCATGCTACAATTCAGTGTCCGAATCTCAGAGTGTGCTGCAATACTGATGTGCAAATGCTTGAGCTCAGATGATAATAAACAGGTGATCATCCTCTCTTAGGATAGGACATTCCAGGCACCCACCCGAAGGGACCGCCTCAGGTTAACCCAAGGCGACCGCTGTCTGGTGGACGACACCTCAGCACCACCCCAACACACTCTCCCGCAATCTGAACCGGGAATGTTACCCTGTGGTTTCCCTCCTATCATCTAAAGGCTTTGCCACAATCCTGTCATACGGTGAGCTGCCCTGCTAAGGGAAGCTGCACAGGAGGTACTCCCACGAAGTGGGTTTTCAGATTGTTTTTAAATGTTTTTGTGGATTGAAGGATCTTACAGTGGCTTGAGTGCAAATCCTGCCACCAACCTCCAAATAAAAAGTCACCCAACTGCAGGAGGACGTCCGCAGACAGTATTGGGCACTAGATATGGATGGCCATTGGCTCACAAGGAGCTCCTCCACCCTTTGACAGGTTTTGTTCCTCATCCTGCTGGGTGTCCATATCATGCACCCTCCTCACCAAGAAACTTGGTTGGGGAGACAGTTTAGTCGCCGACAACCCGACCAAGGAACAGGTTAGTACAGGTTTACATGGTGCCTGTAGCAAGTCATAGATCTAATCTGACTTGACCTGACACACAAGTTGCTTAATGTGACAAGATATAAACATGGGTCATGTAGATTTGAATATAATAATTCACCAATAGACAACAGACAAAAGTTTCCTCGTGCAAATAATTTTAAGAACCCACATGCGATACCTCAAGCACTTGACTGAACAATTCATTCGCAAATTATGTCATTCAAGTTTCCATCCTGGCTAACTCAACCTAATCGTCAAGGAGGAATCTACAAAACCACCAGCACCATGTGGAAGAATGCTTCTTTGACTGCGTGAGTAATTTTTGCCTTCTGACTGCAGAGTGAAGGGAGGGGCACTGTTGCCATCAATGACTAATCATCAACCAGAATTGTACGACATCAGCCACGAGAAATGATGTACAATTAAGCCACAATGAAGTGCTGCAAATGAATGAATGAACACCTTTTAAAAACTCAAATCCAAATGGGATATAATCATCAGCATCTTGTTCCTGAAAGTACATTCCCACCTTCGTACTTTAACAGTGAACAGTTTATGCTGAGAGATTTATGGAGGACTCCAAGGACCATGGAATGTTAATGTATCCAGGTCAAATACCAGCATCATAAAAATTCCAAGACTACATATTCTGACCTTTGGTAACTTCCACTGGCCAAAAATATACCACTGTAAAAAATAGGTCAGGGTGCACATCACAAGCATTGTCTGACATCAGAAATTTTTATCAAAACAAAGTCAGGTAAACATTCATTCGATTCGTGATTTGGGAATCTGATTGAAAAGTTTAATTGTGCACAATGAGCCACAGCTGTTTCTTGCTGCCATTTTCTCTCCAGAATTGGTGCAATTGTTTCAACATAATCTTCAGCATTCCACAGAAACTTAACTTCAACATGAGTTTGGAGTGAACACAACAAAACGCTACTGGACAGCGAGTAGCAGAGAGCAGCTGCGACCGTTACACGCTCAAAGCATCAATTCAGAATGCCAGGCATGGTGTATAGGCATGCCCTCTGCATTCCCCATGGTAGAGCAAGTTGTTCTACTCCCTCTACCCAAAACCCCACCCTTTTTTTTTTTTTTTTTTAAACCACTGGCAAACATTCTGACTACATTAGTGCAAGAAGAACTGGCATGACTAGACCAAAGACAAACTTCTCACCATTCCAGTAACACAGCTCATCAACCACCACAAGTAATCAATCAAAGATTTATTATGTAATGAAGGGACAATAACACTATTGTGACTCAACATTGAAATAAAATGGCATTCAAATTTATGTGGCACGCTTTGAACAATAGCCACCTTGTCTTTTGATATTTATACTTTTCTCTTCTCCAAACTCGTTTGTTCACATTCTTACATGCAGGGGTACACATATCCTGGTGTTTTGCGAGCAAGACCTTGCAACGTTGAGTACTGAGTCCTTCAGAGGATACTCCTTTGGTGAGGAAAGTGATGGTGTAAAAATGAGTTAAGGAAATGAGGGTAGGAGGGGGCTGGGATGAGGGAAAAGAAAGTGAAGGTAGAAAAGTTTGTGACAATGTACGAGAAAATAAACAGTTTTGGTTGGGTGTAGGGTTTGGATGGAAATGTTTAGGAGAATAAGATTACGGCAATCACTTTTCAGGACATTTGCAACATGCGGAAAAAAAGAAGCTTAAGTCACAAAATAAAACAAGCAAGCTTCTAACTCGTTTACTTTCAGAGAATTGATCGGGATTTCGAATGAAAACAAACAATAATCGTAATGACCTCGTTCTTCAGCACCAAGTCTCCACATGACTCAATGCCATTAGAACCAGAGTTGGTGTCAAAGCCACCCAATACTCGCCTGTTTATACATTTATCATTTTAAAAAGACTCATCTAATAATTAATATTTTTTATAAAGCATTGCAGTGAAGTCTGATCCAAATAATTTTAAAGCAATATATGTATTTGTAATCAGTAACAAGAGCGCAAGTGAGCACAATATACGCCCGAACAAGAAGGTATATACAGAATTGTGTTATTACGTGGAAAACAGCATCCTGGTTGCCATGGCAACCACTTTAGATGACTAACTCATGTCGTGACATACCGTCTCCACAGTCTGTACCTATATACCAGATATGAAACGTGAAAGTTGAAAACTTTGGGAGTAAGAGAGCGGATAGGAACGGATGGAAAACAGCATCCTGGTTGCCATGACAACCACTTTAGATGACGAATGTATGTCATGACAGTCTCCACAGTCTGTACCTACGAACCAAATATGAAACGTGAAAGTTGAAAACTTTGGGAGTTAGAGTGCGGACAGAAACCAGCATCCTGGTTGCCATGGCAACCACTTTAGATGACGAACAATATGACATTTAGATGATTTGTTAGGGTTAGATGACGAACTTTAGATGACAATATATATATATATATATTGGGCATATAAAAAATAGTGTGGTAGATAAAAAAATAACTTGCACCAAAAATTTTAACATTTTCATGCTCACGCTGACGCCGACGCAGACGCTCATGCTGGGGTACCACTATAGCTTTCTGTTCTTCGAACAGGCGAGCTAAAAATGAATTCATGAGCTTTAACCTTTAACATCTCACACATCCTAAGGAATATAACGTTGAATTTTATGTTGTAATCTATGATCATTAAAAAATTAAAATGCTCATCTTTAACATCATAACCACCACATACTGAGAAGTTCTTCATGGATACTGAAAGGTTGCAAAAGGGATGCGAGTAGGTGGGGGATAGCAATTCATACGTCCTCGGCAATATATATATACATATATATATATATATATATACATATATACATATATATACACACATACATATATACATATATATACATATATACACATATATACATATATATATACATATATACACATATATACATATATATATATATATATATATATATATATATATATATATATATATATATATATATATATATATATATATATATATATATACACATACATATATATACACATACATATATATACACATACACACATGTATCAAATTGAAGCTTTTGTTAACCAAAATACATAATTACATGTTTTGGAAAGCTTTCTTTGCTAAATGTTACTTGTGAGGTGGGAATCATTTACGGAAAGTCCAATTTAAAAATAACACGTTTGCTTTTATATAGCAATAAAGCACATCAACCTTTCGAAATTCTGGGTTGACAGGATAACTTGGAGGTATGCACACTCACCTCCGAACTGCGTAGCTTGGGTTTGAATCTCGACCCAGATCTAATCTGTCATCCTGGTGTTTCGCAGACAGGGAGAAGAATCAATGTGTGTGCGTCGTCCATCGGGAGGACGTTAAGCTTGAGGGACCCATCTGTCAGCACTGGTTGTTGGTAGACATTAAAGACCCAACAGCGTCTTTCGCAAAGAGCAAGTGAGTTATCGCCAGCACCCTGAACAAATTACAACTTGCTGCCACAGTGGATCATTAGGTCTGGCCAGCTGGTTCCAGAAAAAAAACTTTTGCCAGGGGTGTTAAAGGAGAAGAACAGAAGAGGAAGAATAAGAATAGGTCACAGAAGCCATTTGCAAAAATTGCAACAATGCCCAAAAGTAAATCTCAAATAAATCACAAAATCATTTCCGCACACATTGTGGACAAACTGATGACTGTTAGGATCCAAGGTCTGGTTGTTTTAGAACAGGTTTCGCAACACCAACACCATTCCATTACAATGCAGAAGAAAGAGTGTGGGACTAACAAAATCAAACTGCTCCTTCTGGCTGTGTTTGTCCTTTTACATTCTTTATCCCTCACCTCCAACTTCACTCTTCAGAGTAAATCAACATTCGTGTATTAAAACAAAACAGGAATTGAAAAATAAAAACTTCAATTTTGATTAGCAAAGAGCAAAGTGACAACTTTTAAATACAGGTAGTTTTTTTCATCCATTTCGTGATACGATTAAAACATCCCTGCCGTTCCTTCATCTTCAAGAGATGGTGACATCATAATAATGAGAATTGCAGAGATTTACAAGTGAATGCAATATCCCTCCCATCTACCGCAGCAACTTTGACCTCTGAAAAATCCCACAACCAAGACACTGGAACAATGTTTACCTGCTTTATTACCTCTGCAACCGAAGGTGAAGGAAGTTTTGTTTTCACCCCTTTGTTTGTTTGTTTGTATATATATATATATATATATATATATATATATATATATATATATATATATATATATATATATATATATATATATATATATATATATATATGTATGTCTGTTTGTGTGCAGGATATCAAGAAGTTGTGGACGATTTGGATGAAATTTTGTGGACAGGTTGGATGTGTGACAAGCAAGCACTAACAGATTAGATTTGGGTGAAGATCTGGATCCGGATCAAGCTACGAGAATTTTTAAAGGGATTCTTCACCATGGAGAGATCGGGTCAAAAATGATATCTACAATGATATTTCAAAAATGTATCGGGCCCAATATGGTCTCGTGGATTAGGCATTGCATGGCGACAGTAGATGCTCTCGAGTGATCTTCTAGTTCTCTTTGTGCCAAGTCTTGCGTGGATTGGTTTAAAGTTAGAGGCTCGACAGCCAAAACCCCTTAATTGTATGGTTAATTTTGATCTTTGAGGACTGCAAAATTGAAAGGAAGACACGAGACTGATATGTCTGCTTTGTTCTGTAGCACCTGTGGCAAGGAATCATTATGCCGATTCTTGTTTGGATTGGTTGAAATACAGAGGCATGGCAAGCCAAAAAACTAGTCATCAAATATGAACTTTGCCCCCTGGAGTCTCCACACATCCCTGTAGGGTCTGTTTAAGAACACCTTTGTAGCACATTATCTATCGATTCCAATACAAGGCAGTGGCAAGGCAAAATATTATTTTAGAAACAGAGTCCATTTGATTGAGGTAGGTAGATGCTAAATTTTAAGAGCATTGCTTCAAACGAAGGTAAAAAAGAAAAGAAAAACTACAATGGCACTCTTCGACATTGCGATGTCCACAGACATGTCTCCATCCACATTATCACAACATTATACATACTTGTACCAAGTTTGATTCAAGTCCCTTCGGCAGTTCTCAAATAACACATTTTTACCTGACAAGACCTCTGAACTTTGACCTCTTGCCCCCATAATCTAATCAGTTTAAGTATACATCATGATACATACTTATACCAACTTTGACTTGGATCCATTCAGCCATTCTTAAGTTATCGTAGTCATGAAAACCTATCATGGACTCTGACCTTTGACCTCTTGATGCCACCATCTAATCAGCTCATCTTTGCATCATACTGTACACTTATATCAAGTTTTGTCAAAATCCTACAATTGGTTCACAAGTTAGCACGGTGACAGAATGTTTGCCTAACATGACCTCTAACATTTTAACCCCAAAATCGAATCAGTTCATCTTTACATCATTATAATACTTCTACCAAGTTTGACTTAGATCCCTTCAGCCATTAAGTTATTGCGGTAATGAAAGCATATAATGGACTCACGGACAATGTAAAAACAATACCTCCGGCGACTGTCAGCGGAAGCATTAAAAAATAAAAATAATTTTAAAAAAAGGATACATCTCCACTCCCTGTAGGAGGGGAGACATGTGGTTTATCCAAAGTATTGTTAAAATAGATTAATGTTATAAATAAACTTAAAGAATCTAGGTGAAGAATAAACTTTTGTTTTAACCTCTCCTGACAAAGGAGACGACATCTTGTACACTCGAACCGCCATACCACGTCTCGTATGCTCTAACCATCGTACAATGTATTGCATTGCATGTGGTAATATAAATATTTTTCTTTGGTTTATTGAGAGGGCAACAACCGATTGGATCATTCAAAATTAGCTTGCCAATCAAACCATTCATAAGATTATGCTCTGCAAATGCAGGGAACGTTTCACAAGCATCGTCACTCAAAGCTAGCGCTAATGCCGTATAACAAGAATAAAATAAAATAAAAGCAAAGTGATGGAATTTTACTGCAAAATATCAGTGTTCATGTAGCCAAAGACTTATTGCATCGTTTTCAATGAGAATGAGATGAATGACCCAATCACAATTGGTTTGTTTGCATGCGAAGTTCAAGTAAGCACATCGGTCTCTGCCAGGCTCTGATAAAATGGATGTGGTATTCATCAATAAAAATGTTAGAAATGAATTTTGTGTGAAAGGGTTCTAATACCACAGCAGCATAATATGAGGGCACTTCAAGATTGAAGGGCACTTTTTGAGGAAAATAAAACAAAAACAGAGGGAAGTTGAGGAAGCTGTAGCTATTTCTCAGTTCTTCAACAGACAGACAATTCCATCAATGTGGTAGCACTTTCATGCAATGTCGAAATTTTTTGGAGGACAGGTATACAACCATTTTACAATAAGTAAATTCAATGCCACTGGATGTTGGAGTGATCCAAAGAGTTGCAAATCACAAAACGACGCGTCTGGAGTGGAAGCGGGATGATTTAGAACTTTCATAGCACTCTCTCCTGCAGTAGTAATGGTCATACTTGCCATGTGAAGGTGAGCATTAGCATGTAGTTGTCACACTCTGAGAGAGAAAACCAAATCATTGTCTTGTGGATTGCTTGCCTCACTTCATTGTTGAACAACTCCCAGTAGTGCTGTGCATCAATAGTTGCAGAATTTTTCAAGAAACAGTTTTTCAAGTCACATGTTCAAGAAGTTACACAATAATCAAAATGTTAAAGTCCCCAAAGCTTTCTATCAGATGGTTGGACCTTGACTTCTTTTTTATTATCTATTGTAGCAGCCCAAAAATAGAAAAAGCCTTCATTCCATATGATCTCTCTCTCTCACACACACACACACACACACACACACACACACACACACACACACACACACACACACACACACACACACACACACACACACACACACACACACACACACACACACACACACACACACACACACACACACACACACACACACAAGCATTATGACCACCTGCCTAATATGCTGTTGGTCCTCCGTGTGCCACCAAAACAGAGCCGACCCGCGGAGGCATGGACTCCACAAGACCCTTGAAGGTGTCTTGTGGTATCTGGCACCAAAACGTTAGCAGCAGATCCTTCAAGTCCTGTAAGTTGCGAGGTGGAGCCGCCGTGGATCGGACTTGTCAGTCCAGCACATCCCACAGATGCCCAATCGGATTGAGATCTGGAGAATTTGGAAGCCAGGGCAACATTGTGAACACTTCATCATGTTCCTTAAAGCATTCCCAAACAATGTGTGCAGTGTGACAGGGTGCATTATCCTGCTGAAAGAGGCCACCACCATCAGGGAACACCATTGCCATGAAGGGGTGTACCTGGTCTGCAACGATGTTTAGGAAGGTGACACGTGTCAAATTGACGTCCACATGAATGGCCGGATCCAGTGTTTCCCAGCAAAATATTGCCCAGAGCATCACACTCCCTCGACCAGCTTATAGTCGTCCCACAGTGCATCCTGGTGCCATCACTTCCCCAGGTAAACGGCACACACGTACACGGCCATCCACAGGTTCAAAAGAAAACGAGACTCATCGGACCAGGCGACCTTCTTGCACAGCTCCAAGGTCCAGTTCCGTTGCTCGCGTGCCCATTGTAGGCACTTTCGCGGTGGACAGGGTCATCATGCACACTCTGGCCGGTCTGCAGATACGCAGCCCCATACGCAGCAGGGTGCGATGCACTGTGGATTGTGACACATTCCTCCTGTGACCACCATTAAAATTTTCTGTGACTTGTGCCACAATCGACCTTCTGTCGGTTCGGACCAGATGGGATAGCCTTTGTTGCCCTCATGCATCGATGAACCTTGGGCGCCCAACACCGTCACCGGTTTGTGGTTTGTCCCTCCTCGGACCGCTGTCAGTCGGTACTCACCACTGCTGACCGGGAGCACCCCACAAGCCTTGCCGTTTCAGAGATGCTCTGACCCATTCATCTGGCCATAACAATTTGGTCTTTGTCAAAGTCGCTCAGGCCTTTACACCTGCCCATTTCTCTTGCATCTAACACATCAACTTCAAGAACTGACTGTTCACTTGCTGCCCAATATATCCCACCCCTTGGCAGGTGCCATTATAACAAGATAATCAATGTTATTCACTTTACCTGTCAGTGGTCATAATGCTTTGGCTCATCAGTGTGTATATGTATATATATATATATATATATATATATATATATATATATATATATATATATATATATATATATATATATATATATTGTTGCGGATTCGCGCCCGCCGGCGTGCGAACGGCCACGTAACTCGAATCGCGGCACGTCGCCCACCGGACGGACAATCCAGTCGTGACCCTCTCGGACTAACGCCGGGAACCAGTCACGGGTGGACCTTTCAGTCTCACCGCGATCGAGCCAATCGGCCCCCGCGTGGGATAGGGTTGCTCGCCAAATTCGACCTACCTAAGTACCCACACGGAGGGTAGACCGGGCGATCGCACCTCGCCGCAGGTCGACTTCGGACATGGGCCACTTAAGCGACCCGTTCCGTACTATCGGGATAACCGAGCGGTGTTATTCGTCGGCCTCGACGGTTCGATTAATTATCGGGCGTCTTAGCCCACGACCAACCCTTTACGTGAAGCAAGATGGGGATTCAATGAAAGAAATGACGAAGCGAAGCGGGAAAACAGTTCAACAATAAGCACATTTATTTCGCGATGAATGGAAAGCACACATATACAATTCCACCAAAAGCACATGTAAAAGAAGACAAAAAGCAAATGCAACAATGCAGATCTATCCGACTACCAGGCACTCGGCAACACTTATACAATTTGACTTCACAGACGGCGCCGACAACACATATTCCCAAAGCAAAATAAAAGAGAACCACCCTCCAGGATGAGGGGGGTAGGCGGGCCTGGGGCCGAGACCGTGTCGGGCCTACCCGTCTGATGATGAGACGCGGAGCAGCGGTGGTGCCTCGACTCCGCGGGCCTCGCGGACAGTGTCTGGTAGGGGGTGGGAAGGGGGCCCCCTTTGTCGCACTATCTCAGCGCGGGGGGAAACAGGAGGGGGTTGTTGATGCTCGGGGAAAGGAGGATTTCACAAAATCTCGGGTCCCGCAACGAGCGTCTCCACCACGACCTCGGTCGCGCCGCCGGCCTCTCCCTCCGCAGTTCCCCGAATCCGACGTGAGCACCCCCTCAGCCGCCTTCGCCGCCGCCGCCTCTCCACAGCTTCGTCCGATCGCCCTCTCCGTCTCCTCTCTTGACTCGTCCCAACTCTTCACTGGCTCCGCGAACTCCCAACTGCGAACTGCCAACTGCGAACTGCCGTTTATATAAGCCCCGTGGCTTCGCTCTTTTACCCTTGACCCTCTGCCTCCGACCCTTCACCTGGCTCCCCATTGGCCCGAGGAAAAGTGGGCGTGAATGCTTTTTGATCCATGAATTTGCATATAGCGACCGCCCTCCAACGCCCTGGAGGCGGGGCCAAATCGCCCCTCGCTCACCGATTGGACGGAACAAAAGTGGGCGTGAGTCGTTTTTGATCCGTTTTTCTGCGGAAAGTCCGTGATGTTTTTGAACACGCTGCTCGGTGCGCGCCCCGCACGAGTCCAGCATCGGTGCCCACGAGTGGCGCGAGATGACGGTGATGCGATGGTGGCGAGTTGTGACGGTAAAGGTCGTGGCGGTTGTGGTGAAGCGGCATTGTGGTTGGTGGTTGTTGTTGTGAAGCGGCGTTGTGGTTGGTGATTGTTGTTGTGATGGATGTTGAGACGTGGTTGGTGGTGGTAATAATGGCGGCTGGTCCAAAATAAAGATAGTAAAAGAAAAACGGCTATCCTGAAGAGTCGCAGCCCTCATGAATGACATTTATTCCCTCTAGACAACGGGTTTGGGCCTAACTACACATATACTTACCGAGATATCTCACCTAAGGGACCTGAATGGTGGTTTGCGAATTTGGTCAACCACAACAATATATATAATCTTGGTTGGCAGAGGAAAATAAAGTGATCATGGATTCGTGATGGAAAACAGCAGGAGCTCTGTTGCAATAGCCACCATTTTTTGATCAAACAAAAGGTCTTTGTTACCCACCTGGACTCATCTTGAATTTCAAGTGAAAAATAATGAGTTTCCACACTTCCGACAGACACCAAATGCTTCTGCAATTTCACAGAAAGCAATCGGACGATTGTCAAAAAAATTAGCTGCGATTCAACATCAAACATTTGCTTGAGTGACAGTCGCTAATTTGTTCAATGTACGAATATTCAAGACTGCACCAACTCACAGACATTGTGGAATAAACTCAGTGAATGTACAATTGAAGCAAGCATGTGAAAGATCTGTATCACTAAATTGGGGAGTCTCCTGTGAATTTTACCTGATTTGGCATTCTCATTCAGAAAGAACTTAATGCACCTCTGTTCAACAGCACACCTCATTCTTTGACCACTATCTTGGTTTTAGCTGGAAATATTTGACCAGCACCGATAGCCTGTACAACATGGAACCTCTTTCCTCAGTATGCCTGGTGTTGGTTTAATGGTGATGGTGCAGGCTTTGGATCCTCGTGTCCTGAGTTCAAATCCCGCTCAGGTGTTGAATTAATACCAGGTGGGGTAAACTCGGTCTGTCACCCTTCCGAGGTCAGCAAAATGAGTGCCAGCATGCTGGTATACTGTGTCGGAGTGGCCATCCAAGATTGTGCCCAACAGCCAAGGAGACTGCTTAAGCAGCACCAACGCTCTGCACAGAGTATGGTCCCAATCTCCTCCTCCTTTCCTCAGCCCTGCCTACAAATACGGAGTCATGATTCCAAATATTGTGAATATATTTCTGGTGGCTGTGTCCTTGACGATGGTGCAACAAATGGTACAAGTTTCAAAGGAGGTGAGCAGAAAAAGGGACAGTGGTGTTTTCAAGTAATTTATTCTCACAGAGAAGGGGACAGTGGTGTTTGATGGCACGAGTTTGTTGTTGAGCCATACCTGTGACTCTCGGATTACATTTACCCAATAACGAAAACTAATGCTTGCATTTCAGGCAGCCCACAGTTAAATTAACTGGGTTTTGTCATGGTGAAAAATAGGAGTGGTACATTAATCAAGAATGTGTACCACCATTTCGTTCCGGATTATAAAAGGCCACAACAGTAGTTGTGTGCTCTCATGACTAACTGTAAAAACACTCAAAACACATGCACATTATGAAATATATATATATATATATATATATATATATATATATATAAATATATACATACATAGATAAATGTATATGTATATATCTTCTTCTTTTTCTTCTTTCGGCTGCTCCCGTTAGGGATCGCCACAGCGGATCATCCGTTATGATCCGCATCATGATTTGGCACAGGTTTTATGCCGGATGACCTTCCTGACGCAACCCTGGTCGCCTCTTACGACACAGGGATATATATATATATATAATAAAAACCATATTTCTGTTCATTTCAGCACATTGCAAACCTTTTTTGACGTACAGTATTCTAAAATAAAATGAAAAACAAACAAACCTTGAAATGCCCTCGTAACTTCTAATTTGGTGCCTAACACACAAATGTAACTCATCTACTTACCACCCCTTTCCCCTTCATCTCTAAATAGAGTACAAAGCATGTTTTTGTTCTTGGAGTAAGGCTCATGGAAGAGCAAGGTAGAACTTACAGTGAGACAAGCATCATGGGAATAAACAAACAGGATGAGAGAAAATGGAAGAATGAAGCAAACACTGAAACTAGCAAGTAAGATGTTGGGTTAATCAAAGTTAATGGAGGTAATAAAGATAATGGGTCAGAATTTGGAATGACGAGATGGCGGCGGACTGCTTGATTGAAGCCCTAAAGAGAAGAGAGACAAAACAGCGTCGGGAAAGCGATTCCATACGCGGGAGAAGCGATGAATAAAAGAGTAGACACATTTGCATATTTAATCCTTCTCATTTTCGCTTGATGAACAGCCTGTTTATAGACTAGTAATATGGTACAAGCACGTCACATGCACGTTTCACTTTTATTTATATCAACTCAATTTAAAACATTGGTGTACTATGAAAAGCTTGATGGCACCAGTGACCATCAGAGAATCACAGACGCACCCAAATGAGTGTTTTCAATCAGGGGAAGTCACGTGATTATTAAATGGGTCAAGATTATTTTAATGCATTATGAAACATCTGGATCTTTTAAAAAGGTTAGAAATGATATTCAACGACACATTGTGTGACCCATTGGAATCGAACTATTATTCGAATTGTGACCCCTGCTTCCTGGAGGTAAGTGCTTAAATGGGATTCTAATTACACTGAGCCCAAAATGTTTTTATTGCAATTATTCCAGAAGAAATTCCTTGCCATTGTCAGCAAATAAAGTTATGGATCACGACAAACCACAATTTACAGGTTCTGAGAAAAAGCACCCCGTGGGGTCCGTATGGATTAAAGCATTCTTGATGCATTTTCAGATTGTCCCAGAAATGATGTTAATATTGTTACGGTTGAGAAAATTCGCAAACCACCATTCAGGTCTCGTAGGTGAGATATCTCTGTAAGTACATGTGTAGTTAGCCCCAAACCCGTTGTTTAGAGGGAATAAATGCGATTCATTCGGGCTGCGACCCTTTGAGATAGTCGTTTTTCTGTTCTATCTTTATTTTGAACCAACCACGTCTCAACCGCCATCACACAACAACCACCAACCGCAACGCCGCTTCACAACAACAACAACGCCAACAGCCACGACCTTTACCTTCACAACTCGCTCCCGCAAACATCGCATCACCGCCATTCCAAACGTCGCCATGGCCATAAACCACCACAATAAACCTTCCACCACCTTCACCTCTCCTTCTGCGGCCATTCCCGCAACACTTGTGAACGCCAAGCATCAGGCTGTCCTGGCCTCGTACGGGACGCGCGCCGAACCGCGAGTGCAAAGTGCGGCCTTTCCGAGGAGAATTCGGATCAGGAATGATACACGCCCCCTTCTGATCCGTCCAATCAGCAAGCGGGGGGGCGGTTTGGCCCCGCCTCCAGGCACGTCGGTGTAGAACCGAGATATGCAAATTCGAGGATCAGGGGAGACTCACGCCCCTTTTCCTCCGTCCAATGGGCGAGCGTGGCTCCACCCCCGAGTACGTTCTGATCCAGAAATTTGCATATGGGTTCTCCTGCCGGCCTATAAAGTGCCGAGCGCAGGGTCGGGTCAGTTTCGGAAGAGTCAGTCTGGAGAGGTCGGAGAGCCGAGTGGAGCTCGGAGTCTGTCAGGGAGCTGCAGAGAGAGGAAGCCTGGAGCCTGGTCGAGTCTGTTTGAGTGCAGAGTCGACCTTGGAGGAGCGGGGAGTGAGTCGTGAGGCGAGGGCGTACAGGTGGTTTGCTGCAGTCGGCTGAGGAGAATTGGGGAAGAGGCCGAATAGCTCGGGTCCGAGGCAAGGAAGACGGCGGTCGGCGACGAGCTCGCAGTGGAATCGCTCGTCGCGGGACCCAAGCAAGCCAGCTATCCTCTTTCCTCAGAGCATCAACAATTCCCCCCTCCCCCCCCCCCCCCGCGCTGAGATAGTGCGAAAAGGGGGGCCCCGTTCCCACCCCACTCCAAGCAGTGCCAACGAAACCCGCAAAGGAGCGCGGAGTCGTGGCGCCGCCACATTTGCGGCTCATCACAAAGACACGGGTAGGATCCACCCGGTCTCGCGGCCCACAGGCCCCGTCTGCCCCCTTGTCTTTGAGGGTGGCCCTTTTCTTTTGCTTTTGAGTAAATGTGTTGTTGGCACCGTCTGTAAAGTAAAACTGTGTAAGTGTTGCCGTGTGCTCGCGTAGTCGGTTGTAGATCTGTATTGTTGTGTTTCATTTGTAGCATTTGCTGTAGGTGCATCATTGTAATTGTATATGTGTGCTCTCCGTGTGCCGCGGAATAAATGTGCATTATGTGGAACTGTTTTCCCGTTTCGCTTCGTCTTTTCTTTAATTGAATCTCCATCTTGCTTCACGTAAAGGGTTGTTAGTGGGCTTAATACGCCTGATAATTAATCGGAACCGTCGAGGCCGACGATAACACCGCTCGGTTATCCCGCTAGTATGGAACAGGTCGCTAAAGTGGCCCGTGTCCGGAGTCGACCTGCGGCGAGGTGCGATCGCCCGGTCTACCCTCCGCGTGGGTACTTAGGTAGGTCGAATTTGGCGAACAACCCTATCCCACGCGGGGGCCGATTGGCACGATCGTGGTGAGGCCGAAAGGCCCACCCGTGACTAGCTCCCGGCGTTAGTCCGAGAGGGTCACGACAGAATTGTCCGTCCGGTGGGCGACGTGCCGCGATTCGAGTTCCGTGGTCATTCGCACGCCGGTGAGCGCGAATTTGCAACACTGGTGTCAGGTCGTGGGACACAAACCTATCCCCCCTCCTCGCGACACGTGTCGGAGAGCGGGAAAACGGGCTCTCCTGTCTCCAGCTAAATTCACGGGAATCGGTCCAGGGGTGAGAGGAGCGATCCCCGATTCCCTCCAAATTACGAGCAGGCCAAATTAACCTTTTACGAGAAATAAGATGGAGTCTCAAGGCGAGCGGGAGCCGGGGGTATTAGAGATGGATGTAGAATTGTTAGAATCCATGGTCCAGGATGAAATCCCCGAGCAGGAAATGCTTATGGTACAGGACGAACTCCCCCAACTGAACCCAGAGCCCGAAATAGGTGCGGCGGCGGCCACGGTGTATGACACCTCCCCTCCCCGCCAAAACCCCCCGATCCTTGCCGAATCAGCTCAGCTGAGTGCACCAGACATGGCCCAGCTATGCGCCATGCTGGCGGCAATGAATGCGAAGATGGATACAAACACAAATGAAATGAAAAACGAAATAAAAGGCATGAACAAGCAAATGGATACGAATACACAATAAATGAAAAACGAACTAAAAGGCATGAACGAAAAGATGGATGCAAACACAAATGAAATGAAGGCAAATTTGAAGGAAGAAATGAGAGAAATGTGGGGTGAGACGCAGAACATGGGCCGAAGCCTGCAGGCGGGCATGAAGGCAATAACCGGGGAGCTTAAAATGGCGACGCCACGTGTGGGAGCGAATGAGCTGGGAGTGGGTGCAACGGTTGTCAGGCCCGCGGTGGAGGCGGGTAAGGACAAACTAATTCGGGAGACGTGTTGGGCGAGGGTCGTGACGGTGACCGAGAGGGAAAAAATAAATGGGGAGACCGAAACGTGTGAGACGAGACACGATGTGACGACAAAGGAAATAAAAATAGTGGAGACAAGGGAGGTAACGGGTGAAGAGGTGACCGAGTTGGCAGAGACACGGGAGATGGGAACGATAGAGGGGAGACTACACGATGAAGACGGGGTTAGAGACGCACACACACACGGAGGTAGTGGAGGACAATGGGGGTGAGCTGGCGGACTGGGTAGAGACCCAGTGCGTGCAGTTGGATAGCCTCCTCCAGGAACGAGGGGAGGGAGTATGCCCCCTTTAAGCGAGTCACGACCAGGTGGGTTCGGTCGTGCTTTGCGAGGTCGAGGGGAGGAGTGCTGTGGACAGGTGCACGGAAAGCTTGGGGGGTATAGAGGCCCCGGAACCCCTTGTGAGGACACGAATCCCCAGTGTGGTTGTCCCGGTGTGTGTGGTGTCGAGGTGTGTGTTCACGAGTGTGGCGAAATGCGTGCTGCAATGCACGCATAGCGCGGTTGCAAGGGCGTGTGTGAGAGCGACCGGGTGGGTGACAAAGACCCCGTGTGTGGATGAGACCCCAGGTGTGGATGAGACCCCAGGTGTGAGTGCGCCCCCGTGTGTGAGTGGTGTGGTGATTGTGGTGTACTGGGCCTGCGGGGGCAGGGCATGATGTGGGGGAGTGTGGTGGAGGAGTGTTTAGAGTGGTCACGTGCTTGCACGGGATATAGGGGTGCGCGCCGCCTGAGGCGTGGTCGTAGTTGCTGTAGCCGTTGTGGCCTGGGAGCCTGGAGGTCGTGTGGTTTGTGGTTTGTGGTCGGCAAGGAAGACGGCAGTCGGCGACGAGCTCGCAGTGGAATCGCTCATTGCGGGACCCAAGCAAGCCAGCTATCCTCTTTCCCCAGAGATCAACAATTCCCCCCTTTTTCCCCCCCACGCTGAGATAGTGCGAAAAGGGGGGCCCCGTTCCCACCCCACTCCAAGCAGTGCCAACGAAACCCGCGAAGGAGTGCGGAGTTGTGGCGCCGCCGCGCCGCCACATTTACGGCTCATCACAAAGACACGGGTAGGATCCACCCGGTCTCGCGGCCCACAGGCCCCGTCTGCCCCCTTGTCTTTGAGGGTGGCCCTTTTCTTTTGCTTTGGAGTAAATGTGTTGTTGGCGCCATCTGTAGAGTAAAACTGTGTAAGTGTTGCCGTGTGCTCGCGTAGTCGGTTGTAGATCTGCATTGTTGTGTTTCTTTTGTAGCATTTGCTGTAGGTGCATAATTGTTGTAATTGTATATGTGTGCTCTCCGTGTGCCACGGAATAAATGTGCATTACGTTGAACTGTTTTCCCGTTTCGCTTCGTCTTTTCTTTAATTGAATCTCCATCTTGCTTCACGTAAAGGGTTGGTCGTGGGCTTCATACGCCCGGTAATTAATCGGAACCGTTGAGGCCGACGATAACACCGCTCGGTTATCCCGCTAGTACGGAACGGGTCGCTTTCGTGGCCCATGTCCGGAGTCGACCTGCGGCGAGGTGCGATCGCCCAGTCTACCCTCCGCGTGGGTACTTAGATAGGTCGAATTTGGCGAACAACCCTATCCCACGCGGAGGGCCGATTGGCACGATCGTGGTGAGGCCGAAAGGCCCACCCGTGACTAGCTCCCGGCGTTAGTCCGAGAGGGTCACGACAGAATTGTCCGTCCGGTGGGCGACGTGCCGCGATTCGAGTTACGTGCCGTTCGCACGCCGGTGGGCGCGAATTCGCAACAATATCATGCTAAAATAAGGAAATCTTCTGGATGTAGTCTGATAAATATAGAATCGAAAATGGCTGAACCAACATCCACTAAGTTTTGCACATGTGTTCAGTCAAGTCAGACACAAAATACATCCCCCCCCCCTCCAATCCTCTGCAAGAATGGGGAGACTTGCGATTTTCACCTGTACACAGAGAATACTTTATTTTAACCACTCTCCCCTGCCAGAGAGTGGATATCAACACCCCTTTTCACCTCGAGGGAACGGGTGTTACTACAGCGCCTGCAGAAAGTCTACACCCCATTCAAAATGTTCACCTTTTGCTGCCTTGTAGCCTGGAATTAAAATGCATTAAATCAGATGTTTTCCAGCTCTATTTTCACATTGTAACCTACAACTTCAACAAATTTCAGAAAATTAATCAAAAATACAAAACTAGAATATCTTCGTTGGATAAGTGCCCCCCCCCTCCCCAAGTTAATAATTGGTGGAAGTATTATTGCTTTGACAGCAATTATAGCTGTGATGCTTTGGTGGAATTGCTTTGACAGCAATTATTGCTGTGAGTGTTCAGGTAGTCTCGACCAACTTTGCGCACCTTGCCAATTATTCTGTGCAAAACTGTTCAAGCTGTCAAGTTGCGTGGGGAGCATTGATGGACAGCAATCTTCAAGTCATGCCACATATTTTTGATTGGATCCATGTCGGAGCTCTGACTGGGCCACTCAAGGACATTTAACTTTTTGTTCCTCAGCCACTCTAATGTGACTTTGGGTCATTGTCATGCTGAAAGGTGAACTTCCGTCCCAATTTTAGCTTTCTTGCAGAGGGCAGCAGGTTTTCCTCAAGGATTTTTCTGCATTTTGCTCCATCCATTTTCTCTTATATCCTGACACGTGCCCCAGTCCCTGCTGATGAGAAACATCCCCATAACATGATGCTGCCACCACCATGCTTCACAGTAGGGATGGTGTTCTTTGGGTGATGTGCTGTGTTGGATTTGCGTCAAATGTAACGTTTTGCATTTAGGCCAAAATGTTCCATCTTCGTTTCCTCAGACCACAAAATGTTTTGCCACATGGCTTCAGAATCTCTGGAGTGTTTTTTTTGCATTCCTCAAATGTGACTGAAGGTGGGCTTTTTGAGTAATGGCTTACTCTTTCCACCCTACCATACAGGCCAGACTTGTGGAGTGCTTGGGATTTTTTTTTCACGTGCACACAGTGACCAGTCTTTGCCATAAAGCCATGTAGCTCTTTCAAAGTTGACAATGGCCTCTTGGTGGCACCTCTGATCAGTGTCCTCTTTGCTTGGTCATCCAATTTGGAGGGATGGCCTGACCTAGACAGGGTCTTGGTGTTACCATGTGCACTTCTTAATGAGTCTGGACTGTGCTCCAAGGGATATTCAAGGCCCTTTAAATATTTTTATGCCCATTCCCTGATCTGTGCCTTTTCACAACTTTATCCCGGAGGTCTTTTGAAAGCTCCTTGGGCTCATGGTTGAGTCTTTGCTGTGAAATTCACTACCCAGCAGAGGAGACCTACAGGATCAGCTGATATTCTGAAATAATCAGAATCACTGCATTTTAACACATGTTGAGGCCAATTAACTTGCTGTGTGATTTTGAAAGTGATTGGTTGCACCTGAGCTAATTTACAATTGCTATTTTAAGGGGGGTGGACACTTATCCAACCAAGATATTGTAGTTTTGTATTTTTAATTAATTTTCTGAAATTTGTGGGTTACAATGTGTGAATAAATGTGGAAAAGGTCTGATTTAATGAAATTGAATTCCAGGCAACAAGGCTTCAAAAGGTGAAAAATCTAAAAGGGGGTATAGACTTTCTTTTGGCACTGTATTAAGAAAAGGAGATATCCATCATACAAAGAGGAAGCAAGACCTTGAGCTTTACTTTTGCAGTTGTTGCTGTTATAGAAAGAAAAACGAGCGAAGATCCTTGTCCTCTTCATGATGACGTCATAAAAACGAATATGACGTAATTGTGATGTATCAGGTTTGCGATAAATTATTTGTGCTAATGCCCTGTTCGATTCCCGCAAACAAAATTCAAACAGCTTGCCTAGTTTCGGATATAATGGTATCGGCGATTTCCATTAGCGGTGATATTATGACGTCATAACTTTTTTTCTAGGAGGAATTTACAAAATCGGAGATGGTTTCTGACTGCGCAGGGTATTTTTACATACATATATATATATATATATATATATATATATATATATATATATATATATATATATATATATATATATATATATATATACATATACATATATACAGCCTTCTCCCAATCATCAGCAAGGTGATGGAATCCATCATCGCTTCAGACATGAAATCCTTCCTCTTCTCCAATGGCTTGATTTCCAATCATCAATTTGGTTTCAGACCAGGTCACTCTACCCTGGATATGCTGCTTCTGCTCTCCCATCAATGGATGGAGGTCCTCAATGCCAGACAGGAAATCCGAGCCGTATCCCTGGACATATCACGTGCTTTTGACACAGTCTGGCACCCTGCCCTACTCACCAAACTCTCTTCTCATGGTATTCAAGGCCATCTCCACTCATGGCTCGCAGACTCCCTCTCCTGTCGCAGTCAACGTGTGGCCCTAAATGGAGTTCTTTCATCCCCTCTTCCTGTGCAGGCTGAAGTTCCTCAAGGTAGCGTTCTGGGCCCTGTTCTTTTTCTGGTTTTCATCAATGATCTCTCGGACTCTCTGGAAAATCCTCTATTTCTTTTTGCCGACGACTCCACCCTCTGCCATACCATCTGTCATCCCTCAGACCGGCAAGCAGCAGCTTCTTCGCTCACTGCAGATCTGGATAAAATCACAAACTGGTCCAACACGTGGAACATGTCTTTCAATCCAGACAAATCTCACACTCTCACTTTGTCTCTTCGAAAGGACCGTTTACAAAACCCCCCCATCCACTTTCTCAACAATCCTCTGGAAGAAGTCTTTTCCTTCAAGCTTCTAGGTCTCACTATCTGCCATGACCTTTCCTGGGAAAGTCACATTTCCAACCTCGCCTCAAAAGCCAGTCGCCGACTGGGAATCCTCCGTCGTGCTAAGTCCTTCCTCGGCCCTCTTGAGCTCCTGACCACTTACAAAGCTTTTGTCCGTAGCCTGATGGAGTACTGCTCTCCCCTCTGGGCTGGTGCTCCTGCCTCCCACCTTTCTCGGCTTCACGCTGTCGAAACCAGGGCATTTAAGATCATCGGCATCTCCCGCAATGAAGCTGAGTCTTTGGGCCTCTCACTCAATCACCGCAGGTTGGTCGGTGGTCTTTCTGTCTTCTACCGACTCCTCTCCAGCCTTGCCCCCCTGCTCTCTCTGTGATTTGTCCCCACCACATTGCCACAGGGCGCTCAAGGTCCGCCAACAACCCCCTTCTGGTAAAACTACCAAAATCACGAATCACTGCTCATCTTCACTCTTTCATTCCTCTTTTTTCCCGCCTTTGGAATAAACTTCCTCACTCTATTCTTTCCCATTCTTCACTGCAGGCTTTCAAAACAGCTGTTCACCACCACCTCTTATCTTCCCCCATCCAAATCCTCGATCTTTTCTACCCCCGATAATCCACCCAAGCCCACTTCCTTCATTTCTCCTGCTTTCCTTCCTGAAAGTCCCTGAAATGTCCATCTTCTCTTCGCCATGTTCCCCATCCCATCCCCATCCCTCTCCCTTCCACAGTTCACCTAATGTGTCTGTTCCCCACTGTTTTGTCCCTTCCACTCCCGCCCCTCGTCTCATGCCTCCTTGCTGTGAGTTGTGTTAGCTCTCATACGAGCCTCGACCAAGGTATACAAAAAATATATATATATATATGCGAATTCGCGCCCGCCGGCGTGCCAATCAGCCACCCGCGTGGGATAGGGTTGTTCGCCAAACTCGACCTACCTAAGTACCCACGCGGATGGTAAACCGGGCGAACGCACCTCGCCGCAGGTCGACTCCGGACACGAACCGCTTAAGCGGTCCGTTCCGTGCTATCGGGATAAACGAGCGGTGTTATCGTCGGCCTCGACGGTTCCGATTAATTAACGGGCGTATTAAGCCCACAACGAACCCGTTACGTGAAGCAAGATGGAGATGGAGATGGCTCAGGTGAGATGGCGCAGCGAAACGGGGAACAAGTTCACACAAGCACTTTATTCACACAGACACAGACACAAAGCACACATATACAGCCAAACAGAATCAGAGATGCACATAAAGCATATGCAAGAAGAAAACAATAAAAGCAACGACGACGCAGAGCTACAACCGACTACGCGGACACACGGCAACACTTATACAGTTTTACTTCACAAGACACGGCGCCACAAGTTCCATACAAAAAAACCCCGAAAAGAAATAGAAGTGGTCACTTCCCTGTGCGCGCACAGAGTCCTTCTCCGCGCCCTCAGCTCCCGCTCCTCCGGCGTTGTCGGCGAGCTCGTGCTTTGCGCCGGCACATGTCGCCGTTCGACGCCACGGACCAGGGTTTTGGGGAATGAACGGGGTTTTCAGCGCTCTCTCGGTGCGGACGGGGGGGGGGGGGAGAAATCGTCGACACTCGGGGTCGAGAGGGAGAGGAAATGGCGGATGCTCCGTCCCACCAGCGGGGTCTCGGGACCACACCAACTCCGGCGAACCCTCGAACAGGATCTCGATCTATATATCTATATCTATATCTATATCTATCTCTATACCGTCGTTTGTCCAAAAGGTCCAAGGCTCATCAGGATCAACAGGCCGGCAGGAACCACAACAACCACAACCTCTTCGCAGAGCCATCCCTTTTTATATCGCGGGGCTCCGCCCCATTGCTCCACCCCGTGCTTTGCTCCACCCCCCTTCGAGGCGCTTCGAGAAAGGTCTCGAAGAGGGGCGTTCCTCCTCCCTGGCCGCGTCACACCACGCATCCACCAATCGGGCGCCAGCTGCCCTCCCCTCGCTTCTCCTCCCTCACACCAAGCGCGGAGAAGAATGGTGCGAAAAACAGGCGGGAAAAGTCCACCGAGCGTCCTCGTTGGTTTTTGTTTGAAATAAAAGATAGAAAAAGAAAAACGACTGACTCAAAGCGTCGCAGCCTGAATGAATCACATTAATTCCCTCTAAACAACGGGTTTGGGGCTAACTACACATGTACTTCAGAGATATATCACCTACGGGACCTGAATGGTGGTTTGCGAATTTCCACAGCCGTAACTATATATATATATATATATATATATATATATATATATATATATATATATATATATATATATATATATATATATATATATATATATATATATATATATATATATATATATATATATATGTATATGCCAAGTTTCAGGAAGTTTTGATGAAACTGTAGGCTGTGAAACAAAAAACTCCACAAGAAGAAGATGAAGAACAACAATGTGAGTAAAACTTAGAGATCCTCCACGAGCATCTAAAAACAATGGTAGCATTGAAAACGGAAAGCTAATAGTCGATTTCCTTGGTTGGAAAGCTAATCATCGATTTATTTGGAACAAAATTTGTGTCCGTTAAACCAATCAATGGACTTGCCGCTCGTTTTGGCCAATGACAGGGTGACGAGCAGTTCTGCGTGCCAAAACCATCCAGTGAGGGAGAGCAGGCGGGGCAGAGGCGTTCCCCTCCAGGAGACAGGGTGAATAAGGGTGTGGTGCGTTCGGACTGAGATTCTCTCTTCCTCCTCTTCCTCCTCCTCCCCCTCCTCATGATCAAGAGCTTGAGAGCTTGAGAGACACCATCCCCCACGAGAGCCGCGGGGGTTGCACGCCGCGTCCCTGCCGCTGGATTCGGCTCGTCTCTCGCTGGTGCCCAGTTCGACTCGGCGCGAAGACCACACAAGGTGGACAGGTCCGAGGCAGAATATGGTCTTCAGCTCGCCCTTTCCCTCCGAGCTGGAGGCCTCAATAAAGACCACTTTGGGTCCGTTTCTTTTGGGTGAGTGCGTGTGTGTGTTTGTGGCGCCAGTCCAGTAAGTAAGAAATTGTACAAGTGCCTTGTTGTACATACGTGCCTCTTAAATTCGGATAACTCTGCTTCTTACGTGCCCCCTGCTCCATTATAAATAAACCCATGTGCTAAATGTATCGGTTCGTTTTTGGTTTTCTTCTATTGGTTTAACACGGTGCATGTTGGAGAATTAGCCAGGCTGTTGCTGCTGTAAAGGGACATTTTAGACCGACGGAAGCTCGGTGACCATCCGCTCGGGTCGTACACGGTTCGAGTACGCTAGTGTCTCGTTCCATACGAGCATCGTCGAGGGTGAATTTCCCCGGTAGTTGGATGACGTGGGTATTTAGGCAAATTGAAATTGGCAATCGACCCTACCCCACGTGGTCGACCTATTGGCGAACTTCGGTCTGATAAGGGACCCGTCAGCTCCGGAGTTATCCGGGGTGACGACCTATAAATTCCGGGTGATTGGTGGAGCCGACCCTACTGCTCCATCTAGCGGTCGTGCTCGTCACCGATACCCGGCCCGCAACAATACTTCACTAAGCAATAAAAAAACTATATAAAAGAACACAGTCATAAGGAACACACAAGCAACTAGAATGGCACTTTGTGGAGTGCATACCACCACAATGCTGAACTGTTTATATTTTGCATCCAACCGATAGGCCGGAACGGCATCCAGAACTTCACAAAAATCGAATTAACTTCTTCTTGTCACCAACCAAACTCATCCACCAAGTTTTGTCATAATCCGTCCACAACTTTTGAGCTATCGTGCAATATACTGTATAATTTTTGGCCCCGTCTCGCAATGGTGAAGAATCACTTAAAAAGATGATCGAATCTGGTTCTTCACCAAAATCTCATCCATTCCTCATTGTCACACACCCAACCTGTCCACCAAATTTCATCTGAATCTGTCCATAACTTCGAGATATCCTGCTGACAGGCAGACAGACGGATGGATGGATAGATAGATATACAAACAGGGGTGAAAACAATCTCCATCAACCTTAGATGGCAGAGATAACAACAACAATTACATGTTCCAAGACATCCTGTTTTTGCCAGTTTTTGTACATATGTTTGCATGTGTTAGCCAAAAAATAAAATGGAAACACCAATGTAAAGTCACTTAATATGGCGTTGGACCACCACATAAGGCCAGCATGGCCTTTATACGCCGTGGCATAGAGTCCACAAGCTTCTGGAATTTTGCATCATTCTTCCATGAGAAAGTCAATCAACTCCCACCTGTTTGATGGAGGTGGAAAATGCTGTCTCAGGTGTCATTCCAGAATATCCTATAAATGCTCAATTGAGTTCAGATCTGGTGACTGAGTAGGCCATGACATATGGATATTATCAGTATCATGCTCATCAAACCATTGAGCGACCATATGTGCTCTGTGGATGGGGAACATTGGAGGGGGGGGTCTCCTCTTGTCGCCATAATTATAGGCAACCAGGTTTGTGGAGCATTTTTATACATGACCCAAAGCATGCTGGGATGTTATTTGCATAATTAGCACATGGGCCACATATGTGTGGAAGCCATTGCTTGGTGCCCCTCATTTACCCAGGTGTTTCCATTATTCTGTCGACCACATGTATGCATGTGTGCATGTATAATGTATGTACTTTAAAAAGAACCATGAATGGCTGGGCCTCATCTCCATCAGTCTTGCACACGTGCTCAGGGTACCCAGGGTCAGGTCAAGAGCACAAAATACTCATCCAACATCCAAGGATCCCAAGCCCACCACCCTCACCATCAAGCCAACACCAGGTATTGAGACAAATTACTATTGATAAAGGGTTCTGTAAAGTTCCATGAATATCCATCCATCGATTTTAGTTTTAAACGTCAACAGCAACTAGATGGCAATCATCATGATACGAATGGAGGATGGTCAACTACGACCAGACAGATTGATGGACAATGGAGAAGGATCCATTCCAAGTGTTTAAAAATGTTATGAAAAGAAGAATGATGAGTCATAGCCTCAGCTCCGGAGAATAAAGATCCAAGTTCACCAAAAATGTTGCGTAAGTCACTCGTGTGTCATGAGGAAAGGTTGTAGAGGGAGACCTTTTGATCTGGTGCCATGGCTGAAAATCTATTTTTAATGCATTCAATGTTATCCAAATCCTTGAGAAAATACCAATTAAATGATTTATATTGATTAATTTTACTTTCAACAAAATACGCAACAAGAATGTGAGACCCCCATCTCACCATAAAGAGTCAAAAATACACTTGTACTGCACTTTAAAAACAATAGTCGTTTTATTCATTAAATATGTAGCAATTATGATGATTTTATAAACTTAATAAGTAATGTGAATAAATACTGGTCAAACATCTACAACTTAAACAAAATATGAAAGGGGAGGGATACGAGTCGCAAGTTACAGCAATTTTAGCTCTGGTTTTTAAGCATTACCAAGCCCAGGCTTGTATGACTACAAGCAACTAATCCCTCTTACTGGGCTGGAATTTGGTCTGAATCCAGCAAAATCACATTTGTTCCTGTCACCACCTTGCTGGTGGTCGCATATCAATGATTATATAGTGAAATAACAGGACATTCAAAATCAGGATCATTTTCATCCTTGTTTAAAATTAAAATAAATAAAAAGTAAAGCTAGTTCATAACAAAGCAGGTTATTGGCAACAGATTCCAACAAGAAAAGGAGCTAGAGGCAAAAAGAGGAATCCTACGATATATATTAAATAAGGAAATTATCTGCATGTCTGAAAATCATAATCTTCGAGGAAAAGATTAAAAAAAAACAAAAAAAAAAAAAACGGCTGATCACCAAATTTTGCACACCTTGGTAATACCCAGGGTCAGGTCATCAGCACAAAAAATAAAACATAAAAAAATCCCCCCACCCTGAGGAGGGGGGGGCAGAAGATGACAATTTTCACCTGCACACATGCCACAGTGCAAGTCATTTACTGACCCCTGCTGCAGGGGGTTATTAGCCACGGCACAAAATATTGTTACGAATTTGGAATTCAATCGCACACAACATACAGGTTCCCTTAGTCAGCTAGGTCGATAAGTGCATGTTCCCTAGATAGCTCACCTTCCATTGTTTAAATGTTCAGAGATCGATTTGATGCGCTGCGGATCGATTTAATAGTTAGGGAACGAAACAATGGAGAAACGAAACGAAACAATGGAGTCCTTCCCCCTCTTCTGCAAAGAGGAAGAAGAACCCTGCCATCTCGTGACGTCAACAACTCCCTCCCACCCGTGGTTGAGCGGGGGGGGGGGGTGGATCACAAGGGCATGAGTCACGCCAGGTGCGGGGGAGGGGTGCAAAGGATAAAGAGGACATCTTTTATTTGTTCAAGAGGAGTTCGTGGGAGTCCCGTGGTAGGGCTGAGTTCGTGGGAGTCCCGTAGTAGGGCTGAGTTTGTGGGAGTCGCGTGGCAGAGTTCGTGTGCCGAGTCCCGTGGGAGGATTAAGCTTTTTTTGCTTCGGAGAGAGCAGTCGTTCAGCCAACGGGTCCTGCTTGGCTTGCTTGGCTTGAGGCCTTCGGAAGCTTTTTGCTTCGGCTGGCTCAGTGAGCTTCGGCTGCTGCTTTGTTTTGGAAGGAACTTGAGCCAGTTGTTCGGCTCGAGCTGCGAGTGGAGGCTTCTTCCTCTTCTTCCTCTTGGTTTGTGGAGCTTTTCGTTCTCCATTTTGTTTCCCGGCTTGGTGCGATGCATCGGCCTCTTCTTGGAGTTGGATCCTCGGGGAAGCGACGATCGACAGGAAGGATCGGCGCCTCGTCTCACCGGCACGTGTTGAGAAGCACGGGAGGATTCGTGGGAGCTCGGGAAGGATCGCGGCGATTGGATGCAGCTCGCTCTCACTGGAGCCCGGGTCCGGACAAGTTGAAGACCACACGAGGTGGAAAGGTTCGAGTCAAGCTCTGAGTTTCAGCTCACCTGTCCTCCGAGCTGGAGCTTGTGATTAAAGGCCTCAGCCACCGTTTATTGTGTGTGTGTGTGTGTGTGTACGTGTGTACGTGTGTACGTGTGTCCGTGTGTCCGTGTGTCCGTGTGTCCGTGGGCCCTTCTAATAAGTAGGAACTACTGTTAAGTGTAAATGACTACATAATAAGTAGACGGTTGTTCTTTTGTCGTGCTTTTGTTGCTTGTATAATTGCAGACGTGTTTTGCCTTATTTAATTGCATACTTGTTTTATTATAATAAATGTCCTTGTGTGAATGTAAACCTGCTCATTGCGTCCATTCCCTCATTGACTGAACATTGAGTGTTGGAGTTAGAAAGCCGTTGGTTTGCCGTAATAGGGGGACATTTGGACCGACGGTTCTCTGCGATTACGCCGCTCTGAATCGCGCACGGACAAGCTCGCCTCGGCGGTTTGTTCCGTACGAGTTCCGTCGAGGGTGGAATACCCCGGTAGTTGGATCACGTGGGTATTTAGGCACATTGAAGATTGGCAATCGACCCTACCCCACGTGATCTGCCGATTGGCGTATTTCGGTTCTTGTACAAGGACCCGTCGCTCGGAGTTATCCGGGCGGCGATCTATATTCCAGACGATCGGTCGGGCCGACTCGACTTGCGGCTCCGTTCAGAGCGGTCGGTTGGCAGCTGACGCCCGGCCAGTAACAATATATTTGCCCCATCTCCCCATTATTTCCAACTCCCCCCCCCCCCAGCTGCTCTGGAAAGCAGCAGATGTTTGTGCAACAAAATATAGGTAAGTAAAATAATATGAACACGAAAAAGAGCAATGAGATTGCAGACCAGACTCCCCACTTTGATTGGACACCTGACCTTGACCCATGACGTTTTTTTATTACTATTCAATTCAGATCAAATGGAAGACCAAATAGGTACAGTCCTATATTAGAGTCATCAGAAGGAACCCAAACAAGCAAAAAGCAAAGATGAATTCATCAGGAGGAACCTGGAAAGGATTCACATTTCAGCTGCGACTCCTCTACCCTCAAACCCATTCAAACACAGCCAAGTGAGCCTTATTCAAAATAAAAAAGAAAATTCCCCCCCAAAAAACAAAAAGAACCCACATAAAAAAAAATCAAATAATTCTGGCTGCCAGACCATGTGTCCGATCAAGTTGAAATCCAAGACATGCATTCCAGTCTCTATGAGATCATAATTTTGAAGTTTAATGTCGCTTGATTAAGAGACTCCAGAGAAAGCATTATTTAATATTTTTCTTCAATCCAATACCGCTGCCAAACCACATGACCTATCAATCATTCCTCAACAAACTTGTACACCCAAGGCTTGGGGAACATTTGTGTGAAGTTCCCCTCGATCTGTCCAGCCGATCTGGAGAAGAGAGAGTTTTATACATTTAGGGTAAATCCAATAAGGCTGCCAAACCATGTGACCTCTGACATCAGATGTGGGAACCATTTGTTCCTCATGGAAAGGCATTCATATGTGTTAAGTTTTTCCTCAATCTGTTCAGCCACTCCAGAGAAGATGATTTTTAAGGTTTTTTTTTTTTTTAAAACAATATGGCTGCCAAATCATGCGTCTGATGACGTCATCAATTTTTTTTTCTGCAGATCATTTATTTTTAATCCCTCGATAACCCTCAAAAATTTTCATACCGATCATGCAGCGTTCTGCAGATGCAATTTTGACATCATAAAATGTGTATATTTTATGTGTATACATATACACATATATATGTATCACTTATTCCCCATTAAGAGAACTTGCCAAGTTTCAATTTTGTTTCCTTGGTGCAGTTTCAGAAATAGAGGTCCAAAGATTTTTGTTTTTTCCAACATGGCCCATGACATCATAATTATCATCCAATCATTCGACATGAGTAGTCGCACTTATCATGAAAATTTCATCTCATACCGACAAGGAGTTGGAGAAAAACATGAAAGTTCTGTGTGGACAAACAAACAGACCCAGACAGAGACAAACGGACCCAAATGCAATACCCTTTCCTTCGGCGAGCATAACAATGTCTTGCATGTAAATATATTTCCTACTGCTCTTATCTCGTTCACCAGATCCAGGTAACAGAATTCTAAAAGTGACTCTTCACCATTGAGAGAGAGGAGTGCCTGATGTTGGCTTAACGGTTAGGGTGGCGGGCTTGGGATCCCAGGGTCCTGAGTTCAAATCCCGGTCAGCTGTTGAATTAATACCAGGTGGGGTTGACTTGGCCTGTCATCCTTCCGTGGTCGGCAAAATGAGTGCCAGCATGCTGGTGTACTGTGTCGGAGTGGCGACCCGTCCAGAATTGTGCCCAATAGCCAAGGAGACTGCTTCGGCAGCACCAACGATCTGCACAGAGTATTGTCCCGATGGATGGATGGAGAGAAAGGGCCAAAAGCGATATATAGCATATTTCAAAAAGTTGTGGATGGATTATAACAAAAAAAATAAAAAATAATAAAAAAAACAAACAAAAAAAAAAACTTGGTGGATGACAAGAACAAGCCAATGAGATTTTCGAGGTCCAGATCCAGATCCTACCCATCAGTGGGATACAAAACAAACTGTTCAGTCTGGTGGAGGTATACGCTCTACCAAGTGCCATTCTTGTTATTTAAATGCTACATATATATATATATATATATATATATATATATATATATATATATATATATATATATATATATATATATATATATATATATATATATATATATATATATATATATATATATATATATATATATATATATATTGTTTCGGCTGTGGAAATTCGCAATACACCATAAAGGGTCCTTAGATCAGTTATGACGCCAAGTTTATATGCAGATAGTTCCCCACCATTGTTTAAAGGGTTTTCGTGTGATTCATCGGATTGAGACTCTGAGATAGCCGTTTTTCAGTTCTATCGTTATTTTGGACCGTCCAAAGACTTCAAACGAAGGCCCCGTGAAAGGCCTACAACGGCGCGCGAGTTTTCCCGCCTTTTTTGCGGCGCCGGGGCTGACGGGAGAGGCTGCGAGAGCTCACTGGCGATTGGTGGATACGGGGTGTGAGGCGGCCATGAGGAGGGAATGCCCCTTTTCGAGGAGCTTCTCGAAAGGGCTAGAGGAGAGGCGGAGCCAAAAAGGGGGTGGAGCGAAGGGGCGGAGCACCACGCTATATAGGGTGAACCGCGCGTGGACTCGCTCGCTCTTGGTGGACGTCGTGTTTGATATCTATATATCTGTCTCTGTCTCTGTCTCTTCCTCTCTCCTGCCTGGATCATCGCACTAGATTCTTCCTCTCTCCTGCCTGGGACGTCGTGTTTGGACTCGTCGGGCTCTGGACGTCGTGTTTGGACTCGTCGGGCTCTGGACGTCGTGTTTGGACTCGTCGGGCTCTGGACGTCGTGTTTGGACTCGTCGGGCTCTGGACGTCGTGTTTGGACTCGTCGGGCTCTGGACGTCGTGTTTGGACTCGTCGGGCTCTGGACGTCGTGTTTGGACTCGTCGGGCTCTGGACGTCGTGTTTGGACTCGTCGGGCTCTGGACGTCGTGTTTGGACTCGTCGGGCTCTGGACGTCGTGTTTGGACTCGTCGGGCTCTGGACGTCGTGTTTGGACTCGTCGGGCTCTGGACGTCGTGTTTGGACTCGTCGGGCTCTGGGACGTCGTGTTTGGACTCGTCGGGCTCTGGACGTCGTGTTTGGACTCGTCGGGCTCTGGGACGTACGTGTTTGGACTCGTCGGGCTCTGGACGTACGTGTTTGGACTCGTCGGGCTCTGGGCCTTCGTGTTTGGACTCGTCGGGCTCTGGACGTCGTGTTTGGACTCGTCGGGCTCTGGACGTCGTGTTTGGACTCGTCGGGCTCTGGGCCGTGTTTGGACTCGTCGGGCTCTGGGCGGCTCGTGTTTGGACTCGTCGGGCTCTGGACGTCGTGTTTGGACTCGTCGGGCTCTGGACGTACGTGTTTGGACTCGTCGGGCTCTGGGCGTACGTGTTTGGACTCGTCGGGCTCTGGGACGTCGTGTTTGGACTCGTGGGGCTCTGGACGTACGTGTTTGGACTCGTCGGGCTCTGGGCGCGTGTTTGGACTCGTCGGGCTCTGGGCCGTCGTGTTTGGACTCGTCGGGCTCTGGGACGTACGTGTTTGGACTCGTCGGGCTCTGGGCGTACGTGTTTGGACTCGTCGGGCTCTGGACGTCGTGTTTGGACTCGTCGGGCTCTGGACGTACGTGTTTGGACTCGTCGGGCTCTGGAGACGTACGTGTTTGGACTCGTCGGGCTCTGGACGTACGTGTTTGGACTCGTCGGGCTCTGGACGTACGTGTTTGGACTCGTCGGGCTCTGGACGTCGTGTTTGGACTCGTCGGGCTCTGGGCAGTCGTGTTTGGACTCGTCGGGCTCTGGGACGTCGTGTTTGGACTCGTCGGGCTCTGGACGTCGTGTTTGGACTCGTCGGGCTCTGGGACGTCGTGTTTGGACTCGTCGGGCTCTGGACGTGCGTGTTTGGACTCGTCGGGCTCTGGGCCGTACGTGTTTGGACTCGTCGGGCTCTGGGCGTCGTGTTTGGACTCGTCGGGCTCTGGGCCGTGTTTGGACTCGTCGGGCTCTGGACGTACGTGTTTGGACTCGTCGGGCTCTGGGCAGTCGTGTTTGGACTCGTCGGGCTCTGGACGTCGTGTTTGGACTCGTCGGGCTCTGGGCGTCGTGTTTGGACTCGTCGGGCTCTGGACGCAATCGTGTTTGGACTCGTCGGGCTCTGGGCCGTCGTGTTTGGACTCGTCGGGCTCTGGGCACGTCGTGTTTGGACTCGCTCGGGCTCTGGGCCGTACGTGTTTGGACTCGTCGGGCTCTGGACGTCGTGTTTGGACTCGTCGGGCTCTGGACGTACGTGTTTGGACTCGTCGGGCTCTGGACGTCGTGTTTGGACTCGTCGGGCTCTGGGCCGTCGTGTTTGGACTCGTCGGGCTCTGGGCCGTCGTGTTTGGACTCGTCGGGCTCTGGGCCGTCGTGTTTGGACTCGTCGGGCTCTGGACGTACGTGTTTGGACTCGTCGGGCTCTGGGCAATCGTGTTTGGACTCGTCGGGCTCTGGGCGTCGTGTTTGGACTCGTGTCGGGCTCTGGACGTCGTGTTTGGACTCGTCGGGCTCTGGACGTACGTGTTTGGACTCGTCCGGGCTCTGGACGTCGTGTTTGGACTCGTCGGGCTCTGGAGCGTACGTGTTTGGACTCGTCGGGCTCTGGACGTCGTGTTTGGACTCGTCGGGCTCTGGACGTACGTGTTTGGACTCGTCGGGCTCTGGGCCGTCGTGTTTGGACTCGTCGGGCTCTGGACGTCGTGTTTGGACTCGTCGGGCTCTGGACGTCGTGTTTGGACTCGTCGGGCTCTGGACGTCGTGTTTGGACTCGCTCGGGCTCTGGACGTCGTGTTTGGACTCGTCGGGCTCTGGGCATCGTGTTTGGACTCGGGCTCTGGACGTGTTTGGACTCGTCGGGCTCTGGACGTACGTGTTTGGACTCGTCGGGCTCTGGGCGTACGTGTTTGGACTCGTCGGGCTCTGGGCGTACGTGTTTGGACTCGTCGGGCTCTGGGCGCCGTGTTTGGACTCGTCGGGCTCTGGACGCCGTGTTTGGACTCGTCGGGCTCTGGGACGTACGTGTTTGGACTCGTCGGGCTCTGGGCGCCGTGTTTGGACTCGTCGGGCTCTGGGACGTCGTGTTTGGACTCGGTCGGGCTCTGGACGTCGTGTTTGGACTCGGTCGGGCTCTGGGCAGTCGTGTTTGGACTCGTCGGGCTCTGGGACGTACGTGTTTGGACTCGTCGGGCTCTGGGCGCCGTGTTTGGACTCGTCGGGCTCTGGACGTCGTGTTTGGACTCGTCGGGCTCTGGGCGTGCGTGTTTGGACTCGTCGGGCTCTGGGCGTCGTGTTTGGACTCGTCGGGCTCTGGACGTCGTGTTTGGACTCGTCGGGCTCTGGACGTCGTGTTTGGACTCGTCGGGCTCTGGGCCGTGTTTGGACTCGTCGGGCTCTGGACGTACGTGTTTGGACTCGTCGGGCTCTGGACGTACGTGTTTGGACTCGTCGGGCTCTGGACGTCGTGTTTGGACTCGTCGGGCTCTGGGACGTCGTGTTTGGACTCGTCGGGCTCTGGACGTCGTGTTTGGACTCGTGTTCGGGCTCTGGACGTCGTGTTTGGACTCGTCGGGCTCTGGGCGTCGTGTTTGGACTCGTCGGGCTCTGGGCGTGCGTGTTTGGACTCGTCGGGCTCTGGACGCGTACGTGTTTGGACTCGTCGGGCTCTGGGACGTACGTGTTTGGACTCGTCGGGCTCTGGACGTCGTGTTTGGACTCGTCGGGCTCTGGGACGTACGTGTTTGGACTCGTCGGGCTCTGGACGTACGTGTTTGGACTCGTCGGGCTCTGGGCCGTCCGTGTTTGGACTCGTCGGGCTCTGGACGTCGTGTTTGGACTCGTCGGGCTCTGGGACGTACGTGTTTGGACTCGTCGGGCTCTGGGCGTCGTGTTTGGACTCGTCGGGCTCTGGAGGCCGTGTTTGGACTCGTCGGGCTCTGGACGTACGTGTTTGGACTCGTGGGGCTCCTGGACGTCGTGTTTGGACTCGTCGGGCTCTGGACGTACGTGTTTGGACTCGTCGGGCTCTGGGCGTACGTGTTTGGACTCGTCGGGCTCTGGACGTGCGTGTTTGGACTCGTCGGGCTCTGGGCGTCGTGTTTGGACTCGTCGGGCTCTGGGCCGTCGTGTTTGGACTCGTCGGGCTCTGGGACGTACGTGTTTGGACTCGCCGGGCTCTGGACGTCGTGTTTGGACTCGTCGGGCTCTGGAGTCGTGTTTGGACTCGTCGGGCTCTGGGACGTACGTGTTTGGACTCGTCGGGCTCTGGACGCCGTGTTTGGACTCGTCGGGCTCTGGACGTACGTGTTTGGACTCGTCGGGCTCTGGGACGTCGTGTTTGGACTCGTCGGGCTCTGGGCGTCGTGTTTGGACTCGTCGGGCTCTGGGCATCGTGTTTGGACTCGTCGGGCTCTGGACGTCGTGTTTGGACTCGTCGGGCTCTGGGCATCGTGTTTGGACTCGTCGGGCTCTGGGCATCGTGTTTGGACTCGTCGGGCTCTGGGACGTCGTGTTTGGACTCGTCGGGCTCTGGGCAGCCGTGTTTGGACTCGTCGGGCTCTGGGCACGTCGTGTTTGGACTCGTCGGGCTCTGGACGTACGTGTTTGGACTCGTCGGGCTCTGGACGTACGTGTTTGGACTCGTCGGGCTCTGGGACGTCGTGTTTGGACTCGTCGGGCTCTGGACGCCGTGTTTGGACTCGTCGGGCTCTGGTCGTCGTGTTTGGACTCGTCGCGCTCTGGACGTCCTGTTTGGACTCGTCGGGCTCTGGACGTCGTGTTTGGTCTCGTCGGGCTCTGGGCCGTCGTGTTTGGACTCGTCGGGCTCTGGACGTCGTGTTTGGACTCGTCGGGCTCTGGACGTCGTGTTTGGACTCGTCGGGCTCTGGACGTCGTGTTTGGACTCGTCGGGCTCTGGACGTCGTGTTTGGACTCGTCGGGCTCTGGACGTCGTGTTTGGACTCGTCGGGCTCTGGACGTCGTGTTTGGACTCGTCGGGCTCTGGACGTCGTGTTTGGACTCGTCGGGCTCTGGACGTCGTGTTTGGACTCGTCGGGCTCTGGACGTCGTGTTTGGACTCGTCGGGCTCTGGACGTCGTGTTTGGACTCGTCGGGCTCTGGACGTCGTGTTTGGACTCGTCGGGCTCTGGACGTCGTGTTTGGACTCGTCGGGCTCTGGACGTCGTGTTTGGACTCGTCGGGCTCTGGACGTCGTGTTTGGACTCGTCGGGCTCTGGACGTCGTGTTTGGACTCGTCGGGCTCTGGATCGTCGTGTTTGGACGCGTCGGGCTCTGGATCGTCGAAGGCTCTTCTCTCCCTCTGGGCGCCAAGTCGTGAGGGTTGCGAGCAGTGGTCCCGAGTCGAGCCGCGCACGAGAGGAGAGTGCCGAATAGGGCTCGCCGACCGTCGCCCCTCGAGGGTGCAGGTAACCAGCACGGTCTCACGGGCCTATTTGGTCAACCACGGCATAAAGATTTACGAACCCCGTCTACCTCCTTGCCTATGGGGAGGTTTTCCAGTTGTTTTGTGTGAATGATGTGGCGCAGTGTCCCTGTTAAGTGCATGTACATTCTTATTGTAGTCGGTTGTATTGCTTTCTGTTTGCTTGTCGCCTGTATATTGCATTGACTGTATACGTGTACGTGTAAAATAAATGTCCTTGTGTGCAATGTATCTCGTTCGTTGCATCTTCTTTCCCCATTGAAAATGCCATCTTGCATCGAGGAATTAGTAGTGGGTTTTGAACACCCAGGGAAAAAGAAAAGAATCTGATCCATCGAGGTCGGTGATAACACCGCTCGGTTATCACTGTAGCACGGAACGGACCGCTTAAGCGGTTCGTGTCTTAGGCCGACCTGCGGCGAGATACGATCGCCCGGTCAACTACTCGCGCAGGTACTTAGGTAGGTCGAATTTGGCGAGCAACCCTATCCTGCGCGGGTGGGCAATTGGCACGATCGTGGTGAGGTTAAACCCCCACCCGTGACTGGCTCCTGGCAGTAGTTCCAGGAGGGTCACAACTGAATTGTCCGTCCGGTGGGCGACGCGCTTGCGATTGGAGTTACGCAATCGCTCGCACGCCTGGCGGGCCAGAATTCGTAACAATATATATATATATATATTCATTCGCCAAGAGAAGAGCGCACATTGACATGTCAAAATAAAGACAAGGATCCACGTTTCACGTCAACATTGGTTTAAATCACCTTCAGTTATCCCATTTGGAATTCCAACACATGAACGCCTAACCTTTGATGCTGGAAACCCACATTTCAGTCTCATATACCACAGATTTGTCCATCGTCTCCTGATGTTTTTGTCCAGTATGTAACATAAATAAAAGTTCTTCCACAAGAAAGCGTTATAATAGTCAGTCGATCACTGGTGGTATATCAATATGATAAACTTTGTTGACTGGGGTGGTCCTTTGCATTGTGATCCAATGACAGTTTGGCATCACAAACAAACTCACAGCTTGAATTGTCATCACAAACAAGCGATTGCAGCACCAGATGCAGCATTGCAGTTGATCGAAAAATATTTTCGCTTTAACAGGTTGATTAGGAGCTCTGGAACGCTCTTTTGAGAACTTGGATCAAACCAAGCAATAACAAATTCAAAAGTTCAATGCAACACGAGTGGGAAATGCTCCGTGCAGCTTGTGACCCAATTTGTTCCAAACATTGAACAAATTACTGCATTATTTGTGGATAAGAACCTAATCTTGGCAGTTATTTTATATACAATATATATATATATATATATATATATATATATATATATATATATATATATATATATATATATATATATATATATATATATATATATATATATATATATATATATATATATATATATATATATATAGTCATGCGCCACTTAGCATCGGGGTTACGTTCTGAGAAACGCGTCGATAAGCGACGTCGTCGTTGTGCGAACATCATTTTTTTTTCGTTTTCGAACATCGTACTTACACAAAACTACACACCTAGGCTATATGGTGTAGCGGTGTCGCCTATTGCTCCTCGGATACAAACCTGTACAGCATGTTACTGCACTGAATACTGTCAGCAATTGTAACACATCCAAGAGAGATGGAAGATGCGTTAGTTTTACCTTTGTGCTGTTCATGACGGCCATCGGTGTTAGCAGCAGCTTACAATCTCCTCTCGCATCGATTATAGAAAGATGAATAAATAGCGTTTGGATTTTATAAATACGTAATCATTGCATCGATGTTATAATTTATAAATGAAGAAACGAGCACCTGTCAATTGTGATATATATTTTCGGAACAGTGCGATTGTTTTAACAACATGAAAAGCTTCACCAAAAATAAATTTGTGTTTTAATTTCGACTGTAAAACGATTTATTCGCGGAATTCTTCAATTCAAAGGTAATTTACTTGCGAGAAGGTAAACGTGGAAACATTGTTTCAGTTTGAAAGCCGATTTCCTTGAATCCCGATTGAGCACGACCCTGCTTTTTTCGCGATGACATTTTATGGAACTCAACAATCGCATTATAACAGGGCCACACTGTCGTTTGTCATTATGAGGTATTATGTACTGTACAGCGTACACAATTGTATATGCTATTTCTATACGACTGTCAGCGCAATTTCGGCTGCATCACTCGGCGATAGGAATTTTTCAGCTACATTTTTTTTTCATTTTTTTTTTTTTTTTTTTCCCCAGAGCTGGCATATCCGTCGTATATGCGATCCGTCGTTAAGCGGCGCATGACTGTATGCATATATATATATATATATATATATATATATATATATATATATATATATATATATATATATATATATATATATATGAAATAAACAAAGACCACTCATCTCTCACCGATGAATGGAGGGAATATACAATTACCACCCCTCTAATCAATTCCCCCAGGTGGCTCGGATTATAGAAATAAATTAACTCCTGCCAACCTCTTCTCAAAGAAGAAAGCTGCACATAGCAGATATGAAAGGCTACGTAAGGTAATCCCTTTGCCATTTCAAACCTTTTCCACAGTTCCTCCATGACTGTAAAGACATTCACAAACAGTATACACATGAGAATCCCAATTTATGTGGCATTGGGCTTACCTTGTGTAGTCGTTCATGGTTGCTTTATGCAGCTTTCTTCTTTGAGAAGAGCATGGGAGGAGTCAAAAAAAAATACGTATATAATATATATTTTTTTTTTATCTCACATTATATAGTAATATATAGTATACAGTAATAAACCATCTCACATTGTGTTGCATGATGGTTCAAATGTAGTAGTCTTTTATTGAAGTATTTGTGTTGATTTGGCATGGCATTTGCTTTCATTTTGTGCAAATTAGCAAGGGGTTTGGCTGGGAAGAACAGAAAATTAAAGAGCAGGTTGCAGGTCACCAAACATGTTCTGAAAATTTATCAATATGATTATATGTGCATTAAATAGTTTGATGCAAACTATTGTGGTTGCCTAACTACTGGGAAAATTAATGAAATTTAACTCCGAAGTTGTTGAAAATAACAACCACATGCTATATATGGATGGTGACGTCACATTCTACAAAACAAAGCGGACGCTCACTCGCTCATTGAAGAAGTTTCCAGTTCAGCAGGCCGTTCTTTCGCTTTTTTGAGCTTGCAACTGTCTATATTATCCTTTTTTATTTTGAATTATTGAAGAACAAAGGTATTTTGAGATTTGTACATCATGCCTTGTACGTGCGTCGTCATGTTTTGCGAAAATGGCTGGAAAACAGGTAATCGCTCCCACCGATTCCCGAAGGAATCAAACATTCGCCTGCAGTGGATAAGATTTGTACAAACAAAACGGGCGAATTTCCCCCCCCCCCAAAGAAAACGGGTAAAGAGGACCCTTTGGATAGACGTCATTTGTGGTGACCATTTCACAGCCGAGAATTACGAAGGCATAAACACATCTGATCACCACTCTGTGGGAGTGAAAATCATGAGTTGTTGGTTGACAAGTTCTCCAGATACTGCTCTGTCACAGAATCGATTGTTGTTTAAGTGAGAAAAACCTTGAAATGTATTCTCAAAGAGTACATGGAAAAACACATAAATAGACTTTCTGAAAAACACAAGCATGAAAAAAATTCTCAACAAATCAACTTATTGTTGATTAAATTACTTTTTCACAGCATTAGCAAATTGGGCTCTTTCATTTCAATTGTAAAAAAATGATCAATTTTCTACTTTTTTTTTCTAAAATTGGTAGAATATTTCCCAATGAGGCTAAACACGTTTTGGTATTTATATGCCACAACAGTTTCTTGAAAGTTGTGGTTTGCTCTTACTGTTCACTTTCGCTGGGGTCAAGCTCAGCTATCAGAAAGACTTCAATGCCAAGGCTACGGTGTACAATATATTTGGGTCCATTATTGATTCATTCTATTTCTGACTCTTGAGTGACGAGAGGGTTGAAAATTATTATATCAAGTCACAGATGAATCAAACTTTACATTATTTTATGCATCGAACAAGAAAATGAAAATCTACAAACCAATCTGTCTGGTGGAGTCTGTCAGTGTGAACTGCCGGGCA
This sequence comes from Eptatretus burgeri, assembly GCF_056783735.1. Taxonomy (NCBI): domain Eukaryota; kingdom Metazoa; phylum Chordata; class Myxini; order Myxiniformes; family Myxinidae; genus Eptatretus; species Eptatretus burgeri. The sequence goes on along the minus strand of NC_140966.1, from coordinate 31,189,800 downwards.
GTCAGTCCTGCCACTTGTACACGAAATAGGCTGTTTTCTGGCACTTGCAAGTGGCTCAAATTTATATGGCTCAGGGCCAGAAACTCCATAGTATAAATTCCCATCATCCTTCGACTCGTCCTCGGCAATATCGGAATGAAAACGCTCAATTTCATCACCGCTGAAATCACTCTCTGATTCGCATCTCGCCATTGTTCACACGCTGTTTCCGAATGTTCACGAAGTTTTCGGAGAACATGATGTCATAGCATCTTCGGTAAATTCCGGTCTGTTTTTCGATCACTGACAAAAGCTTTGACTTAAATGTTAATTTTAGCATATTTTGAGTTTCAAATGTAAGAAAATAATTGCCCAACAATTATTAACGTGATTACAACCTTTGATTCACGCGAAGTCATCAGCGATCCAAAACCTGCTCTTTAAAGACTTGGAAAGAGGAGTCATCACCTCAAGCACAACAAATCACCCCCCCCCCCCCATAGGAAAGAAAACCATTTTCATGCCCCTCTAAAGCTACTTGCATGCAAGGGAATGTTACTGCACAAAATCAAGTTTGGTGCATCGTCACATGCTGACAGAAACAACCATATTTAAAAAATCAATGTCAATGAGATAAACATACCACTCTCTCCTCTGGGCTGGAACCCCTGCCTCACACCTTGCTTCGCTTGATGAAGTGGAAACCAAAGCCTGCAAGAACATTGGAATCTCCAAACCGAGGGGGGTGGGGGCTCTGCTCTTTCTGTGCTTTGTGATCCCCTCCCGCCTAAAATTTCTGCTGGGAGCACACAGTCGATCATCAAACCCCTTCTGGTGAAACTCCCAATATCCAGGATCACTGCTCACCTAAACTCATTTGCTATTGAATGAACTTCCACATTCTCTTCAATCGCAATACTCCCTCCAGGTCTTCAAGACAGTTGTTCACCACCATCTCAGATCGTTCCCAATCCAAAACCATGATCTTTTCAACCACACTTAGCCCCACCACCACACCAAATTTCGAGCCTTTCCTTCCCAAGAGTTTGCTTTAGCATCCATCTTGTCCACCCCCTGAATACTCGCCTCCCCTCATTCCTACCCGCATCCCTCGTTTGTCCCTGGTGTTGCCCCCCCCCCCAAAACACCCTCTTTCTCTTGTTCCTTTTGTTCTGCTGCACGCTGACCCGTTCTGTGTTCTAGCTCTTCCACGAGCCTAGACTATGCACACAAACAATAACTATAATAAATAAAACGTGCAACGTTGATTTAGAAATGCAATGTTTAACAGAACAGAAGAGTTCGAGCATCCCAAGGGAATGGAGAAGGACATGAAAGATAGAAGATGAAGAGCTTCACTCGCCCATTGGTGTTCAAGCTTCGGCGACCAGTTTTATCTTTGAAAATTCCAATCAAAAAACCCTGCAGAGATGTGAAAAGCAACTGGATGTAAACAGACAACCTTCATGGAACACAATGAAGAATTAAAAAGAAAAACATTTTTACTTCACAATTTTTTTTCTCGGGAGAGCACAACTGGATGGTACAGGAGGTGTCATACTTACCTTCGGGCCATCTCATCCAGATTCAATCCCTGCACAACTATAAACTGGTGCTTTGCAGTCGCAGGCAAGTTATTACATCACAAAGTGTACCATCCCTCGGTTGGACGTTACTCTGGGGACCTGAAAGCTATTAGCATGAGTCAAATCTTAATGATCCCCTCTTGCTTTTCGTGAAGAGGAGGTGAGCTATCACCAGCACCCCAAACAAATTCCAAAATCTTACCCCAACTTACAGGGGGCACTGCATCAACAGTACAGTTGCACTCCCAGCAAATTATTCAAACCAGCAGCCATGTGCCGAATGTGAACAAATCTTCAGGGAGTGTTTACCGATTTTATTATTTAAGGGTAAATAAACCATTGACTGGAGCAATAAAAACATTTTAAATCTTCCAAATTATTTGGTAAATACAGTCGGAAGCAGTAAAATTTTCCACCAAGTAAAAAGACCCAGTCATTGAGTGGTACCATGGTTCGAACATCCGTTCCGAGTATAGGAGGTTTGCAGTTAGATTCCGACCCTGGTTGAGTCATACCAAAGAGTTCAATATGGCATGTGCTAGTCCCCACGCTTCGCGCTCATCATTTAGATGATACAGCATGACGAAGACCCACAAGCTATCATCCCTGGAGGGTAAAGGGGTGGGGATATTCTTCCTAAAATTGCTTCACTGGCCAGGAAAAGAAAACAAACAGTCACATGCAGCGTCACCAGCACCTACAGTGCACACCACATCACCTCTGCTGCGTTTATCTGAAATCAAGCTGTCATTCAGTTATGTCAATCTGCATGCAACAAGGCTGGATGTATGGCCTTGAGGCATGCACGCTCGCCTCCCAGCTGTCTCGCCTGAGTTTGAATCCCGACCCAGATATGTACCGTCATCCCAGGTATCACAGGCAGAGCGATTCATCAATGTACTGTATGTGCCATCGCTCAGATACATGTTAAACTGGGTGTCCAGTCTGCCAACATTAGTTGGTGGATGTTAAATATCCCACTGCGTTCATCGCGAAGAGTCGGCGAGCTATTGGCAGCACCATTACTAAACTAGATATTCCTACAGATTCAGTCGAGCATCCTGCATCAGACTGCGACCCATCAAAGATTGGTTTTAAACCACAATACTACAGAATAGATTTTCAGAAGCCTCATAGCTGTAAAGGAGGAGAGTGGAGGGACAGAGGAGGGAGGGGCAGCAAGTTGAAGATGGCCAATCACATGCGACATATGAACCACCTGTGGTGGCAAGTTTGTTTACAGTGTACGAGTTGCTGCCAAGACAACCACCACACTCCAGTAGAGCAGACAGTATAATCTGGTGTAAGAAGAGTCCAACAAGACTCGACAACTTGCTACCCGCAGCTTCAGGCAGGAATGTACAATTTGGCCACGGTACCGGCATCAACAACAAAGGACGAATGTATGTACTGAGAGATGCAATGACATAGCACAAACCAAAAACCAACACAAAGGATGTAAAACAATCCCATAGGAGTGAAACTTGATCACTCCAAACACAATTGAAACACGTCCATCCAACCAAAGAGTAAACTCGCATGGAAAAAAAAAATTAAAACAGACACCATCTCCATCTACTCGCAGTGCACAAAAACCCAAGTCAATGCAGAAGTGAGCTCGAGAACAAGTTATACTCTGAAGATTAAATTGACAGCAACCTCTGTGAACTAGTGATCCCTTGGTGGTGCGAGTATAGCATGCCACGAGGTGACGTCTGTGCCATAGCACCTTTGACATTTCTGTCAAGGTCACCACACCAATTACATCTCGTCGAGAGTAACTTTCCCTGCTCACCGCTCAGAAGACGATGTAATATACGCTACAGCTATAAAGTGAACGTTATGCACTCGATGTACCTGTTTAATCAAAACGATTAAAAAGGGAGCTGCAAAACGAAGGTTACTGCAAATGGATCTTCATTGACGTCTCAACATAAAAGGGAAGCTCGACAAAATGCCATCATGAGATGTCAAACGTCTCACAAAAACGACCCTCTTTACAATGAAAGCACAATGGTTGTGCACATTCTCTATAAGTATCCAGAAGAAACCTAAAATGGTGCCTTGAATAGCTTGGATCAAGATAATAGCTTCACTCGTAAGGAGGTAAAGGGGGAGGGGGATGGGGGAGGGAGTCCAGCAGGCCGCATGTGGCGCAATCAGCAAATAGGTGCGGCCCATGTGACAATGTACTCAAATGGAAGAGGAGTGCTCAGATTTAGGGGTATTTTTTTTCCTTCGTGTTACCCCTTTAATGATATCGCAGGGCAAACTGACAGAGGTAAAAAAGGAAGTTTATCGCAATGCAATCAGGTATGAGAAGGAAAATGGATTTTTCAAGTTGTGCAGTTAATCTTATTTGGCAAATTTAAATGGTGTCAATAGATATTTGCCGAAGTGTTGTAATGAAAAGTATTATAACCCATTTATTTACTTGTTTGTCAGGTATAACAGGTGGTGAGAGTGTGTTGATGTCACAGTTGCTCTACGTGGTCAAAGATGGCTGTTCGCATGCGACATATGAACCATGTGGGAAGATGAATTTGTGTATAATGTAGGAGTTGCTCCCAGACAACAACCACACTCAGCTATACTATAGCAAGGAGTGTAACCGGATGTGAGGAGCGTCCAATAAGACTACTTGCTACATGCAGCTTGAGGCAGGAATGAATAATTTGGCCAGGGCACTGGGAATAACTCGCCGACTCTTCATGAAATACACCAAGGGACACATCAAGGGCAGCACACACCAGTTGCTGGTAAAAGGGTTCTCTTCCTGAACATCCTTCCGATAGATGGCTCACATATTGAACTCTCACCTAGCATGCAAAAAATAAATAAAGGAAAAAATAAAAATAAAAAAAGGATGACACTTCACAGCTGAGAAGATTCAATTCAGGCTACAGAACTCAAAGGCAAGTGTGCATCCCGATAAGATACCCCACCAACCCTTGGGGTAGTTACCCCGCACCCACACGCATCAAGCAAAAAAAATTCAGTTAAGCAATTGGTTCACTTTGTCTTTACATATCTGTCTGTCTGTCTTCAAACATTAGTTTATGATCGAGAAACAGCTAGATTTCAATTGAATATATTTTGAACATGAATTGAAAAACGAACCTGTAGTTTAGCAATACGTTGGCTCTGAATTTGACACGATCGCACATGCGGTGAGAAGTGTTTTTTTTTTTTAACTCTGCCGATATGGTACTCAAATAAAATTGAAAAATCATTCCAAACAGAAATATTACCATTTTTTTTTTTTTTTAATATATATTTTTAAGGACAGCACAAAGGACACAAACAACAGGCACGAAGAACTAATGTAACATGTTAAACAAGGTTGTGCATCCTGCATCAACGTCGGTAAACTTACGAAAAAAAGTTTTTCCTCCAACCTTGAAAATCTTTATTTTATTTCATTTCAAATGAATTATATACTTGAACACAAATCGTCTTTTTGGCACTTTCAAAAAACTTCCTTTTAGCAGTACTTGGACAAAATATTACGCCATTTTACGTCAACACGACCAATCAAATCGCCGCTCGCAAACCCCGCCCCTGTCCTTTTTTCTCAAGACAGCACAGGGTAATGTGTTCTATGAACTCTCCAGTGGTTGACGTAGTTATATTGCGAGGGTACGGCCCAGGCAACTCGAGGGCTGTAGATCAAGCCAGTTCAATGGTAAATAGGTTGAGAACCCCTGCTCCAAGTCGTAAACACCAAGAGAAAGGCAAAGTTCAAAAAAAGTAATGCCTTCATTTCCATTTTCGACCACAGATGAGAAAAAAAAAATGATGAGAAATTTGAAAGTTATTTGGAGCAATACCCCAGGTGTTCATTTCACCACAAGCAGAAAAAAGGAACAGATTTTAACATTAGCAAATACAGTAGTACGAAACAAACATCCCTCAAAAGAGAGAGTGAACAATGCAAGTATAAGCATCCAACTTCCCCTCTCAAGTCTGGCTTGTGGGATAGAACAGCCCAAGATCAATTCTGTCTGAAATATTTCATCTCAGAATGTTGGTGCTTCCTCTCAGGTATGGGTTGAGCTCTTTGGGACACCATCCCTTTGAAAAAGTTTAACTCTCAAAAATTCTAGTTATACCTGAAATATCTACACCTTGAGCACAGACAAGTAGCAAAAGTATGCAAAGCGTTCTCATTCCACAAGTGTCAAATATGTTTGGCACATTGAAAATCAGAAGAACAAAAAAGGGGGTGGGGGAAGAGAAGGGGAGAGAACATTGAGGCATCTAACAGGTTGCGCAAGATGCCTTTGCCAATTCATTGACTAATATTGCTTTCTTAAATGTTAATGAGCAATATTAAATGTCATTCTTCCATGTGCTTTGACTTTGTAAAAAAAAATTTAAAAAGAAAGAAGAGAACAGAAGACAAAATTAAGATTTCAGCTATTGACACAAGAGAAACTGATCATTTACAAGCATTTATTTTGGCAAAAATACCAGAAATGAAAAAGGGTCATCTACATATTTGGTAGAGAGAGAGACAGAGACAGAGTAAACGACAGTGCCTTCAGAAAGTATTCACACCTCCCTTGACTTTTGTCACATTTTGTTGTGTTTCAGGCCAAATTGAAAATGGATTAAAAATTTTTTAAATTGTCACCAATCTAAAACAAAATAGCCCCCAATGTCCAAGTGGAATTTTTTTCTTTTTTGTTTTAAAGAAATTTTTACAAGTTAATTAAATATTAAAAGCTGAAATGTGTTGCATCAATAAGTAATGAACCCTTTTGCTATGGCACTCCAAATTGATGAGCTCAAATGCATCCAATTTCCTTTGATCATCCTTGAGATGCATCTTCAACTTGATTGGAATCCACATGTGGCTAATTCAATTGGTTGAACATGATTTAGAAAGAAACATACCTTTCTATGTAAAGTCCCACAGTTGACAGTGCATGTCAGAGCAGAAACTCCACCATGAAGTCCAAGGAAATGTCCATAGATCTCAGACATAATTGTGAGGAGGCATATATCTGGAGAAGGGTATAAAACAATTTATAGAGCATTGAAAGTTCCCAACAGCACAGTGAGTGCCATCATGAGCAAATGGAAATAACATGGATGACCCAGACCCTTCCTGAAGCTAGACATCCGACCAAACTGAGCAACCGGGCAATCTTGGTCAGGGAGGGAGGAGACCAAGAATCCAATAGCCACTGACAAAACTAGAGTTCCTTTGCTGAGATGGGAAAACCTGCCAGAAGGACAACAGTCTCTGCAGCACTTCACGAATCTAAGCTTTATGGGAGAGTGGCCAGACGGAAGCCACTCCTGAGAAGGCACATGACAGCATGCCTCGAGTTTGCAAAAAGGCACATGAAAGACAGAGAGCATGAAGAAAAATAATCTGTGGTCTGAAAAGATGAAAATTGAACTCTTGGTCTGAATGCAAAGCACTATGTCTGGCAGAAACCAAGCACAGCTCATCAACCATCCAAACACCATCCCGACTGTGAGGCATGGCAGAGGCAGCATCATGCTATGGGGTTGTTTTTCAGCGGCAGGGACTGGGAGCCTTAAAAGGAAAAATGAATGGCACCAAGTACAGGCAAATCCTTGAGGAGAACCTGCTTCAGAGTGCAAAAGACCTCAGACTGCAGCAAAGATTTACATTCCAACAGGCCAATGACCCCAAGCATACAGCCAAAGCAACACTGGAATGGCTTCAGAACAAGAAAGTGAAAGTCCTCAAGTGGCCCAGCCAAAGCCCAGACTTAAATCCTGTAGAGAATCTGTGGAAAGACTTGAAGATTGCTGTTCACCGACGCTTCCCATCCAACTTGGAAGAGCTTGAGAAAGTCTGCAAGGAAGAATGTGAGCAAATCTGATACAGACATACCCAAGAAGACTCAAAGCTGTAATTGTTGCCAAAGGCACTTCGATAAAGTATTGTTACGAATCTGGCAGTCATTTGCACACAACAGCCAGAGTCCCCGCAGTTCAGTTATTTCGATAAGTATGCGTTTATAGTTAGAACCCTCCCCGATGTTTAATGGGTTGATAAGTGTCCGTGCGCTGCGGGTTTCTTTCGAGCTAGATTTTTTTCCTACATCTTTAAATCTTTCTCCCAAATCACAAACTCTTCGTTCTCGTGAAACGTGTCACGTACAGGGGTGAGGTTCCCTCCACACACCGTGAGCTCGTCCAATTGACAGCGGCCGGCCCGACAGCCGACCCGAGATCCCCCCTCCCAGCTGCAAGGGTGGATGGAGAATAGAGTGCTCCCCTGGTTGTTCCGTCTGGGTTCTCAGACACGCACAGGGGGAGGGTGATCTTTGCCCCCTCCCACCGAAACTCCTCCAATCATGGATGGCCACCATTTTCCCCCACCGAACCAATCGGGAGGCTCATCACCTCAGTGCCGGCTCCGCCCCCGCAAGGTGGAATGTTCCTCCCATCCAATAAGGGGAAGCCACTGATCGCCCAACAACCCCTCGTCCAATAAGGAGGCTCATCGCCTCAGAGCGGATCCCTCCACCCCGCATGGGAGGAGGAATAAGGAAGATCGCGAGCTGTCTCCAGGGTCCTCGCTTCGTTGGTGGAGTGTCTGGTGTGGGGGTTCTTTCGGTGGTCTTCTTTTCGGTGGTTCCATGGTCCTGTACTTGGTGGTTCGCTCGAGGTGGCTGGTCTCATCCTGGTTCGCTCGACGCGGCTGGTCTCATCCTGGTCCGCTCGTCTCAGCCAAACCACACGAGGTGGCTAGGTATCCAGCCAGACTCTGACCCTCAGCTCGCCTTCCCTTTGAGCTGAAGGGCCGAATAAAGGCCAACCGGCCCCATTTCTTTTTGGGTGTGTGTCTGTCTGTGGCCCGTCTTAAAGTGGAATTATTGAGTGCTTTTGCTCACTGTACATTGCCTGCATATTATAGTCATGATAACTCTGCTCTTGCCTCCCTCCCTATTATAAATTAACCCGTTAAATGTTCCAGTTCGTTGCCTGTCGTTTCTATTATTGGCCCAGTATGGTTCGGGCTTGAGAAGTAGGGAGGCCGATTGGGCTGTAAATTGTTCATTTGGTCCGGCAGGCTTTGGTAATCCTCGCTCGGTTACGCCGGATCTGAGTCGGAACAGCGACTCGGTTCGGACAAAGTCGGCTGGGGGTGTGGCTTCTTTGGTAAATTTGAATTAGACAATTAACCCTACCCCACGCCGTCAAAATATTGGCATCCACGGTCCACTAAGGGACCCGTGACCTTCGGAGTTATCCGAAGGTTACGACCTTCATTTCAGGTGGGAGATGGCCCAACTGCTCCATCTAGCGGTTGTCTTCGCCACCACAACAGTAGACTCAAGGAGTTGAATGCTTATTGATAAAACACATTTCAGCTTTTCACTTTTAATTAATTTGTAAAAAAATTCGAAAAAAATATGTTTTCACTTCGTCATTATGGGGTTTTTCTTGTGTAGATCGGTGACAAATTTTAATTTTTTAAAAAATTTAATCATTTTAAATTCAGTCGGCAACAACAAAATGTGAAAGACAAGGAATGTGAATACTTTCTGAAGGCACTGTTCACAAGATGAAGAGATAAATGGTTCGAGTCGAATCACAATGGAGGAGGGAGGTGGAAGGGGAGGGTGATTTAAAAAAAAAAAAAAAAAAAAAAAAAAAAAAGGAAAGGAAAGGATTTCTGGAGAGTGGAGAAGTGGAGTCTGCAAGGAAGAATGTGAGCAACTCCGATACAGACATACCCCCCCAAAAAAAGAATCTGCCATCTATGGAATACGGGATAGTACAAATAAGATTACTTTGTGGACATAAATAATACATCCACAGCCTGTCAACTGGAACCGGGTTCTCCCAGTAACACAAGCAACACATTAATTAACTTCTCAAATAAAGGTGTCCCATCTCTCAACTGCAAGATGTGCCTGTTAAAAACAGTAAAGAGCTTTAAACCTTTTCGAGCAAACACCTCTGCTTCCCCTGACCACAGTATTGTCGCGCACTCAAACAGCCATGATCTTGTTCCTCCACAAATATTCGCTCACCCAATCTATGACAAACAAGTGTGTACAAAAACCCACTTCCTGAGCAGAAAGGTGCAAGCTTATCAAAATCCCATTACGCATGGAAGTGGAAGAAATACCACACACACACACACACACACACACACACACACACACACACACACACACACACACACACACACACACACACACACACACACACACACACACACACACACACAGCACTAAAAACATTAAGCATTCTCAGAACTCGATGACAAAAAAAAATGCCATATATCTGACACGAGCAGGGGTACTCGGCGTTGTCCAGTGCTGCTCTAATCCTGTTGGCATTTTGAAGAAATATATATATATTTTTTGTGGGAAGCTAAAACACTTCCCCACACCCACGAAGGGATGAGGTCAGCGATCACTTAATATCACCTTTAACATAGCTACAAAGGCTTAGTCACTGATAAATAAACAAACAAACAAACAAATCCCACAACACCCCGGCACTCACTGGGTAACCTCTAAAAGTTTGACGAAGATCCGTTCGGCAATCTTTGAGAAAAATGGTGACAGACAGACAGACAGACAGACAGACAGACAGACAGACGTTTAGCACACTTCAAACTGTTCACAAAATGAAAAGGTCTTCATACTTTTAATGTGACATGTTGACATTTTTCCACCATTAATCTAAACCTGTTTACATACTTTGCGACAGTTCAAACAGGTAAAACTAGAAGGGGAGAGCACATATCTCCACCAATCTGATTGGTTTACGTTTTGTATCCCACCGATCGGCCGGATCTGGATTCGGACAAGAACCAAATTCTAATTGGCTCGTTCTTGTTACTTAATAAACTCATCCACCAAGTTTTGCCAGAATCAGTTCATAACTTTGAGATATCCTGATATTTACCGTTTTAGCCCCATCATTCAATGATGAAGAATCACAAAAAAAAAAAAAATTATCGGATCTAGATCCGGATCCTCATCAAAATCTAATAACTTTGTCCGTGTCACATACCAAACCTCTCCACCAAATCAATCTGCAACTTTTTGAGATATCCTGTTCATAAACAGACAGACAGACAAACAGGGGTGAAAACAACCTCCATCCACCTCCGGTGGCAGAGGTAATAAAATAAATATATTGTGTAATTTGTCAATCTGCATGATATATTTTTCAGACAACATTAGCAAGCATCAATTTGGATTTGACAAAATAAAAAAAAAATTAAGAGCAGCAGCAAAAGGACTTTTGTGTAACCGAGAGTATCGCAGGAACATCCGTTCTTCAGAAGTGCAATCAGCTGGAGGACCAGATCCACTAGAATAGTGGTCATAGAGCTTTTAAATGGAATGGCAAACCACCCAGGATAACCCTTGCCAAAAGACCGCTTCAGAAACACGAACACACTGTAAAGACTATGGTACATTGATGACAATAAATATTGTTGCGGGATGGAGGTCCGGTGGTGAGAACGACCACAAGGTCGGGAAAGTTATGTTGATTCCCACCGGACTCTGCGCAATTGTAGGCTGTCGCTCCGGATAATTCTGTGACGCGGTGGGTTGCTTAGCCGACCATGGTCGCCAATACCTCCATCGCGTAGCGTAGGGTCTTTTTGTCAAGAACCAATTTACCTAATTAACCACGCGGTGTCGCCTACCGGGGAACCACACCCTCGGTACGCCTTGCCTGAACTGGGTCACTCTACCAACTACGGTAGAGTACCAACTCCCAACTCCGGATCGGATGCAGCCAAGCTGAACTACCAATGACGTACTGGTGAGAATGAACAGATTATCAGGGATAAGATCCAGCTAAACTTAGATCCGAACCATGCTGAACCAATGAAGGAAAAGACGAAAACGAACTGGGAGCATTTATACGATAATTACAGCATGTGCGCTGTATACAATTGCACAGAGTTTGAAATGTCCCGGTGTCTACCACGTCTCCGGTGTCCCGGTGTCCCACCCCCCCTCCCACACGTGCCTGTGACAGCCAATGACGGCCGTCCGGTAGATGCAGTGCGTAACCTAGACCGAAATGGCGACGATTGACGGAAATACCCGAGTATTTCAATGGAAATTTGTGAAACTAACGTGTGATATATGTGAAAACCATTGAATTTATTGCTCAACGAAAAAAAAAAGCAAGAAAGGCGCCCCTCTCATGTACAAACGACCGAAAGACGTCATTTCAGCCCACCATCGCATTTCGCGCCGAAAGATGTCATTTCCGCCCACCATCGCATTTCGCGCCAATCGCTGAAAGCCAAGTTCTTCTTATGCCATCATTCTTTTGTGGCCTCCTGCCACGCTGTATCAAACGATTTCATTCCTTCTGTTATATATAAAGGTGCTTATCACAATAATAACAAGATTTTTACATTTCAAATATTAAGTTCGCTTTTTAATTGTTTTTCAACTGAAAAAGCATAAATTGCATATTTTAACACTAGTGTACTCATTTGCTTCACCACACGCGCTGTATTGAAGGATTTCACTTGCTTATTTACAATAAAGCGAGGAAAGTTATGTGGTACAGGTAACAGGTTTAATTGGGGTGTTATGCAGGGGAAAATGAGAGAAAGATGTTGTGCGACAATTTTACAGCAACTTACAAAGGAGACAAAGAACAGACTTGTCACGAGAATAAAACAGGAAAGATTTACAATGATCAAATAAAAACACCTACAATATTCTACTTAAAGACGGCGCCACACACTCAGACGAAAATAAACCCAGATGTTTGCAAAGGACCTTTTCGGCCAGGGAGAGAGGTGAGCTGAGGGCGCAGTTCCTGATACCTGAGTTCCGGGGAAAGGAATGCTCCGTGGTGCGGCACCTGGCAATGGCTGTGCGGCTCAGTCCACAGCCACCCGCGTGGAGACCGTGTCGGGTAGAGCAGAGTCCGAGACGGGGATCAGGGTTTCCAGCTTACTCCCAAGACTCACTTTCCAGCTCATGCGCTCTCCCTCTCAGCACTCTACCCTGAGGACGGTGTCGTAATTTATAGATCGCCCCCAGTGGGGCGGGGCCTTGGTGAAGCCGACGTCACTGTTTGCCATGACTGGAAGGGGCATCCATGGGGCCACCCTTTCTGGTCGGGGTTTCGGCCATACCGGAAAGCCCGCCCACTCCACACGCGCGGACTTGCCAAAAAGGAACTACTGCGAGAGGATTTTGCATCAGACAGCGAGTCGCCGGACGAGCGTTTGTTCAGCCCATGCGAGAGGAAGGTACTGTGGTTCATAATGGAGGGGATATAAAAGATTTATTAATCCAACTAAAAAAAAAAACAATCGCAACGCACCCCTTTGATTTCCCACGAAACACAAGGAGGGATTCTATCTACACATATACTTAATGGAATAACTGACTTCAGGACAACTGTACGTTTGTATGAATACGGTTCCTAGAACCGTAACAATATTCAAGTTTATGAAGCATCAAGGAAGCATTTAAATTGCAATGCAGCTTCAAGCTGAAAATTTTATTTTTACAAGTCTATGTTGCATCATGCAAAGCTAAAACATGTGAAGTGATCAGGCTCACTTTTTACAGAACATTTAGGGGTAGCTGAAGCCGTGAGAATGCAGGAAGGGTTTATTTTATTTATTTTATTTTGTATAAAATGTCGAGGCTCGTATAAGAGCTAAAAAAATCTTGACCAAAACCTTCAAAGACATGGAAGGCCACCTTTATTCCTGCATTTCAGACTTTCTCCACTCACTCAGTCAACATGTAATCAATGGAACAATGTCATCCCTCTCCCAGTGGAGGCTGGAGTTCCTCAAGGAAGTGTGTTGGGGCCAGTCTCATTCCTCATCTGAATAAAATGCCTCTCTGCTGTACTGGAAAATCTTCCCTTCCTTTCTGTAGACAACTCCACATTGTGTTGTACAACATCCCCATCACAATGTGAGGCAGACAGAATGCTGCTACATCTCTCTGCCGATCTGGAAATGATCACACAGGTCTAATAAATGGAACAAGTCCTTCAATCGTGGAACATCTCAGTTTCTCCCTATCGCTCCACAGGGATAATCAAAGAAACCCCGACATTTCCTTGATCAGCCACTGGAACAGGTTAAATCTCTTGAACTTCTAGGCCTCATCATCAGCCATAACCTTTCCTGGGATGAACACACAGCCGCAAAATTGGCATCCTCCATAGATCCAAGTCACTCATTCAAAGAAAAAAAAATATATATATATATATATATATATATATATATATATATATATATATATATATATATATATATATATATATATATATATACATCAGAGCTATTCACAGTCTACAAGGCCTTTGTCCATATCTCAATAGCAGTGTCTCTCAACCGGGGTTCCCCGGAACCCGAGGGTTCCGCGAGAAAAAAGTAATAAATAGGCTAATGTATTTTTTGAGTAGTTTTTGTTTGATTTAATATTCATAATGTTACGATACACATACGGCATATTGTTGGAAACTCCTTGGTTATTATAATAGAGGCTTCAACCTCTTGTATTATTTACAATAACAACCATAGGGAATGTAATTAACAATGTCTATATGGCGCCAGTGTGAAACCACCCTCACTGGTTAGTGGACGTCCTGTACGCGGCGGATTCGTGCATCATTCAGTGACTGACTCAAGTACGGGACGCATGCACGGTGTCCATCTATCTTCTCTGTGCTTCCTAGCATGGTCTGTCTCTGTCTCTGTCTCTGTCAGTTCTTCTGTTTACCTTTATTTGTTTAAGTTTTGTTTATCAAGTTACATGGTGTTTTTATTTTAAAAATATTTTTCTTTGTGAATTAAAACCTCGTTGTGAGGTCTCATAAACGAGCAGTACGTTTATTTTTTCATTGCCAATAAATTTGACAAAAAGGGGGTCATTTTTCCCTTAAACCAGGTATCCGAAAAAAATATATAATATTTACCATGTGAACTACGATAAAAATATAAAAGAGCTAGATAATAATGGTATATAATAATTTTTATGCAGGGGTTTCCTGAGACATGAAAACTATTTCAAGGGTTCCACAAGGGTAAAAAGGTTGAGAAACGCTGCTCAACAGAGTACTTGTGCTCCACTGTCTTGTAGGCTAGCACCCCAGCATCACATCTGTCTCTCTTGGATTCTGTGGAATCAAAACCTTTCCCATGATGAAGCCGAAGCACATGGTCCATCACTCTCACATGGCAGACAGGTTTGTGGTCCGTTTTCTACAACATTGCTCCCTCTGCTCTCTTTCAGTCTTCTGTCACTCCACAACAACTCTAAGATGCACGAGTTGTTCCAGTAACTCCCTTGTGGTCAAAATTCCAAAATCCAGGCCGATGGCACACCTGAACCCTTTTGTTCCTCACTTCTGCCATCTATGGAACCACCTTCCTGCCTCATCCTTCCCTCCAGGCCTTCAACCAAGCAGTGTACCACAATCTCAAGTCATCCCCCATTATCTTTATAACCTGCACTAACCCTTCTTAACCCAACCAACTTACTTGCGAGTTTCAGTGTTTCCTCCCCCTCCTCTTTTCCAGTTATGTCTGTCCCAATGTCAGTTATACCCTGCTATTCCATGAGCCTCGTTACTGGAAGAAGAAAAGAAAAAAAAAAAGTAGTGAGATTGTCACACTACTACATTCCACAAAATCACGAATGCTCAAAAATAATGATATAAATAAATACAACCGATGACAATCAAGTCATCAAATTTATCTGTCCCTGCACTCATTTTACTCGGTCGGCCAGTCTAGTTATTATTCCCCCATAGCGAACAGAGCATCAAGTGAAAATAAAGAGTGAGCAACACATCCAGTACTTTGAGCAAGTTAAGCAAGTCATGAGGCAAGACCAATTGCAACTTTCAGACAATGTAATCATGAAGGTCCTTCTCATCCTGTTTGACAAACTACCAAGCAAGTAAAACAGTGAGAACTAGAAGGGCACTCGGTGGAGCGCATACCTCCGCCACACAATGCCTGATCCACGAGAACATATCGAGCCCAACACATTTTTGAAATATCATGCCATGCAGTCCTACATCGTTTTTGGCCACATCTCTCAATGTTGAAGAATCACTTCAACAATTAAATAATTCTCTTATCCAGATCCTCACCAAAATCGAATCAATTCTTCCTTGTCACACACCCAACATGTCCACCAAGTTTCATACGAATCCATCCACAACTTTTGGTATATCGTGCTATGCATTGGTTTAGTCCTCTCAATGGTGAAGAATCACTTTCACGTTTCAGAAAAAAAAAAAATTATCAGATTCGGATCTTCACCAAAATCGAATCAGTTCGTCCTCGTCACACACCCAACCTGTCCACCAAATGTCATCCGGATACGTCCACAACTTTTGAGATATCCTGCACACAAACAAACAGACGAGGGTGAAAACATAACCTCCTTCCACCTTCAACGGCGGAGGTCACAACGAACTGTTTCTCTGCTTCATTTACCCAAACAGCAATACCAGCCATGGTTGAGCCTTTCACGCTCGTCAATCACACTGCTCATTACAGTAGCAGGGGTTTTACCCAGTGTGACCACTCCTTGGCTTTTTTTCACAAGATCTTGGCTATTCGTTGTTCACCTTGACGTCTTGGCGTATAGGTTTTCTATTATCATCGCTTTTCCGAAACCTTGTGAATTCTTGGCTTTTTTCATTGGCTCACCTTGGCATTTATGAAAATGAGGAGTGGTCACACTGGTTTTACCTGTACATCTAAAAAGGTTTCGTTGATGGTATGAACACGTACGTGAATGCCCACCTCCAGATAGGAGTCAGCCGTAACCATATGCTGCATCACGAGAAAAGGCAGACTCAGTGGAAGGGAATTCCACCCAGGGAAAAAGCTGCATCATACAACTCAAACCTCAGGAATGTGCATTACTACCGTGGACATGTGTCAAGACAACAAAATACAAGGGACATGGGACATCGGGACAAGACGATTTGGTCCATCACGCCTGTGCTTTATCAACACCACATCAATTCAATTCATGTTTATTTAATTTCACTGCGGTATAGGGTGGTAGGGGGTGAGAGGGAGTCGTAGTCGTAGTAGTAGTAGGGAGAACAGTGGGGCAGGCTCAGACACATGCACCACAATGACCAACAAAAGTATAATCACCTTGGAGACAACCAACGACACTTCACAATTGTACACCATTCATTGGAACTTAGAAGGGGGATAGTGGGGGGGGGGGTGAGGGGAGGGAGGGTTAGCCTTTACGTGAGAAGATGTAAAAGCACAGAGATTTTTGAGGTTTACTGGGACTTCAAAAACACAAGTCGCATCACAGACAGGCATCAAGTACCGAAGTTAAGCTTCAGATCACAACGGATGCTCAACCACACGTTTAAACCACCACGACCAGCACCAAGCAGAGTGGAGTTTTCTTACTTGTGGCTTCATCGAATGTGCTCTTTCAAACAAGTCTTGGCAAGTTTCCTGCAAGTTTATCTTCGTGGTGTGTGCCATGAGTTTACACACGATTAGACAGAGACAGAGATAGAGACAGAGACAGAGACAGACAGCACGTGGATACTTTGAGACCTGCTCGATCTCCGCTGCATCTCCTGAAACCCAACCACGTGTGGACGGACACGGACACGGACACGGACACGGACACGGACACGGACACGGACACCGTTCTGATGGACGGTTAGGAATATTTCCCGTTTCAGATACGTTCAGTACCGTCGGGATGAAAAGGCAAACGACAGTCTCAACTCTCAGGGCGGGATCGAAAAGGCAACTCTTGGAGTGACGCTCCTTGAAGTTGGAGCCCATCGCGAACAACAGAAAATTAAAGAGGAAACTTGGAGTAAATTTCCAGACGGGCATTGTTGTACAAAAAGAGGTCACTCTGAACACACAATGGCGCTCAAAACGAAACGTTACCGAATACCGAGGGATGTGCGCATCGGAACGCCTCTGCGAACCGAGGGTAAGCGACGTGAAGAGGACACACACAAACACTCACACACATATTCACACCACACACAAACACACCAACAAATATTCACACCACACACACAAAAATACTCACACACGCAAACAAACACTAACACTCACACCACACACACCAACAAATACTCACACCACACAAACACACTCACACAAACACAAACTCACACACACACACACGAAGCCGCCGCCGGAAACACGGAAGGAACTGACTTACCTTGTGAGGGAAAAGTTTTCTCGTTTTCTTCACAAATCCAGCGCCGACTCATTCAGCGACATCCACAACTGGGCTTCTTCCTCTTCTACCTTTCCTTCCCACTCGTCCCTCTTGCTCTGCCTCAGCCACGCACTCCACGTCAATAAAACATCCTCGCCACCTCCGCTTTCTCCCTTTCGCGCTCCCTCTCCCTCTTCCTCGTCGCCCGGAAAGTTCGCGCGCCCGTGTTTGTGCCTTGCCTCGTCCGCGCAGTACGGAGTACGGACCGCGGGTCAGGCGAGCGTCGTGTCCATGATCTTAACGGGAGTCGCAGAAAGAACGCGGAATCAAGGTGTGAGAGGAAAGTGAGGTGGGGCGAGTCGGGATTGGAGGAGAGGAGGAGAGGAGGAGAGGGGAGGGGAGGGGAGGGGGTTGGGTTGCCGAACCGGCTTCTTTCCAACCTCAGGCGTGGCCAACGCGGCTGCGGCATTTACATGATGGGCGGGACGGAGCGTCACATGAATAATTATCTCCTCCCTCTTTGCGGTTTGTTTGTGGATCGAATTTGACGACGCGGGGCTTCATGGGCTGACCGGGCTCCTCTTGCGTTTGGATTTCCTTCGTCGAGAGATCAGAAACCGGTCCATTCAACGACGGATGTTACGATACACTGCCCAACGTGACGACGTACAGCCAACGATTTCATTCAAATGAAGGTTACCTGAGATCCTCTCTGGGAAGTAAGTGTGAGGTAACACAAATCATATATTTATATGCCAACCCTCTTTTTCTTTCCCTGAATCCGAAATCCTCAAAACTCACTTCTTTACCTTTTAAATTTAGGTTCATTTACTTATTAAATATGCAAACATCGTGTATGAACCGGAAACACGAGACGCCGTGCCCCCCTCCCCCCCACGACACCACATTTTACGAACTACGCATTGGAACTTTCCACCATTTCATAACACACGACCAGTGAATCTGATGGGATTTTTAAATAAAAACAAAAAGTACATGGGAATTTTGGCAATTCTATATTTAGATACAATTTTTGGAAAGAGTACAGTTACAGTATTTAATGAAACAAACAAAAAAACAGTTGATTAAAATCCAATTGAAGACCTGAGTGCAAAAAAGAACACTTTTGAGATATTGAGGATCAAAGTTTTCAAAACATGCTGCAGATACTTTTTTATTAAAGGTGGCATATTATGGAGTCTGTTGCTGGTTCCAGGAGCTATACAAGGTAGACAACCCCTTTTTTGTGGGAAAACAAGCTCAAATGAGCCAAGATGATCGTCCTCTTAATGATGACGTTATAAAAACGAATATGCTTGATTCCCGCAAACAAAATTCAAACAGCTTGCCCAGTTTCGGAGATAATGGTATAGGCGATTTCCATTAGCGGCGATATTATGACGTCAACTTTGTTTTCTAGGAAGAATTTCCAAAATCGGAGGTGGTTACTGCCTGCGCGTGGGCTTTTCTGCATATACATGGCAAGTTTCACGAAGATCCGATGAAAACTCAGGGTTGTGAAACAAAAAATGTCAAAAATAGGAATAACGTCAAAAAATTGATATGACGTCAGAGTGATGTATCGTTTGTGCGGTAATTCATCTCTGCTAATGCCATGTTCGATTCCCGCAAACAGAATTCAAAAAGCTTGCCAAGTTTCGGAGATAATTTTTAGCCGATTTCCATTAGCGGAGATATTTTGACGTCATAACTTTTTTGTCTCGGAGGAATTTTCGAAATCGGAGATCGTTACTGTCTGTGCAGGGTATTTTTACACATATATGCCAAGTTCCATAAAGTTTCGATGAAAACTGTAGGCTGTCAAACAAAAAAGTCCACAAGAAGAAGATGAAGAACAACAACGTGAGTAAGACTTATAGTACAGGTAAAATGTCGGATGACCTCCCACAAATTGCAACAAAAGCAAACTCAACAGATTTTGATTCCTGGATATGTCCTCAGTGACAGAAAAGAAGTCCGAAGGGATCCTCCAGGGGGGAAGTCCTGAAATCATGGAAATCCAATATGGCCGCCACCCGGCTTCGGGGAAAATGAGAAAATTGTAAAGATTGATATTTTAAAATGTAAATATTTGTTTTTCTGCATTCTAATTGTTTCTAGTTATGGTCAGTATATTGATATACAAGAATAATTATAAAAAAATAAAATGCATTGAGGGTAAAATAATTTTTTTTAGCTTTTTTGTCCAAAAATGTCAATTTTTTTGTCCTGAAAAAAAAAAAAATATTTACCTGATACTGATTTTGGCTCCTGGACAAAAAAAAATAAGAAACGTTGAAGACACAAGATGAAATCAAGTCTATGGCAATACAATATAATTATGTAAATCATTGAAACATGACAAAATTCACAAATCTACTCGGGGCAATCACATCTGCCTGACGAAGGTTTCGAAATTAAAATGAAAATTCGCATTAAACTCAGAAACTACATCCATTATAAACTTATTATACATGTTGAGAAAAATCAAGCGTATCAAAGTTAGAACTCGACAATGACGTCATAATCCTCATCATTGTCACATGGAGTGTTTGTGCAGCCAGAGCCCCTGCAGTTTCCACAAGCTGGAGTGCACTCAATGTTGTGCTTCTTGCATGTGCATCTCATGGTGCTACATTCAGCCTGGCAGTTGCACCTAATGACACGTAACATCTTTTCAGGAGC
The DNA here is from genome assembly GCF_056783735.1 of Eptatretus burgeri. Classification (NCBI taxonomy): domain Eukaryota; kingdom Metazoa; phylum Chordata; class Myxini; order Myxiniformes; family Myxinidae; genus Eptatretus; species Eptatretus burgeri. The sequence continues at coordinate 31,169,351 of NC_140966.1, read as the reverse complement.
TGGAGCTATTGATGTCTGAAGTGGCACAAAACCCTCGTCACACTTCTGCCAACCCCAGTCTGTCGGAAGAAGTTCATCTGCACATCCCTTCCATTCTTGGACTTGCAGATACACGCGCAGGCTGTGATACTTTGCTGCTTCTGTTGTTGGTGGTGACATCTGTAGTTGCACGTGAGAGGAGCTCGAAGCCACCTCGTCCCAGTACCGCTGATACCGGAGGGTATCCAGGGTGTCAGTTGACTTTCCGTTGTAGATTATCACCAATGTTTTTTCTCCTGCATCTGCCACATCACATACGGAAGCTGGATATGTATCAAAAACCTTGGCCTGCTCACGGAATGTGTTGTTTGCTTTGAACTTTTTGAGGGAAGCTCCCTTTCAAATCCCATGAAGACGAGATGTCGTGTTGCACCCAAGATAACTGCATGTAGAAACAGTATGTGCTTGCATATGTCTGTACCAATCATTTTCTTTGTCGCCTTGATATTCCAGATGCGAGGCTTCTTCGTGTTCTTCTTTGGCTTGGAACAAAAGAAGAGGTCATGGGATTCTAAGCTTGCATGGTAGCATAGGAGGACGAGGAGGTCTGTGTCATCACCAACTAACACAGTGTTGGTGACAGTAGCAGACTGCATGGTCTTCAGTACAATCAGGAGATCAGCATCCCCTGAGGCATGGTGTGTCTCACAGTTCTTCTTCTGAAGCTCTTCACTCAGCATAAAAATGAATCGCTGTTTATTCTGCCTATTGGCAAGAAACTGTTCCTTCTTCATTGTGAGATGCATGTCAGCTGTAAATGTCACAGTAGTGGCAGCATTCCCTTTCGACCGTCTCTGGTGTGTCATGTCATTCATGTTGGTACTCTCATAACCATCAAACATGACTATGGCATCTCCGTACTTCTTCGTTACATAATCAGTGTACTGGTGGCATATGTCTCTGTATGTAGATCCACGAGACCATGGAATGCGTTGAACAAGTGGCCTGCCATCCAAAACATACTGTTGCCCATCATTGGGGATATCGGCTGGGACATCGGATCCAAGAAGATAAGACTGGCTTGTGTGCTTCTCGGAGCTGAAGAGAGGAATCAAAGAGGGCTGGTGGATAGCTGCACAGTTCATATTTAAAGGCTGACTCCAGTTCTTCTGCTGTCTGTGCAACAGTGATCAGTCTCTGCAAGAGGAGTTGTGGGTCAACCTGAACTTGCTCTCCATAAATCTTGACAAATGACTTCATGCTGAGGGTGACAACTTGGTCTTTCTCTTAAATGTGTACGCGGCAGGTGTTTTCCCATCCATAGATTTCAATATTTTAGCTCCGACAGCATGTGCTGTATCGACGTTGACGGTGGGGTGTGCATGAACTCCAGTGGCAATGTTCCTCAGACGTGGATCACTACTGAACGGATTCCGTTCCTGTAAATACTGAAGAGCTGATAGTGTGTCCTTCCAGTCACGAGATTGTCTTGCCTTGGTCATGTCCGTCTTCTGCTCTCCAGTGTTGTAGTTCACACCTGTGAGCTCCTGCATTGCCTGGTTTATTTCTGCACAGGCAGGCATTGATAGTAGCCATACAGCCGTTGTTGCTCTGTCATTCCTCGCCCTCGTGTGAGCCCCCTGCTGGTCTTCAAACTTCTCATCAGAACTTGTTCGATGATCAGGTCAGATGAAAGACCTGCCCACAGGCAATCACTTCGTTGAACCACATGGAACCCCTCATCAAAACGTTGTTGAACATTGGGATGTTGAGTTTTGAGGGTGGACATCTGCTGCAGATACACCCTCGCAGATTTGGCATACAGGTTGTGGTCCGAAGCTGCCAGGTAAGGCAGCATTTCCTGGATGGCCTGTAGATGTAGTGCCCAGTTCCCAGTACGCTCTGCCCGGATGTATTTGCGTAGAATGTCTAGCATGTCGATATACTGAACCCAGAGCGCTGAAGTCTTTGATTCGTTTCAAGATGTCAGACTTGCACACTTCTTCCACAGACAGTGTCCCAGCCATCAGCTTCTCATAGAGGGTACAAGCTTCATTGAAGTCTGGATTATTGCTTAGATCTGTATGCTGGTCATGTCACGGCCTTGCAGCTGCTTCGACTAAGTCCGGATCTTCATTCCCATTGCCGTCTGATGTTTCAGGTAGGCATGGTAGAGGCGCATTGAGCACATTTGTCAACAGCAAGGCATTGAGGGCTGTATCAACAATTAGGTGTGCACGAACTGCACAGGCAATGGCCTTGCCACTAAACATATGAATCACTGCATTGGGGGCATATATCAACTTCATCAGTTCTTGAAGCCCGGATGACACCATGAGGTGTCCAATACATCCGAGGAAACTCATCTCTGCGTGGAAGTCGCCCAAGCGTTGGACAATCCCTTTCAGATCACTTCCCATTGGCTCCGAGTTGATGATCATGAGGGCCTTCCACCAGAGGGGCTGATCAAAGGTGATTACTGGAGTGACACCGTGGCGTCGTGCATGTTCACTGACAAACATCAGGGTCGAGTATATGCATGTGCTGTCAATATTGCATGTGCTAACAAATTAATATTGTGTGTTAATTCTTTCACCAGAGGATAGTACTAATGTCCCTGTATCTGGAAATATATAGTATGTATGCCTGGGGATACATATGTTCTTATTTGAACAAACTTTCTCAAGTCTAAATATTTTTTAGGGAAAAAATATTGACTTTTTGGACAAAAAAAGCTATAATTTTTTATTTTACCCTCAATACATTTCACTTTTTTACAATTATTCTTGTATATCAATATACTGACCATAACTAGAAACAATTAGAATGCAGAAAAACACATATTTACATATTAAAATATCATTCTTTACAATTTTCTCATTTTCCCCGAAGCTGGGTGGCGGCCATATTGGATTTCCATTATTTCAGGATTTTCCCCCTGGAGGATCCCTTCGGACTTCTTTTCTGTCACTGAGGACATATCCAGGAATCAAAATCTGTTGAGTTTGCTTTTGTTGCAATTTGTGTGAGGTTGACCAAATATTTCTGGTAAAAGGCCGATACAGTACAATTCGAGATCCTCCACGAGGATCTAATAATCCTTTATTACGAAGAAAACGAGAAAATTCGTTTTGGACTTAAGTACTTTTTGTGGCTAAGTACCTGGACTTAGGTACTTTTTGTGACAAAATGGCTGGACTTGGGTACTTTTAATACACAAAGCCCTATATTGCTCATTTTTGATTGCCAAACAGTCATTTTTGCTATGTCTCCTTGCCTTTCGTGGTTTAATTTTATGCAGAAATTCAGTTAACGACAATATTACCCAGTTAAGTCCAAAATTACTCAGTTGAATCGGAAATTAATGTCCTAAATAAAAGAAAACCTAACTTTGGTGCCAGTCGTCTTTCACATCACAAGTCCCTCATTCAGCAATGTCCTCCTGCTCAGAAAGTTTGCATAAAATCATACCAGATCGGAAATATTACAACAAAGTGAACTCTTAAGAGTATAAAAATACCATGACCACCTTTATGAGGGCTCAAAAGCTGATGACGAATGTCGTGCCTTTTTCAGTACCAGCAAAGTATAATGCATAGAAACTACATGCCCGATGCTTTGGTATCCTTCATTCTCTTTCTAGCCCAGTCTCCAGGATTTCTTTTACGCTTTTTTTGCCCCTGTCATCCCTGTTATCAGGGTGATCCTCATTCACACCATGCTGTCCAGCCTCCATGGTCGCCATTTTCACAGCTTGTCATGTGACACATACTAGCATTTTGATTGGACATTCATGGACTTAGGAACTTCTTGCTCAAACATTATGGACTTGGGTATTTCTTGCACTACATTTTAGTGAATCCAACAATGACCATACATCAACATACAGGACTTGAGTACTTATTTTCGGAATTTTTTGGTATCAAATGATGCTCTGGCCATTACAGATTATAGTATTGGTACCAGCTCATTTTTTTTCAAAAATGTGACTTAAGTACTTCTTGCACCCAGGTCTTCAATTGAAACTCACGCCCATTCAGTAAGTTATAAAACTACCAAATCAGCGTTACACATATAAACAGGTGAATTGTTTAAAAACAAAAAAAAAAACTGCACTCACAAGTAAACTTGTCACTATAATCTCTGCAAGAGTCCCAATTTACGAGGAGCAATAACTTGCAATTTGGCACCATTTTGTTTCCATTGAGCACGGCATATTGAACCACATGCCCATTGTGTGTGAAGCGTAATGTGTCCATTTCCTATTATCAGACTGTTTTTCTCTGCGCACAAAAGGAAGATAAAATTATTTCATGCTGTTTTTCCTTCTTCAAAGAGTCAGAATAAGCTTGAAATCAGACAGAATTGATTTAACCTAAAAACGTATTGCAGAAACATGGGAAAATGAAGAGTAACGTGTGAGTAAAGGTTCACACAGGTGAGTGCCTAATCTGAGGTGTAGAGAGCGAGTGAGTACAACAGAAGAAACACACAGGCCCTCGAGAAGATATGGAAAAGGGAAGTTTTTCTTTGGAACCAAACAGAAGAGGAAAAAAGAAATTTAGAAAGAACAAAGGAATAAAAGAGGGCTGCATTAAAAGGGGGATGACCCATAAGTGAAAGTGTTATGTTTTACCAACTTTTCATTTTTTTTAACATAAGTACTGTGCCACTGCAAACATACATGTGCGTGTAATGCTGTAATACATGTGCTGAAAACACGCATGTGTGTAATCCTTTACTTGTACTGAAAACACACATGTGTGTGTAATCCTGTAATACATGTACTGAAAACACACATGTGTGTGTAATCCTTCACTTGTACTGAAAACATGCATGTGTGTGTAATTCTGTAACATGTGCTGAAAACATGCATGCACGTGTAATCCTGTACTAATGTGCTGAAAACACGCAAGTGCATGTAATCCTGTAATATTCGAGGTCCGTCTAAAAAGTAACGGGACTGCGCCTGCTGTGTGCTCCACTTACACGACTTGAATGAACAGGTTGCATCACAGTCTTTCGCAACATTCCAGCAATATAGATGATTGGTGATGGTTGATCGCGCTCATTGTGTGATTTTTTACAGGTCGTACTTTACACGTTATATAGTCTGAGTCATCGCGCTATGAGTCGTGAGCAGAGAGCCAATCTGAAGTTTCTTGCCAAGCTTGGCAAAACACCTTCCACATCCTTCGCAATGCTGCAGAAAGTCTACGGGGAAGAAACAATGTCATGTACATGTGCATTTGAATGGCACAAGAGGTTCAAAGAGGGACGGGAGGAGGTTGAAGACGATCCACGGTCTGGAAGACCTTCAACGAGCAGAACGGCAGACAACATTGAGTGTATGAAACGGATGGTGCACGCAGATCGTCGACTCACGGTGCGGATGATTACTGAGCAACTTTCCATCAACAAGGACACTGTCTGGAGCATCATCACTGAAAATCTCAAAATGCGCAAAGATGGTCCCCAAGCTGTTGTCTGAGGACCAGAATCAGCAAAGAGTCACTGTCTGTCAAGACATTATCGAGCGCCTCGAGGACGATCCAGACCTGCTCAGGAGAGTCATTACTGGCGATGAATCGTGGATATTCGGATCCCGAGACCAAACGACAGTCGTCAGTGGAAAAGTCCGGCATCACCAAGACCAAAGAAAGCAAAGATGTCGAAGTCGGGATGGGATGGGTGTTCGAGGTGAAGATGAGCCCACCAATGGGTGTTCGGATTAACCGCGACGTCATTACGGTTGAACCAACCAGTATCTACCTTATTGAGACTTGCGTATATAAGCACGCGCCTTCACTTGCAGCAATTTTTACCCTGAAGAGTGCAGCACGAAAAGCTTTGGTCACTATTATGTTGTGTTTGTATCCATATATATATATAAATATATGTATATATATATATATATATATATATATATATATATATATATATATATATATATAAATATATGTATATTGTTGCGGTTCTCGGAACCGCATGCATACGACAGATAGGTTTCCCAAGACAGTTATGCCATTATTATACGTGTAGATAGTTCCCTCCCTTTTGTTTAGCGGGACAACAGGGAGTGCGTTGTGATGGTCGAATAGTTAGGGTTGCTAAATCATTTTCCCCTTCATTTCATCCCCACTCTTTTTCTTTTCTTTCCTGGGATAAATCAGTCACGTGTGCTTTCGTATTAAGGTGGGCAAACTGCTGCGCCACCGCAAAGGATCCGCTGTATCCGGAGTCTCATTCCCGGGCGAGCCCGGAACCCGGCATGTGCGGCGAGTTATGTGTGCTCGGTGCTGGACTGTCGATTTGAGCTTCCAATAAGCTGGGGAGAATTGCCGATTGCATTGGAAAGGCATGCGAACAAATACCTCTTAAGAGGCTGCACGAATGGTGTTTTTCACAGCATGATGCCCACGCTGCACAAAACACGTGGTTGCCCCTCATCTCGTCTACCACAGCGTGGAGCACGACAATCCACGTACCCTCTGCCCTGCTTGCCCCCTCGTCTCGTTTACCACAGCGTACCGTCCTTCACCTGACACGACGTGCGGTCCACGATGACCCAAGATCTCAGAGCAATCACCCCAGGATCCATGAGCGACTCCGATGGAGGATACGTGGTCGGTCCGGGAGGTTCTCCGGAAGACAAGGGGTCCAGACCGGATGAGGATTTACTTGTGATTCGCTTGCCGATTTCGGTGTGGGCGATTAGTGTCATGTCATGGGGTCGGAGCGAGGTGTGTTCACTATCTGGGGTGGCCTTGCCGGAAACGAAGTGAGCCGGTTTCCCGCCCAAGCTGGTGGGCCACATGAGGGGTCGGGGCCAGTTGAAGCGCCCGATTCGGGTGATGACCTTGAATTCGGCATGGCCCCTCCTCCCGAGCTTCGGGCCCTATAAAAGACGGAGAAGTTCCTCCGTCGGTGTGGGTGGTGTGTGTTCACGCTGTGTTTCCTGCTTATCGACTCTGCCCATGCCTCGACGTCGACTCCACCTGCCGACCTGGTCCCGCCCACTACTCCACCCTCGCACTCTGGACTCCACCCTTCTCTAAAGCTCCTCCTTCAGAAGCACAGTCTACACACTTGTGGATGGGCCAGAGACAATGCGACTACTGTCGGGTACCACACCATGGAACACCCCCCCCCCCAAAACGTATTGGTGGCGCGACGTGCCATCGGGCGCCCAGGTACCGAGAGCATAAACTCAACTCCCTCCCTGGTTACAAAAGTCCCTTCTCATCGGGGTTTCTTTTTCTGTGTGTGTCTGAGTGTGTTGGCGCCTGTCTGTTAAGTCAGTCTGTAGAAGATCATTATTGTCAGTATTGTAATTAATTTTGCGTCAAGTCTGCTCTGTGTCTGCCTTCGAAATTTTATTGTATTATTGTCGCACCACATCTCTTTCCGCGATCCCTGCGTTACATACCCCAATAAATCTTAACTGTGCCACATATTTTTCCTCGCCCATTGTAAATAAATTATCATTATTAGGAATGTTCCCTGCTCGTCTTTGTCTTTTCTCCCATTGGTCCAGCATGGTCTGAATCCGAGCTTAGCCAGGACTTTATTCCCAACGATCCGTTCCTTTCAGCCGGTACGTCCTTGGCAGTGTTGCTCGGCTACATCCGATCCGGTAGAGTGATGCGGTTCGGACAAGGCGTACCGAGGGTGTCGTTCCCCAGTAATTAAACCACGTGATTAATTAGGTAACCCGATTAACCCATAGACGGAGAAACCTTGGCCACGCGGTTGAGTTATTGGCGTCCATGGTCGGTTAAGGGACCCGCCGCATCACGGAATTATCCGTATGCGATGGCCTGTGATTCCAGAGAGTCTGGTGGGAACCCGAGGTAGCTTCCCCCTCCCTTCCCCCTCGTGGTCTTCTTTCCCCGACCCCGGTTCCACAACAATATATACGTGTATGTATATATATATATATATATATATATATATATATATATATATATATATATATATATATATATATATATATATATATATATATATATTGTTACGAATTTGGGAATTTGATTGCACACAACATTCAGGTTCCTTTAGTCAGTTATGTCGATAAGTGCTTGTTCCCTAGATAGTTCACCATACCATTGTTTAATGGGCAGAAATCGATTAAGTGCACTGCGTGATTCAATTTAATAGTTAGGGAGCGATCATAACACAATGGAGACGCCCCTCCCCCTCTTCTGCGAAGAGGAAAAAGAGCCCTCCCGTCCCGTGATTCATGACATCAACAACTCCCTCCCACCCGTGGTTGAGCGGGGGATGGAGTACGAGGGCATGAGTCATGCCGGGAGTGGGGGAGGGGGCGGATAGGAATAAAAAAAAGGGATATTCTGCTTTGTTCGGGCTGGCCTTTCAGTAGATCTTCGGGTTCTGCTTTGGCTTGGGTTTGGGTCGAGGTTTTTTGAAGGCTTTCTGCTTTGGCTTGGCTTTCAGTAGAGCTTCAGCTTCTGCTTTGGCTTGGCTTGGGTTGGGGAGGAGGCTTTTTGGAGGCTTTCTGCTTTGGTTTGTCTTTTAGTAAGCTTTTTGCTTTGGCCTGGCTTTTCAGCAGGCCTTCGAGTTCTGCTCGGCTCGGAATTCTTGGTCCTCGGGAGAGAGTTGAGCTGGTTGCTCGGCTCGAGCTGCTGTTGGTGGCTTCTTGCGCTTGGTTCGTGTTGTGAGAGGCTTTGTTCATCGGAAGAGAGTTGAGCTGGTTGCTCGGCTGGCTATTCTTGGTTCGTGGAGCTCTTCGTTCTCCGCTTGGTTCCCGGCTTGGTGCGACTCATCGGCCTCATCTTGGAGGTGGTTCTTCGAGATAGCGACGCATCGACGGGAAGGATCGGGCGCCTCGTCTCACCAGCACGTGGTCGGAAGCGTGAGAGGATTCTCTGGAGCTCGGGGAGGAGCTCACGGCGATTGTATCCAGCTCGCTCTCGCGGGAGCCCGGGTCCGAACAGCTTGAAGACCACACGAGGTGGAGAGGTTCGAGATAGGTTCTGGGTTTCAGCTCATCTGTCCCTCCAAGCTGGAGTCCATTATTAAAGGCATCAGCCACCATTGCTTTGGTGTGTGTGTGTGTGTGTGTGTGTGTGTGTGTGTGTGTGTGTGTGTGTGTGTGTGTGTGTGTGTGTGTGTGTGTGTGTGTGTGTGTGTGTGTGTGTGTGTGTGTGTGTGTGTGTGTGTGTGTACGTGTGTCCGTGGGCCCGTCTAATAAGTAGGAAATTGTTAAGTGCTTTGTGTGCTGTAAATGTTTGCATTGCATTTCGTATAGTCGGTATAGTTCTGCTCTTACGTGCTTCCCTAGTTCCCCATTATTATTAATAAATACCCCAATTGTTAAATGTTTTCAGCTCGTCGCGTCGATTCTTTCATTGACTGAGCATTTCGTGTGTTGGTAGTTAGAAAGCCGTTGGTTTGCCGTAAAAGGGGGACATTTGGACCGACGATTCTCGCTGATTAAGCCGCTTGGAATCGCGCACGGGACAGGCTCGCCTCCAGTTTGTTCCGTACGAGTTCCGTCGAGGGTGGAATACCCCGGTAGTTGGATCACGTGGGTATTTAGGTACATTGACGATTGGCAATCGACCCTACCCCACGTGGTCTGCCCATTGGCGTATTTCGGTTCTTGTACAAGGACCCGTCGACTCAGACTTATCCGGGCAGCTATCTATATTCCGGGCGATCGGTCGGGCCGACTCGACTTGCGGCCGACGCACCGGCCCTGTAACAATATATATACACACACCCTTGTGCATATATTCCTATCAAGTCAATTCCTCCAGTTGGAGAGCTGAACACTGAACAGGTTCCTCCCACCTCCACCATTGGTAGGTAATCATCAGGCGAGAATGTCCAATCGGAATTGACTTTGTTGAGCGGTGTCTTTTTAAACTGTTCTTCTTCCTTACCTCAATCACTTTGTGCGAATTTCACCTGATGAGAGCACAACGATAAGCTTTGTGGTTTTCTCTTTGTCTGTTTTATGGTAACCAGCAGAAACCCGTCTATGACGGGTATGGGGGACAGGACGGATCACAATACTCGGTTACGGTGGTTTCTTTGGATGTTTTGCGCCGCATTCAACAGCTCAGTTCATATTGGTGGCGTATCTGAGTGCCCATGGTAGTGTTTGTGACCGGTCGCTTTAGATTTTTGGCCTTGACACATAGTGCCCGATGAGTAACACGAACGATTTGACATATTCATCGTTTCTATATTACCTCCATCAACAGATTAACAACATGGCAGAATAAAACTCGTAAATGCTGAGTTGATCAAACGTCCTGAACTCATGGACTTAGTTTAATAAAACACGTCGTCTGGGACCCGGCCGTCGGTTTGCCGCCAAACGCTGCTGATTGTGACGTCATCGATTCCCTCTGAAAATTCTATCTTTATTCGATTTTTTGAATCCGCTCTCACCTGCGTAAATACATGGAACACATAATGTAAGTTTGAACAGAATATGTTCAGAGAAAAGTGTGTTAGAAGTTCCAGGCTGATGCCCATTATATTATATTATGATGATGATGATGTCCTTCAAAATGTTTCTGTTTGTCTTTTTTTAATTTTTTGTAGTACCAAGCATCTTTATACACACACACACACAAAGATTCGTGGGATGACAATTACTTCACAAAAACTTCCAAGATAACTGTGATTTAGTGCGGATTTTGATTAAATTATATGCACTGCTCAATAAATTCATGAAAGTTTAATGCAACAAGAAGGGTGTGGTTTTTTTTCCATGTGTTTTATTTGTTGTTGTTGAAGTCTTCTAGGTGTGTTCTTGTGGTGTGATGCAAAGCTGAGGACAATGAGAAAACAATGAGAGCTTGACAGCTGGTTTATAGTGAATGTCAAGCGGGATAAACAAGTCCACAGCCCAATATACTGTACAAGTCAGTGACGTATTGCTATTTTCTTTTTCTCAGTTTTATTTTACACTTCAGTCCCAACAGACAGGACGCTTATGGATGTTTTTTTTTTGGAAGGAGGGGGGTAGAGAAGAGTAGGAATGAAGGGGAACAACTCCACCATTTTAATTATTAAATTTATGGACCACAGTCAATGGCTGTGGCAGTGGACTTGAGAGAGCATCAGGGGGACCCACAATAGGTTGTGAAGGTTACTTTGGTGAACAATCCTGGATGGGTCACCACTTTGTCACAAGTTGCGAAAGATTTCTGCTGAGTAGCCTTGGACTGACACCAGTGTGAGCAATGCAATGAAGCTTTACCCACTAAAGAACCAATTCAGTGATAAAACAACCAAGTCACTGATCAAACAACCAAGTCACTTTTCCCACTTAACAACCAAGTCATTTAACAACCAAGTAATTTAACAACCAAGTCACTGATCAAACAACCAAATCATTAAACAACCAAGTCACTTTACCCCACTTAACAATCAAGTCACTTATCAAACAACCAAGGCATTTAACAACCAAGTCACTCACTGATCAAACGACCAAGTAATTTAACAACCATATCACTGATCAAACAACCAAGTCATTTTACAACCATGTGACTGATCAAACAACCAAGTCATTTTACAACCATGTCACTGATCAAACGACCAAGTCACTTTACCCACTTAACCAAGTCACTGATCAAACAACTAAGTCATTTAACAACCATGTCACTTATCAAACGACCAAGTCACTTTACCCACTTAACAACCAAGTTACTTTACTTTACTGATCTTTACCAAGTTACTGATCTTTAGTAACTTGTTACTTTACCAAGTTACTGATCAAAGTCAATGGAATGCAAGTAATTACCAAGTTTTAAATCATCAGATAAATAATTAATTATCTCTGTGTTTTGAAATGCACTTGATTGCAATGACTTACTCGTTTACACAAATGACTGCACGATGAAACTATTGCATGACAACATCCTCACCAGATATTCAAATGTTACTGCATATTCAGCCTTTTACATACCACGTGTTCTCAATTTTTTTTTTCACTAATCAGTGTTTTTTTACTCCATGCTTACTTGATTTAAAGTGAGTGATAAAAATGAAAGCAGTCAAAGTTGCAGTGAAACTTTACATGATGCATTCGGCATTGTTCTAACAGCAGGCCATAGTGCAAGGGAGTCCCATTGTTGAAAGCAGATGCTATAAATCTGTGAAGTGAGACAGATTTATCTCTTGCTTCAGAATTTTGTCAGATCCACCCAACATGCCTGATGTGGGTGTGGTTGAAATCCTCGAATTCCTCGATAAACTGCTATTTTGGACCAATACCACATTGTGATGCTTCCTGTGAGTGTATCCTTTGAGGATGTGTTAAGATGACCATCGTGGAACATTTTTTTGGTGAATTATCCTGCAGTACTGTTACAACTGTGGTAGAGATTTGAGGATAAACCTGCAATAAACTATCCGAAAATGCAGAGTTTTTTGAGGATGGGGAGGGGTGGGGGGACATCCATGATTTTTTGACTTTTTTTCAGGCCCTTGAATGAAACAATGAGTGAGTCCATCTCCAAAAGGTGGATGCATGCCCTTGGGTGTGAAGGTATTTTAGTGACCCTGCAATGGCCAGCCATAGAGAAGCTTTCTCTGAATTAAATGAAGAAACAATATGTGTAATGCTTGCTATGAATTGCATTGATATTAAGGAAATGTTTTATTTATGGCAGGCAAGAAAGCATGTTCTCGCAAAGAATTATATGTGGATTAATTTCACTCCTGCAAAAGAGACTACCCCTGACACACACCCCACACCCCAAATGTAATTTTTTTGAGCACGAGCCGCCATTTTGTCGAAATCGCGATGTTCCCCGATACTGCAAGAGAGCACGAGCAGCAAATTTTAATGGTCGAGATGGGGTAAAATTTTCCCCAAGAAGGCAAAACTGATGGTTTGTGGAAGTGTAAATAAGGCAATTAGAGTTCAAGTGTTCAATTATATATTATTAAATTGAAATAACATGCAAGTTTGAATGGCTGTTGAAAAAAAACAAACTTTTTTCAGAAGTTTACTGCCATTGTTGCACAGTCTTTTATGCCACGTTATTTAACACGTTAAATTTGTTCTTCGTGCTTGTAGTTTGTGTCCTTTATGGCTTCCCTAAAAAGAGTCACTTTCCTGTTTGGAATGCTTTTCAATTTAGCTTGACTGCCAGACAAGTAGACAGAGTAAAAAAAAAAATTACATTACTCCTCGGTGCACATGCACACTCAGAATGAGATTCAGTATAATTTGCCAATTTCAGAACCGAAGTACTGCTAAACTGCAGGTTTGTGTTCTGATGAGTGTTCTAGTGTTCAAAATACAAATCAATTGAAATTAAGTAGTTCCTTGATCATAGATTACCAGTGGTACAACAGACAGGCACACAGAGTGAACATATTGCTACAATAAACTTATGTGAGTATGAACATCTTTCAGCATTTACAACAAACTGTGAGGGTTGTGACAGCTACTCCCAGTGCATTGGAGATGATTCAGCTGCTCTCTGGCACATCCATGCATTCCTCCTCCTTCAGCCTCCTCCACAAACACAAAAACCGGGACGACTGCCACCCAGTCCCAAAGTTCCACACAGCACCAATACCACGAGCACCCGTTCCAATAGACATAGAACCAAATGGATGCCCCCAGACCCAGCTCGCACCCCATCTTTTATTCGCTTCCAGGGTGTGTGACCACGCCTTCAGGGCTTCTTGATTCGAGAATTTTCATACACTCGTCTTGCCGATTGGACACCTTTCATTGGGTCATGAACACCGAGCGATCCACAAATTTGCATTCGGCTTGGAAGCGCTTTGCTTCCAAATCTGGTGTAACGAAGTTCGGATGATGCTGGTAAGAGTTCCTTTCTCTTGGGGGGGGGGGGGTGAAGAGGAGCACGGAAGACAGATGCAGGGCAAAGAACATGTAACAGAGAAGGGATACTGGGGTGAGAGGCACATTAGGGAAGTTGGACAGTCTATCGATTAAATACGCAATGCATAATCTATACACATGGAGTACAATACACTTAACTAAAAGGATATGTAAGAAATAATTAACGCTATGTTAACGATTCTTTAACCTCAAAGGATCATTTTCGCAACAACATATATAATAGCCTAGACCTAGACATATGCACACTCACCTATGAGCTATCTAACCTGGCTTTGAATCTCAGCCCAGCTATAAACTGTCACCCTGGTGTTTCATAGGGCGATTCATCAGTGTGTACACCATCCATTGGATGGACATTAACTTGTGTCCTATCTGCTGGCATTGGTTTGTGGGTGATAAATATCCCAAAGTGTCCTTCGTGAAGAAGTGATGAGATATCACTGGCACCCCAAGCAAATTCCAAATTATCTCCCTGACGACCACTGGGACAGCAATGACAAACCACTCTGTATGATCCTTTCTATGAGTCTCCTCTTGCAGCAGTCATTCTGACTATGGCTGCAGCACCAGAGTTAATTAATGAAATATAATTAATGAAAAGGGGGTTGTGTTTGTAAATATAATTAGCTCAAGCCATCTTGTCCCATATGATCTACTCTTTAAAACTAGACAGAACCAGTCAGTGGTGTATGACGTCACCTGGCCCTTCCCCCACCACCAACAGAGGGTGTTAACTCTTCCCCATCAGCTGTTTGGCAACATGCAGGATACATGAATTTGTGAAATGCCAGCTGAGATAGAGATTGCCGGAAGGCCTCGAGGTGGAGACTTGCTAATTGCCCCTTGCCCAGGTTTGGTTAAAGCCATGAGGGTTAGTCCTCTTTGCAGGTGTGGCACTTTCGGATTGCGTGCATGAAAACCAATCAGTGTACTATATCAACACCTGACTGCACAATGGAGCATTTGATTTTTATCTATGATTATGATTCCATCCACTTGTTATTTTCAGTTTCTGCCCAGTTTTTCCTCATATGTATACGATTTACCCCTCCCTCCCCTCCTCCCACCCCCAATTTTTCCTCACCTCACTTATATACTTCTCTTTACAGTGTTGTTTGTGTGCATTATATTGGAGTTCGACCAAACATATTTGTTCATAATAACTCAAATTTGAATAATGTACTGCGTATGTAAATACAGAAAGAACACTTCACACAGTGATGGCCAGCAACTTGTGTGGGGGAATGCTCTGTCTAAGATGCATGTCCTGCTTGGTGATGCATCCTCCTCCAGTGAACAATGACTGTGTTTGGTCATGAGTGTGCTCCTTTTATTTGCTAAAAATCCTGGTGGGAGTTCTCAAAGTCAAGTTTCAGAGATGTATCCTTCGAGGGTGTCAAGCACACATGGAAAGTTTTTCTCTTCTCTCCCCTTGTGTCCATTACTGTTTATATATGTACAAACATAAGGATGTCTTCTAACTAGCAATCAACGTCACCTTCTCTTTTCAAACATCGAAGCATTTGGCCATTTCAGTGCGAGCAAATGCTATGGAAAAACACATGCAATCCTATATAATGTGATGAGTGCTTGATGATAATATAGGGCAGTTCTGGACAGGTGCTCCATTTTGAATGGGGTACAGTGACAGGTTAAAAGTTATTTTATTACCTGCCAAATTTCCAGGCAAGCCATCGGGTGCAAGAAAATATATAAAAGCAATGTGACAGGTCTACTCGAAACTTTGGACTAAATGTTTAAGACTTGCGAATAGCGACTGAAGAATAAGAAAGGGTTTGGGAGGGGGTGCGGTGGAGTGGGGGAGGGGTTAGCTTGGTATTGTGTAAGTACAAAACTAAAATAAAGGAATGAACAAAATTGTTCATCATTTATATTAATAGATGAACTTTAACTTTTCCCGTCACTGAAGATGGCTACTAATAAATCATCATGTAGCATCGTGGAAAGAATCCCAATCACGTCTCCTTGTAATGTTATTCCTGACTTAGAGAAATTTCACAAAGTCATCAGTTACTCCAAAATGTGCAGATCCATATCAACTTGTGCAATACCACAGAGGTACCTGCACCTTGTGCGGAAGGAATTTAGAGTTGAGAAAAAGCGAGCAAAGTACTACATGTATACTTCCAATTAATTCATCACAAATAATTTAGCAAAAAATCTATACCAACCAGAAGGGCACTCGGTAGAGCGCATACCTCCGCTACACAATACCTGTTCAACGAGAACATATCGGGTCCGATATATTTTTGAAATATCATGCCATATATCGTTTTTGGTCCAATCTCTCAATGGTGAAGAATCACTTTTAAAATTCTAGATCTTCACCAAAATCTATTCAGTTCATCCTTGTCACACACCGAACCTGTCCACAACTTTATGAGATATCCTGTGCACAAACAAACAAACAGAAAGCAATGAAAACATAACCACCTTCACCTTCGGTGGTGGAGGTAATAAATGTTTGTGTGTGTGTGTGTGTGTGTGTGTGTGTGTGTGTGTGTGTGTGTGTGTGTGTGTGTGTGTGTGTGTGTGTGTGTGTGTGTGTGTGTGTGTGTGTGTGTGTGTCCTCCATAACTCTAAAACCATGATACCTATCAGACTGAAACATTGCAGTCAAATATGGTATTTTGAATGCTTTCAATATATGATTTAATGAACAAAGCATGCCTTACTTGATGAACAAAATGCTGCTGTGGAAGGGTTGGAGAGCCAGTAATTTTATGTTTCCAAACTCAAATTCTGTTTGAGAAAATAAATTCCATTTCATCTTCTCTCCAAGACTCTTCCCTGGATCTTATTATTCCGAATTTAACATCCACCCAGTTTACCATCCATCTGAGGGGCAGCACACACATTGATGAATCACCCTGACTGTAAAACCCAAGGATTACAGTTTATAGTCAGGCAGAGATTCAAACCCAGGCGAGACAGCTGAGAGGAGAATTCCCACTCCCAGCAAAGTGTCTCCATCTCTCATCATCAGTGGCACCCCTGGGTGGTGTCTTTCACCACCAGGGTGACACAGATATGCAGAGAATAATAATGTGATTGTTCATTTTCATGTTTTTTTAATAAATATTTTTGGCAGTCAAGCCTGGTGTTGGTGCAGTAGTTAAGGGCAGTGGCTTGGGACCCAAAAGGTCCTGAGTTCAAGCCCCGTTGGGGACACTGAATTAATATATGTATATGTATATACATACATATATATATATATATATATATATATATATATATATATATATATATATATATATATATATATATATAAAAACCAAGTCGAAAACACCAGGGGGTTGACTCAGCCTGCCATCCTTCCGAGGTCGGCGAAATGAGTACCAGTTGTACTGGGCCCGGTGTATGCCCCGGTTAGAATAGGTGTACCATATCCCTGTGTGTCGTAAGAGGCGACCAGGGTTGCGTCAGGAAGGGCATCCGGCGTAAAAACCTATGCCAAATCATTATGCGGACAACAAAACGAATTTCCATACCGGATCGGTCGAGGCCCAGGTTTCCAACAACCGCCACCGGTACCAGTGGTCAGCAGGGTACCAGTGGTCATTGTGCTACTGCTGGGAGAAGGAGACGGGAAGGCGAGTCCGGAGGCAGTGGGAGAGGGACAGCGCAGGTAGGACGGTTTGGAGACAAAGTGAGAGAGGCGAGATTGAGATAGTTTGGACATGTGCACAGGAGGGAAGCGGAGTATATCGGGAGAAGCATGTTGAAGATGGAGCCGCCAGGCAGGAGGAGAAGAGGAAGGCCAAAGAAGAGGTTCATGGATACGGTGAGGGCGGACATGCGGGTGGTTGGAGTGTCAATGGAAGATGTGGAGGATAGAGCGAAATGGAGACGGTTGATCCGCTGTGGCGACCCCTAACGGGAGCGAGCCGAAAGAAGAAGATTTTTGGCAATGTCATCTGTATTTCAACCATTTTCTAATATCGGGCCTTGTGTTCTCATGTAGATTTTCTAATGTAGGGCCTTGTGTTCTCATGTAGATTTTCTAATGTAGGGCCTTGTGTTCTCATGTATATTTTCTAATGTAGTGCCTTGTGTTCTCATGTAGATTTTCTAACGTAGGGCCTTGTGTTCTCATGTAGATATTCTAATGTACGGCCTTGTGTTCTCATGTAGATTTTCTAATGTATGGCCTTGTGTTCTCATGTAGATTTTCTAATGTAGTGCCTTGTGTTCTCATGTAGATATTCTAATGTACGGCCTTGTGGTCTCATGTAGATTTTCCAATGTAGTGCCTTATGTTCTCATGTAGATTTTCTAATGTATGGCCTTGTGTTCTCATGTAGATTTTCTAATGTAGTGCCTTGTGTTCTCATGTAGATATTCTAATGTACGGCCTTGTGGTCTCATGTAGATTTTCCAATGTACGGCCTTATGTTCTCATGTAGATTTTCAAATGTAGGGCCTTGTGTTCTCATGTAGATTTTCAAATGTAGGGCCTTGTGTTCTCATGTAGATTTTCAAATGTAGGGCCTTGTGTTCTCATGTAGATTTTCTCATGTACAGCCTTGCGTTCTCATGTAGATTTTCTAATGTAGGGCCTTGTGTTCTCATGTAGATTTTCTAATGTACGGCCTTGTGTTCTCATGTAGATTTTCTAATGTAGGGCCTTGTGTTCTCATGTAGATTTTCTCATGTACTGCCTTGTGTTCTCATGTAGATTTTCTCATGTACTGCCTTGTGTTCTCATGTAGATTTTCTAATGTATGGCCTTGTGTTCTCATGTATATTTTCTCATGTAGGGCCTCGTGTTCTCATGTAGATTTTCTAACGTAGGGCCTTGTGTTCTCATGTAGATTTTCTAACGTAGGGCTTTGTGTTCTCATGTAGATTTTCTAACGTAGGGCTTTGTGTTCTCATGTAGATTTTCTAATGTAGGGCCTTGTGTTCTCGTTTATATTTTCTAATGTAGGGCCTTGTGTTCTCATGTATATTTTCTCATGTACAGCCTTGTGTTCTCATGTAGATTTTCTAATGTAGGGCCTTGTGTTCTCATGTAGATTTTCTAATGTACGGCCTTGTGTTCTCATGTAGATTTTCTAATGTAGGGCCTTGTGTTCTCATGTAGATTTTCTAACGTAGGGCTTTGTGTTCTCATGTGGATTTTCTAACGTAGGGCTTTGTGTTCTCATGTAGATTTTCTAATGTAGGGCCTTGTGTTCTCGTTTATATTTTCTAATGTAGGGACTTGTGTTCTCATGTAGATTTTCTAACGTAGGGCTTTGTGTTCTCATGTAGATTTTCTAACGTAGGGCTTTGTGTTCTCATGTAGATTTTCTAATGTAGGGCCTTGTGTTCTCGTTTATATTTTCTAATGTAGGGCCTTGTGTTCTCATGTATATTTTCTCATGTACAGCCTTGTGTTCTCATGTAGATTTTCTAATGTAGGGCCTTGTGTTCTCATGTAGATTTTCTAACGTAGGGCTTTGTGTTCTCATGTAGATTTTCTAATGTAGGGCCTTGTGTTCTCGTTTATATTTTCTAATGTAGGGCCTTGTGTTCTCATGTATATTTTCTCATGTACAGCCTTGTGTTCTCATGTAGATTTTCTAATGTAGGGCCTTGTGTTCTCATGTAGATTTTCTAACGTAGGGCTTTGTGTTCTCATGTAGATTTTCTAATGTAGGGCCTTGTGTTCTCATGTAGATTTTCTAACGTAGGGCTTTGTGTTCTCATGTGGATTTTCTAACGTAGGGCTTTGTGTTCTCATGTAGATTTTCTAATGTAGGGCCTTGTGTTCTCGTTTATATTTTCTAATGTATGGCCTTGTGTTCTCATGTAGATTTTCTAACGTATGGCCTTTTGTTCTGATGTAGATTTTCTTACGTATGGGGTAGTGTTCTCATGTAGATTTTCTAATGTTTGGCCTTGTGTTCTCATGTAGATTTTCAAATGTAGGGCCTTGTGTTCTCATGTAGATTTTCTAATGTAGGGCCTTGTGTTCTCGTTTATATTTTCTAATGTAGGGCCTTGTGTTCTCGTTTATATTTTCTAATGTAGGGCCTTGTGTTCTCATGTAGATTTTCTAATTTAGGGCCTTGTGTTCTCATGTATATTTTCTAATGTAGTCCCTTGTGTTCTCATGTAGGGCCTTGTGTTCTCATGTAGATTTTCTAATGTCGAGCCTTGTGTTCTCATGTAGATTTTCTAATGTATGGCCTTTTGTTCTCATGTAGATTTTCTAATGTGCGGCCTTGTGTTCTCATGTAGATTTTCTAATGTCGAGCCTTGTGTTCTCATGTAGATTTTCTAATGTATGGCCTTGTGTTCTCATGTAGATTTTCTAATGTGCGGCCTTGTGTTCTCATGTAGATTTTCTAACGTAGGGCCTTGTGTTCTCATGTAGATTTTCTAATGTAGGGCCTTGTGTTCTCGTTTATATTTTATAATGTAGGGCCTTGTGTTCTCGTTTATATTTTCTAATGTATGGCCTTGTGTTCTCATGTAGATTTTCTAACGTATGGCCTTTTGTTCTGATGTAGATTTTCTTACGTATGGGGTAGTGTTCTCATGTAGATTTTCTAATGTTTGGCCTTGTGTTCTCATGTAGATTTTCTAATGTGCGGCCTTGTGTTCTCATGTAGATTTTCAAATGTAGGGCCTTGTGTTCTCATGTAGATTTTCTAATGTAGGGCCTTGTGTTCTCGTTTATATTTTCTAATGTAGGGCCTTGTGTTCTCATGTAGATTTTCTAATTTAGGGCCTTGTGTTCTCATGTATATTTTCTAATGTAGTCCCTTGTGTTCTCATGTAGGGCCTTGTGTTCTCATGTAGATTTTCTAATGTCGAGCCTTGTGTTCTCATGTAGATTTTCTAATGTATGGCCTTTTGTTCTCATGTAGATTTTCTAATGTGCGGCCTTGTGTTCTCATGTAGATTTTCTAATGTCGAGCCTTGTGTTCTCATGTAGATTTTCTAATGTATGGCCTTGTGTTCTCATGTAGATTTTCTAATGTGCGGCCTTGTGTTCTCATGTAGATTTTCTAACGTAGGGCCTTGTGTTCTCATGTAGATTTTCTAATGTAGGGCCTTGTGTTCTCGTTTATATTTTATAATGTAGGGCCTTGTGTTCTCGTTTATATTTTCTAATGTAGGGCCTTGTGTTCTCATGTATGGCCTTGTGTTCTCATGTAGATTTTCTAATGTGCGGCCTTGTGTTCTCATGTAGATTTTCTAACGTAGGGCCTTGTGTTCTCATGTAGATTTTCTAATGTAGGGCCTTGTGTTCTCGTTTATATTTTCTAATGTAGGGCCTTGTGTTCTCATGTAGATTTTCTAATTTAGGGCCTTGTGTTCTCATGTATATTTTCTAATGTAGTCCCTTGTGTTCTCATGTAGGGCCTTGTGTTCTCATGTAGATTTTCTAATGTCGAGCCTTGTGTTCTCATGTAGATTTTCTAATGTATGGCCTTTTGTTCTCATGTAGATTTTCTTACGTATGGAGTAGTGTTCTCATGTAGATTTTCTAATGTATGGCCTTGTGTTCTCATGTAGATTTTCTAATGTGCGGCCTTGTGTTCTCATGTAGATTTTCTAACGTAGGGCCTTGTGTTCTCATGTAGATTTTCTAATGTAGGGCCTTGTGTTCTCGTTTATATTTTATAATGTAGGGCCTTGTGTTCTCGTTTATATTTTCTAATGTAGGGCCTTGTGTTCTCATGTATGGCCTTGTGTTCTCATGTAGATTTTCTAATGTGCGGCCTTGTGTTCTCATGTAGATTTTCTAACGTAGGGCTTTGTGTTCTCATGTAGATTTTCTAATGTAGGGCCTTGTGTTCTCGTTTATATTTTCTAATGTAGGGCCTTGTGTTCTCATGTATATTTTCTCATGTACAGCCTTGTGTTCTCATGTAGATTTTCTAATGTAGGGCCTTGTGTTCTCATGTAGATTTTCTAACGTAGGGCTTTGTGTTCTCATGTAGATTTTCTAATTTAGGGCCTTGTGTTTTCATGTATATTTTCTAATGTAGTCCCTTGTGTTCTCATGTATATTTTCTCATGTAGGGCCTTGTGTTCTCATGTAGATTTTCTAATGTCGAGCCTTGTGTTCTCATGTAGATTTTCTGATGTTGTGCCTTGTGTTCTCATGTAGATTTTCTAATGTGCGGCCTTGTGTTCTCATGTAGATTTTCTAACGTAGGGCCTTGTGTTCTCATGTAGATTTTCTAATGTAGGGCCTTGTGTTCTCGTTTATATTTTATAATGTAGGGCCTTGTGTTCTCGTTTATATTTTCTAATGTAGGGCCTTGTGTTCTCATGTATGGCCTTGTGTTCTCATGTAGATTTTCTAATGTGCGGCCTTGTGTTCTCATGTAGATTTTCTAACGTAGGGCCTTGTGTTCTCATGTAGATTTTCTAATGTAGGGCCTTGTGTTCTCGTTTATATTTTCTAATGTAGGGCCTTGTGTTCTCGTTTAGATTTTCTAATGTCGGGCCTTGTGTTCTCATGTATGGCCTTGTGTTGTCATGTAGATTTTCTCATGTCGAGCCTTGTGTTCTCATGTAGATTTTCTAATTTAGGGCCTTGTGTTTTCATGTATATTTTCTAATGTAGTCCCTTGTGTTCTCATGTATATTTTCTCATGTAGGGCCTTGTGTTCTCATGTAGATTTTCTAATGTCGAGCCTTGTGTTCTCATGTAGATTTTCTGATGTTGTGCCTTGTGTTCTCATGTAGATTTTCTAATGTGCGGCCTTGTGTTCTCATGTAGATTTTCTAACGTAGGGCCTTGTGTTCTCATGTAGATTTTCTAATGTAGGGCCTTGTGTTCTCGTTTATATTTTATAATGTAGGGCCTTGTGTTCTCGTTTATATTTTCTAATGTAGGGCCTTGTGTTCTCATGTATGGCCTTGTGTTCTCATGTAGATTTTCTAATGTGCGGCCTTGTGTTCTCATGTAGATTTTCTAACGTAGGGCCTTGTGTTCTCATGTAGATTTTCTAATGTAGGGCCTTGTGTTCTCGTTTATATTTTCTAATGTAGGGCCTTGTGTTCTCGTTTATATTTTCTAATGTAGGGCCTTGTGTTCTCATGTATGGCCTTGTGTTGTCATGTAGATTTTCTCATGTCGAGCCTTGTGTTCTCATGTAGATTTTCTAATTTAGGGCCTTGTGTTTTCATGTATATTTTCTAATGTAGTCCCTTGTGTTCTCATGTATATTTTCTCATGTAGGGCCTTGTGTTCTCATGTAGATTTTCTAATGTCGAGCCTTGTGTTCTCATGTAGATTTTCTGATGTTGTGCCTTGTGTTCTCATGTAGATTTTCTAATGTAGGGCCTTGTGTTCTCATGTAGATTTTGTCATGTAGGGCCTTGTGTTCTCATGCAGATTTTCTCATGTATGGCCTTGTGTTCTCATGCAGATTTTCGAATGTAGGGCCTTGTGTTCTCATGTAGA
Source organism: Eptatretus burgeri (assembly GCF_056783735.1). Classification (NCBI taxonomy): domain Eukaryota; kingdom Metazoa; phylum Chordata; class Myxini; order Myxiniformes; family Myxinidae; genus Eptatretus; species Eptatretus burgeri. Next base: position 31,146,072 of record NC_140966.1, on the reverse strand, counting down.
TTTCTAATGTAGTGCCTTGTGTTCTCATGTAGATTTTCTCATGTATGGCCTTGTGTTCTCATGCAGATTTTCGAATGTAGGGCCTTGTGTTCTCATGTAGATTTCTAATGTAGTGCCTTGTGTTCTCATGTAGATTTTCTTATGTATGGCCTTGTGTTCTCATGTAGATTTTTCTCATATCGAGCCTTGTGTTCTTATGTAGATTTTCTAATGTAGGGCCTTGTGTTCTCATGTATATTTTCTAATGTAGTGCCTTGTGTTCTCATGTATATTTTCTCATGTAGGGCCTTGTGTTCTCATGTAGAGCCTTGTGTTCTCATGTAGATTTTCTAATGTAGGGCCTTGTGTTCTCATGTAGATTTTCGAAAGTAGTGCCTTGTGTTCTCATGTAGATTTTCTAATGTGCGGCCTTGTGTTCTCATGCAGATTTTCTAATGTACGGCCTTGTGTTCTCATGTAGAGATTTTCTAATGTAGTGCTGTGTGTTCTCTTGTAGATTTTCTAATGTCGAGTTCGATTTCCTCACCAAGGGCAGTTCAACTTGACGGGAGAAATCGATCATTATATCCAGGTTTTTCCAGTGATGTGTATCGTTATAATAGGATAAATATGCAATGACAAAAGCATGTTCTGAATTCCACAATCATTATATGCAAGGGTTCTTAAAAGAATAAGTTGGGGTTCTCTCCAATTGTGCATGTAAACATGCAATACTGTACTGTACTTAAAATATGCACTGTAACAATTGCACTCTACATTGTCCACAAATGATAAATGTTTACTACTTCCTACCACTGTACACTAACATGAAATGACAAAAACCTACAGGCCTAAAATTTGGCCCACTCTAATTACATCCACTCACACACATCAGCTAATTTTTCAATCAGTCTCTGCTCCGCCCAAGTCTGCCGGAGAAAGAAAAAGGAGGAGAAAGGTGCCTCCTAATGCATTGCCATCAAATTAGAATCAATTGCTTCCACTCCCATTTTTATAATGCTAAAATTTCACACTACTGTATTTTATCATATTTCCTAAAGCTCCATTGTCTCACAATAACTTGAATGTCAATTTTGAATGGTCCTTCATCCCTCTTCTCTCTTACACCCGTCATTTCGGAACTCACAATGTCTACATTACTTCAGAGGGCTTCATAGCCCTGAGCCTTACCTTTGGATTCTCACTGCTCATGGCTCCTCCAGATCCTGCACTCTGCTCCTTATTGGGCCCTAGGCCTAATAGCAATGCCTATAGTGCCTCCCACCTTTCCTCTAAGGCCCATGGAGCCGATGTGGTTGCACACATCGATCTCTGCCTTTCCTCCAATGCTTTTGGGTCTGGTGCAGACATTGCAGCAGGCCCCTTCCTATCCTCCCCAACCTCTGCTGAGGCTGAGGCAGCTGCAAATGTCAGCATTGGCCAGCACCTTTCCTTCTTGGCTCTCGGAATTGAGCCTATGTGAACAACCTCCGTCGCTCTGGTTTTCTACTCCACCTAACACTTGACCATTCTGTGGTCTTTACCATTCTGTTTGGTGGCATTACTTCTTTTTCCTGCTGTTCAACCCTACGTACTGTGTCCAGAGCACTCTCGGTGCACTCATACTCCTCATTCGGGCACAAGCAGACACACTCAACTAGGAAGTGCCTTTACCCAGGTATTCCCTACCTGGCTACCCTCCACCTCCATATATTGTGTGCATGCGGCCGCATACCTTGTGAAGATCGCCTGCTCGTCCAGATGTTCACACCTCTTCACCAGGTCACCGCACTCCATGTGGTCATCCAGCTCTGTCTCTTGGGCCGGCAAGAACTCCACATAATCAGTCTCTGCAGCTCCCAGGCACACAGCCACCCCCTAACTCCGGGGTGCAGAATAAACTCTCTACACCTCTCGTGGTCAACTCTGCTACATACCCCATGGTCTCTATTCCAACTCTGAGCAACTATACTACAGTCCCTGTGGTCTTTTATACCCTGCATCGTGTAAGCCCTCTCTCCACCAATGGCAGAGTCACAAGCATGAACTCCACTCCCGAGAACCCAGACCTAACCTCCGTGAACACTCACTTCACATCCGCAAGCCTCAACCACAGCTTCATGAGCATCCCAACTCTATTAACCCCTTTGGGGACTTCTTTTCCATTATTGCTCCACACTGCCCTCTGAGACCTACACTACACCCCCTATGGGCTCTGAACTGGCCTCCTTCATCTCTGAACCGGCCTCGTTGGGCTCTGAATTTGATTCCTTGGGCTCTATTACTCCACTGCCCATGGGTCTGCACTAACACTCATGGGATCCTCCACTGTCTCCACCATGGGGTCGAACTCTCTACTGCCATGGGTAGAGAACTCTATACTTGCCATGGGGTCCCCTCTGTCAACTATGGGACCTATCACTGGGTTGATTACACACCTCCCCACCTCTATCCACCACAGGGGCCTCATTAGCTCTCCCCCAGATTCCACACTGACCTCTGCCATTTTTCACACATCAGCCTTGATACAGCTCATGATGTCCACTGCCGTTTCATTTTGCCAGGCTTCAATTTGGGTTTGCAGCCTGGCCTCAATTTGCTGCAACATAGCCTTTAACTGCTTTACTTCATGCACCTCAAAAGGCATCATTTCATTTCTTCTGCTTTGGGCTGAGCTGCAAGGTGGTGTCTCCACTGTGCTCTCGACTAGCCTCTGCACCTCCATCACCAATGATGTAGCTGTGACATTTTATAAGTACCCATCCTCTTTTGGGCTGCTGTTACACAAATAACCACTACAACCTGATTTGTAATAGGAATATAGTATGGCACACAGAATTTTGTATTTGGAAAACTCTCCTCCCCTCCCCCATGGGTTTAATCCTAATCCTGATGACCAATTGTTGTGAGTGCAATTTGGTGGCGAGTAAGAATCCCACCCCAAAAACACCAATTGTAAGAGTCTGGAATTGTCCCACTCGTGAAAGTCAATTGTAATGGACATCGGCCTCCTGAAGGCGTGACACGAGACATCTGGAGATAAACTTCCAAGACACCCAGTGGAGGAGTTCTTTGCACGCTCAGCGAGTCTTTGGCGGTGCACCTTTTAAAAGTTAATTTAACCGCGCAACAGTTCCAGCATGCACGTATGGTTTTACGGGGTACTTGATTATTTTGGAGGAGAATATTGCTACTCAAAATACACAGCAAATGGTTTTAGAAGTGACAGATATAATAAATAATACTAGCCGAAGCCCCGTCACAGACGGATTCCGTTCATTCAACCACCCTCACCAGCTCACCCACACTCGAGGGACATGGACTGGACAGGGCGTGCTTGCCCCCGCCTACTCATCCCCCGCCCATTCATGCCCCGCCCCTGCCCCATTCCCCCCCACCTTCAATTTGCTTACCCCCGCCCAAAAATGTAATTACCCTGGCCCCGCCTCTTCACTCCCCGACCTCCGGCTCTCGATTCCCCGCCCCACTTGCCCCCGGGCCCCCGCCCCCCTGTCCACCCCCTCACACTCAACCCCGCCTTATTCACCCCAGCCCCCGTGAGGAGCGTGAGGAGCACAAAATTGGTCCTTCAGTATTAATATATAGATAGAAGATACAATGTTTCTTGTTACATTTTTTGTGTCAAATTCACATTCTGAGGTAGTCAGCATGTGCAGAGGGTTTTACATTGCAGACGCTATTTTCGATGAGTGGAATTGCACCTCTCAACGGTAACGGTCTGTCGATGGCAGACATAATGACGTCACCGAATGACCAATGATGTCATGACGTCCTGACGCCTCTCAGCGGTGACGTCACACGTCACCATGTAAACGAATGTAAAACGAAAAGTGTTTATTCTGCTTCAGATTTGAAAGTTGACTATTGCCACTATGTGCGATCCACTCTCACAGGTACGAAGTCTCTTTCAGTCCAGGTCACAGTACCAAGAAAAACGTGACGCGACCGCGAGGAGGAGCACAAAATTGGCCCTTCAGTATTAATATACAGATGGATGGGGGTACAGGAAGCGATAATAGCAATTACAAAATACTAAGATAACCAGTCTGGAGACGTCAAAGTGCAGGCATGTCTTCGGACCCCTCTCCCAGTCCAATCTCACCCTTGGGCCTCTGCAGCTCTGGCAAGACTCTCTGCTTTTCCCCTGTGCTGGTTGTGTCACTCTGCGGCTGGCAAGGCAACCCAACTTGGTTGTGCGTTTTCATCCTGACTGGGCCGTGCTGTGCATAGATCTCTTGATGGCTAGGCCTCTCGGGCTGAGAGTCCTGTGCTGATGGCTGTGTGGCTCGCTCTCCGTGATGACTCCTCGTTGTGCGAGTTGTGACTCTCTGCTGTCCCAAGCTAACTGACTGCCTGGGCCTCTTATAGCCTCCCCCATCCCCACTGCATGGGTGTCGCACATGTGCTCTCATAGTGCTGTGCTTGCACATGCCACACGTGTGATAGCCATTTGTAAAACTGATGTGAGAGTCTTGAACGATGACATGTGGAGATGGTCACATGGAATGTGTGCAAGAGGTGTGAAACCACAGTGAGGGTGACTTAAGGGAAACGCAGGTGGAAGATGGGGAGAAGAGACAAACATGAGGGTGAGGATGACAGAGAAGCTAGTAAGACATCCGATTCTGGTTGATGCTAATTGGGGTTTATAAACACTTACCTAACATGCAATAAGGGATAACTGATGCATAATTAACCACTCATTATGTCCCAAGTCATTTTCATAAGTCTGAAACGAAATATTATCAAATGTAGACTGACAATTATTGGGAGAACGACAAAACAGAAGGAAAATTCAAAGAAAGAGCTGGACAGACTGGGATAGGCAAAAAAAGGCTCATTGGAATAGCCAAGAAGAGGTCAACTCAATTAGGATGGAGAAATAATCACAATAAATGCCCAAGATCAAAGACACTGTACCAATGGCTTTAAAGAAGATAGTGGGACTCAGTCAATGAAACAGGTGTAGGTTCTAGAAGGTAGAAACAGAAAGCATGAGTCACCTCCTATCCGGTTGTGAAAAACTCATGTCAGAACAGCTGTACACACAAAGGGAGGCTGTTCGTGGCTCAGTGTCGATCCTGAAAAGAGACCTCAGAATAAAGATATGACAACAAGAAAACTCCACAGCTTCGTCCATGAATCATGATCCCTTCCTGAAACGTATCTCGTGCTTTTCATATCATCTAGCATTCTGCCTTACTCTCCAAACTCTCTGCCTATGGCACCCAAGGCAAACTACACATATGGATTTCTGACTTCCTCAACTCTTGTAGCCAATGTGTGGCACTCAATGGAATCCTTTCATCTCCCCTGTCAAGGCTAGAGTGCCCCAAGGCAGTGTTCTGGGCCCAGTCCTATTCCTGATCTTCAAAAATGGTCTCTCTGACTCTGGAAAATCCTCTTTATGTATTGGCTGATGACTCTACCCTCTGCCATGACATCCCTCATCATTCAGAAAGGCAGGCTGCAGCCTCTTCCCTCTCTTCAGACCTTGAAAAGAAATAAGCTGGTTAAACATTTGGAATAAATCTTTCAATCCTGACAAATCTCACACTATCACAATCTCTCTCCAAAAGGACCATCCAGAAAAACCTCCAATCTACTTAACAATTTTCTCGAAGACGTTCAATCATTCAAACTCCTGGATCTCACTATCAGCCATGATCTTTCTTGGGCAAACCACATTTCAAAGTTGGCCTCCAAAGCCAGCCACTGACTGGGCATCCGCCATCATATAAAGTCCTTCTTTTGTACACCTGAACTCTTATCCACCTACAAGGCCTTCATCTGCAGCTTGATGGAGCACTGCTCTCCTCTCTGGCTTGGCTCCCCTTCCTCACATCTTGCTCAGCTTGACACTGCAGAAACCAAGGCTTTTAATATTATTGGAATCTCCTGAAATGAAGCAGAATCTTTGTGCCTATCACTTGGCCATTGCAGACAGGTCAGTGGTATCTCCGTCCTCCGCTGCCTCAATTCTGGTCTTGCACCCTCTGCGCGCTCTCGCGCTCTCTCTCTCTCTCTCTCTCTCTCTCTCTCTCTCTCTCTCTCTCTCTCTCTCTCTCTCTCTCTCTCTCTCTCTCTCGCTCTCTCTCGCTCTCTCTCGCTCTCTCTCGCTCTCTCGCTCTCTCGCTCTTTCTCTCTTTCTCTCTTTCTCTCTTTCTCTCTTGCTCTCTCTCTCTCTTGCTCTCTCTCTCTTGCTCTCTTGCTCTCTCTCTCTTGCTCTCTCTCTCTCTCTCTCTCTCTCTCTCTCTCTCTCTCTCTCTCTCTCTCTCTCTCTCTCCTTTGTCATCTCCCTCCCAGGTTTCTGCATGGCTGACACGGTCCATCATCAACTGCCTTTTGGTGAAACTACCTCCTGTATATCCAGGATCACTGCTCACCTCCACTCATTTGTTCCTTTGTTTTTCCCCACCTTTGGAACCAACTTCCACATTTTCTACAATATCATTCTTTCCTCCAGGTTTTCAAGATGGTTGTTCACCACCACCTCAGATCGTCTCCATTCCAAAACCATGATCTTTTCTTCCCTCGTTAACCCTACACAAATCCCTCCTTCCAATTTTCTAGAGTTCCCTCATTGGAGTTTCCCTCTGTTTTCTATCTCGTCCACCCCATGCATCCTCTGGGCCCATCTTGTCCATCCAATGCATGTGTGTTTTGCGTCATGGTTTTGTCCTGATCCGTTCACTGTACTAGCTCTTCCACGCGCCTCGCCTATTTATGCAAAAAATAATAAAAAAAATAAACTTCGATCCCTGGGAGGACTCCATTCCAATTTCTGAAACCTGCATATGGAGATAACAACCAACGAGAGAACACTAATATATTTTTTATTATTTTGTATGCAGCCAGTGGCTGCTGGTTGCATCATTTCTGTGAGCGTGGCTGTACTGCTGATGCAGTGCCACCGTTTCCAGTAAGCTGGTCCTCATTTTGCCACCCTCAGAAGAATGACAGGCTGAACAACACACCTGGTGTTATTTAACGGCGCAACAAGGGCTCAAACTCAAAATCCTAAGATGTTAAGGCAGCCTCCTTAACCGTCAAACAAACATCAGGGTTACTGTACTATTGAAAGTTATGGAATATGAATCCCAAGGGTTATGAGGCCATAAACAAGACTGGAATACATTTTGTAGGTTTCAATGATAAATTATTTAATTTCAAAGCAATTAAATCATGGGATAAATGAGGAGAAAAAATGAAAGGTTGGGAGGACACAGAAGTAATGGGGTAGAATGGAATGAGTATGTATGGGGTGGACTTGGGTTGGGAGGGGTGAAAATGTTGATATATTTCTGTACATAAAAAATATACAACCCCAAATGTCATCCGGGGGGGGTCCATATTACACCGTTCTCTCTAATATACTTTCCTCTGGAATTGATTGATTTGGTACATTCAATTACACGAGCAGACCATGTCCAGCAGACCATGCTTTTTGTGCTCAACCGTTAAATTATCCTTGGGAGTCTTTCACGATCAGCTCAGGATATTTTGTCTCTCGCTGCTTCGCTCCTCGTGTACAGTCCGTGGAAATATCAATGTTGAAAATTAATGTTAGTGGTTAGTGGCAGGTTTGTGAGCACACACATTAAACATTAATTAAGTTGAACAAATGAAATAGCACAATCTTAGATGCAAAGCATTCGGTATAATTATATGTTTTTGGATAATGTACTAAAGCAATTAAATTAAATTCTGCACTTGATGTGCAGAAATCAAGGCCTGTAAAAGAGCTAAAGCGAAAACATTATGAAGAACTATATAATTTGTGTTGATTTCCTTTACAACTCAGTTCAACACTTTGAAGAACACGTACATCAGTAGACCCTTAAAGCCTGGTGTTGGCTCAACGGTTAAGGAAGCTGGCTGAAGATCATCGGGTCTTGAGTTCACGCCTCTGTCCTGTCTTTGAATTAACACCAGGTAGGTTGACTCAGCCTGTAAGCCTGGTGTTGGCACAGTGGTTTGGGCAGCGGCTTGGGATCCAAAAGGTCCTGAGTTCAAGCCCCGTTGGGCCACTAAATTAATACACCAGGGGGTTGACTCAGCCTGTCATCCTTCCGAGGTCGGCGAAATGAGTACCAGTATACTGGGCCGGTGTATACCCCGGTTAAAATAGGTGTACCATATCCCTGTGTCGTAAGAGGCTACCAGGGTTGCGTCAGGAAGGGCATCCGGCGTAAAAACTAAGCCAAATCACGATGCGGATCATACGGATGATCCGCTGTGGCGACCCCAAATGGGAGCAGCCGAAAGAAGAAGAAGAAGAAGAAGAAGAAGAAGAAGAAGAGGAAGAGGAAGAGGTTGACTCAGCCTGTCATCCTTCTGAGGTTGGTGAAATGAGTACCAGCTGATTGGGAATAGGGGGCACTGCATCAGCGGCTCAGCAGCACTCCCAGCAATGATGCAACCAGCAGCCGCAGGATGCATATGAATAAATTAATAAGTAAAGCCTTCAAAAGAAAATTGCCTGTTTGTGTAGTAGATAGGAGAAAAATCGTGCAAATTATGATACAAGCATCAAATTTGGCATTTCTGTTCTGCAGGGCTTTCTGATCAAATCTGCCCGATTGGCCATTGGAAAATCCAAGATGGCGGCCATTTTTCAAGATGGCCGCCAAGTTAGCCTCCCGAAGTGTTTGTAGTTGTCCCATTTGCATGATCTAAGTGTGGACTGCTATGTTTTCAAGCCTGCTGGAGTGGATTTTCCTGTTTTTAAAGCGCCCTGACACACACTTTTTCTGATTTTGCACATTTGTTTATGATTTTCAAATGTTTGCATGACTTAACATGTATGTAGTAGTAGCAACTTATGCATGCGGTGTAGGGGTGTAGTGTTAGAGGTAGTACCTTTGTTTCAGCAGTCAGCCACATCCCTTGGATGGACTACTGGCACTGCTCATCTCTGGCCCAACTCTCATCTATGGCTCCAAGAAGTTGCTAGTGCACGGCATCGGCCACACCCTGGTAAACCGCGTTGGCTCGCGGGCTAAACTCGAAGTGGGTAGCACACAAAAGGTCTCTGCGTGTAATGGAGTACATCGAGCTCCAAATTTTTGAAGTGCACGACGTTAATGAAACAGATGTGCTGATTGAATCCAGGCCACTTACCATTCCTTTAATCAACATTTCCAGTTCATCGCCAAGTAAGAATTTCTTGAAGGAGTGATTGTTGGGCACGACTAAGGCACATTGGTGACATCACTGCTGTGAAACTCAGCATGGGGTTTAGCGTCAGCTTAGTAGGAATTGTATGTTGGCATCATACTGCAACAACTTACTAGTGTCCCAAATGTTGCCGAATCAACCCCGGATCAATTAGGCAGCCGCACCTGAATCAACAGGATCTGCCAGCGTGGGAGAGCCGAGCCAAGGATAAGGGGTTTTAGTTATCTGGATGGTGTACATCAATAATCAAGAATCAATCCAATCCAAGAATCAAGAATCATCCAATCAATAAAAACATTATTTCTTTCTTCAAACAAGAGCAAGCTGGGGGAAGTTCAAAGGAGAAAGTGCTGAAAGACGACTGTCAGCTGTTCTCACGACTGTTCATCTCATGCCAGAACAGGCAGTGTGACTTGCAAGAATTCTTCAAGCATGAGAATCAGTCACACCCTGCATCTCTCAGTGACAGCGGCAAGCTTCATACATGCCAGAAGTCACAGCTGGCTGAAATTCTTGAAGCGCAAGTGAACATCCTAGACAGAGAACCAAGGGGAGATGCAGTCATCATTGATGGCTCAGCACTTATCAATGCCCTACCTCCACGCACTTCAAAGATATTTGATGACTATGCTAAAGAAGACATCATCCCAAAGGTGGAATCCTATGGTGCCAGGTACGAGAGGGTGGACGTAGTGTTTGGTGTGTAGAAGAAGTCAAGTCTGAAGTCTGAGGCAAGGTCGAAAATGGGGCAAGGAATCAGAAGAAGAGTGACAGGAACCAGTAAGACCCCAAGTAACTGAAGAAACTTTCTTCGAGATGACAGCAACAAGACTGAGCTGTTTCACTTCCTTGCGGAAAAGATGTGTGAAGCACAGATGACAAGCACAGTCACAAAAGTAGAAGATGCCATTAGAAACACAAGGAAGTCACTGGATGCTGTGTCTCCATGTTGTCATGAAGAAGCTGACACTCGAATATTTGTACACACCAGGGATGCAACGACGGATGGTAGCAAGACCATTATCATTAAGGCTAATGACATGGACGTACTAGTCATAGCAATATCTGTACTGCCATGCTTACAGGAACTAGGTCTTGAGAACATGTGGATTGCCTTTGGCCAAAGAGCCAAGGCACGATGGATTCCAGTCCATGAGGTATTTCTGCAATAGGGCCTGAGAAAGCTGGAGGGATCCCATACTTCCATGCGTTCACTGGATGTGACATAGTGTCTGCCTTCTGCAGTAAAGGGAAGAAAACTGCATGGTAGACTTGGAACGTCTTTGATGATGTTTCTGAAACATTCACCAATCTCGGCCAGCATCCAACATTGATTAACGATCTTGACCTGCAGAGGCTGGAGAGATTCATTGTCCTCATGCAAGACAGATCAAGCGCAGCCACTGGTGTGGACGGAGCAAGACTGGATCTCTTTGCCCGCAAGCAGAGGCCGTACAACTCAATTCCACCAACACAGGCAGCCCTCAGAGAACATGCAAAGTGTGTGGCCTACCAGGCTGGGATCATCTGGGGTCAGGCAACCATCTCCAGTCCAGACACGAGCAGTCCCGCTGAATGGAGATGGACACGTAAAGGAGACGTGGCAGATATGTTGGACAACACTACCCCCTATTGCAGCCAGCTATCAGGAACTGACCAAGTGTTCCTGTAGGAAAGGTTGCAACCAGAGATGCAAGTGCTTCAGTCAGGGCTCTGCTGCACAGCACTCTGTAGCTGCATATGTGGACAGTAGCAGCTGGAGGAACATTCACATGGTATGCATAACTTTGAACATTTACTAGCCAGGGCCCGGTTGCAGAAAGGCCTTAGCTTCATATGACAATCATTAAAGTGGTGCAAAATCAGAAAAAGTGCATGTCAGGGGGCTTTAAAAACAGGAAAATCCACTCCAGCAGGCTTGAAATCATAGGTATCCACACCGAGGTCATGCAAATCGGACAACTACAAATACTTTGAGGCAAAAAGTCAACTTCGGGAGGCTAACTTGGCAGCCATCTTGAAAAATGGCCGCCATCTTGGATTTTCAAATGGCCAATCAGGCAGATTTGATTAAAGTCCCCTGGAGAATAAATGCGCCAAATTTGATGCTTGTATCATCATTTGCACGATTCCTCTGAAATATTGCTGTTATCTGCCCCACTAGTGGTGTCTCAATGGGTAGTTTTCATATTAAAATGAATCTTGATGAAACCCATGATCTTTAATTCCGAATAGATCGTGCTGACCATTGAAGGTGGTGTTGTTTCAATGCAAGCTTAATATTAAAATCACTGGTGAGAATTATTTAAAACAAGAAAATGTTCCAACCATCACAAGGATTTGTCATTTTTTAAATACAAAATTGAGGATCATGCAAGAGCGATATGACAGAGGGCAAAAAGGCAATGTAGTGACCTTTGGGCCACATTTGAATATAACTAGCATAAAAGGCCCGTCACTTTGCTGATGGCAATACCAATCTTTGTGTCATCACACCATTTGAAAGCCTTTATCCCTGAGCAGGGGTCAGCTTTTTGCGGGCTCCAATCATGGTACCCTTTCTTGTGGCAATGTTTTTTACGGCCGGATGCCCTTCCTGACGCCAACCCTTTAGGCTTAAATCACATTTGCTCTACGGTGAGGATACGGCGGCTGTACGCCCTCTGAATTGGCAGAAACGTGCGGCGGCCCCAGAGTTTCTGCGGTGGCCTCAGGGTGTCCCTACGCCGTTTGGCTATCTTTTACAGGCCGTGGGGGTCGCCGTGGAATTATAACGCGGTTATAACTTTTTTCATTTCTACGTTGGCCGTAGCAATTCGACAAGCCATAGTTGTGATGTAGTTGTGTTCCACGTCGACCGTACGTAGGGCGTACGGTGGGCTTGCATTATTCGTGCGGCTGCCGTAGTCTTTTATCAATGAAAAATGAATTTTGCCCTAAAAAGCGAATACATTTTTTAAAAACCAAACACGACGAAGCGTTCATGTTTGTTCACGTGTCTCCCCCACCTGTTTGAGCCACATATTCGCGCTTTGTTCATTCAGTTCGTCGGTGGAAGTCCTCGTGAAAGCATCTCTCGTGTGTTGATCGCTACTTTACCTTGTGTTTTCACCTTGATTTGTGCCGCTTTGTTTTTTTTACTCATCTCGTGTTTTAATTAATAACAAAAAAGCAATCCTATCACGTGATGTGACGGACTGTCGGGCAAGGATTTAATTTCACAGAAAAACCAGTTGTAATTTGGAATATCCATGATTACCTCAGCCCGATGCGTTTGATGAAAGCGATTGTGGTTCTGGGGGCATCATGTTTGATGAGCTGCCCTGGGGGCAGCACTCGCAGAGTGCGCGAGCGATCGGAACCCAGGCCGGAGCTCGAGCCTGTGTGGACCTTTGGATTGGTGATTGTACCAGTTTATATACAATACACCGCAACCGAAGGTCATTTACTCATCTTATTTTACCTTAAACATGGGGAATTTCAGTTGAAAGTGTCTTGAAAGTGGGTTTTCTTGGGGTCCAGGAACAGATTAATTCACTCCATTATTTCTTATTGGGAAAATAGTTTGGGAATCGAACTTTTTGCAATCCGAACAGCCTCCTGGAACGAATTCAATTCGGATTCTGGGGGCACCACGTACTCGTATGTTCCGAACTGTTATATTTTTATTTCAGTAAAAAAAGAACTGGTATATATACCCACTCGTTACCGTCCGTCTGGCCGCACATTCGCCTTAGGGCCCCCTGCGGTCGCCTTGAGGCTACCTTGCGTCTGCCTTGAAAATTCTATGGCCACCGCAGGGACGCCCTAAGGTCACCGTGCGACATCAAATCAAAGACCGTACGGCACCACCACGTTTTCGGTCTCCACAATTTCTAAATACGCCGTGCGGCTCCCCGAAAAATAAAAACATATATGACTGCTACATTGTGTGACCGTGGAAATACTGCGGCCGCCGTATAATTGCTAGTGGCCATAGATTTTGGAGACCCCATGGCCGCCATGGCAAATGTGACAGGCCTTGGTCACCTTCGACCCTGCAGGGATGATTAGCAATATACTGGTGCTCATTTCGCCGACCTTTGGAAGAATGACAGGCCAAGTCAACTCCCCTGAAGCTAATTCAGCAGCCAGTGGGGCTCGGAGAGAGAAGGAGAAGGAGAAGGAGAACTGTGAACCTGAATAGCACTAAGTTCCTTGACTTTGCAAGAAGTCATGGACTTAGGGTGGCTGGTTCATGGTTTCAGTGCCCACAAGCTCATCGCTGGACTTGGTATTCCAACGCTGGCGGTGTGGCAAAGGAGATTGACCATATGCTCGTTGATGGTCACTGGAGGATGATCCAGAACTGCAGGGTCTACCGGAGTGCTCATTTCCTCAATACTGACCACCGGCTTGATGTAGCAACTCTTAAGTTGCATCTTAAATCCAGGAGAATGGTACCATCCCAGCCTAGGCTGGATGTTGGCAAGATCAAGGATGAGAGGGTAGCTGAGGAATTTGCGAACAAGCTGAGTGGAGAGTTGGGGGGTCTGGGTGCTTTGGGGATCCTGAAGAGTTGTGCAGTGCCTTCAAGACCACCATCCTTGATGTTGCTGGTCGATGTCTTGGAACTCACCAGAGGGCGAAGAGGAATTTTGTCACTCAAGGGACACCGGATACCATTGCCCAGAGTCGCAGGGCCAGGCTGAATGGCAGAGCTGAGCTGTTCAGGGAGGTGAGGCGTAAAACTGTACGTGCACTCAGGGTGGACAAGGAGGCCGATGTACGAGGTATCTGTGAGGGGGTAGAGCACCACTGTGGTCAAGTTATTCTCGTCCTGCTTCCAGGGGAATTCAGACATTGCGTTCATCCAAGCCCATCCCTCGGTGTACTACAGTAAGAGCAGAAGGTGGTGGGCTCTTGACATAGGAGTCTGAAGTGAAGGCCCGCTGGGCCGTTTACTTTGAGCGGTTGTACCAGGGTGTTCCATTAGCTGTCGAGTTGGACGTCAGGGGTGTTAAAATCCCTATTGCTGACCATCCAACCAACTCTGGTCCACCTTAGTTTGTGGAAACACAGGGTGCTGTGAACCGGTTGAAATGGGGTAAAGCCCCAGGGATCTGTAGCATCCATGCTGAACTTCTCAAGGCTGGTGGAAATGGTGCACTCGTGTTGTTGCATGCAGTTCTGTGCTCTGCCTGGAACACAGGCATCCTCCCAACTGACTGGACGAGGGGCCTTGTTGTCCCTCTCTGGAAAGGGAAGGGTGATCGCCAAGACTGCAACAACTACTGAGGGGTGACGCTGCTCTCAGTGTCGGGCACAGCCTTTACTCAGATAATTATTGAAAGGATTTGCTACCATCTTCTTGAGCACCAGCGCCCAGAGCAGTCGTGCCATATCCTTACACCAACGAGGTCAACGATTGACCATATTCACTTACCTTGGCAGTGATATTCATGTCTCTGCTGGCTGTGCGCTGGAGGTCAACAGACGTCTGGTTCAGGCCTGGGGAGTCATGCATGCACAGGAGCATGGGGTGTGGCGCTGCCGGGACCTGTGTGGGTGGATGAAAGTCTGAGTCTTCAGGTCCTTGGTGCTTCCAGTCTTGCTCTATGGATGTGAGACTTGGACTTTGACCAGGGATTTGAGAGGGAGACTTAATCCCTTTGGTACCAGGTCTCTTCGGAGAATCTTTGGCTATCACTGATCGGACTTTGTGTCGAACGAGCGGTTGCTGAGAGAGACTCAAATGAGATTTGTTACCTGCATAGTCCGTGAGCATCAGCTGCGGCTGTATGGACATGTGGCTCATTTTCAAGACGCTGATTCTGCTCACCAGACTCTTTCAGCAAGGGAGCCTCGTGTGTGGTGGAGGCCAATAGGCCGACCACGTTCCTCGTGGTTTCAGCAGGTTTATCAACATCTCACGGTGATGGAGATGGGCCAGGCATCTGCCTGGGCGATGGCCAGATGGAGGCCCCTGGAGTACCGGCGGAAAGTGGACGCAGCGACGCGCTGCTCTGGTGCATGGTCCCGTACCTGACCTGACCTGACAACTAATGCTGCCAGATGGGAAGCCGGTTTCACGTACATCCGAGGGATGGCACCCACCTTGTCGTCACAGTCGAGGAACATCATGGCAGTAATTGCGAATCACCCTTTAGCATTAGCCCGACCCTTTTTCCGAAGGATTGGCTTCTTCTTTCTCCTACCATAAAATCGAAGAGATTATACTACATTCGAGTTTTGTGGCCTGAGAAGCTCGGCGCACTGCTTGAAGGAGTTGAGAGCCAGACCATACATTAATTGTCGAGCCGACTCCCGTGTACAACATAATAATTTAAACAACCTTTTCGAACCACAGTTCAGCTGGAAGTTGCAAATTAGTGGTTCGGCTGCTGAGAACACTGGAAAAATGACATTAAAATCGATGCTTCCACATAGATTGCAGGGCTCACTGTGCCTCACCCTGACGTAAGAGCAAGTCAAGGCTGGTACGTACGCTGAGAGGGTTGTCAGTGTGTACCTCAGTGCTTCCATGGTGGCTCCAGAACCTGTTTAAGGAGGCAACCGGTTTGAATCTCGCACTTTAAAACTCACAGCGCTCTGCACGGTTATACTGTGCTTGGTGCAGTATGTATATATATATATATATATATATATATATATATATATATATATATATATATATATATATATATATATATATATATATATATATATATATATTGTTGTGGATTTAGAAAGCTTGTGCACACAAACAGCCAGAGTCCCTGTATTTCAGTTATTTCAAGAAGTATGTGTTTATAGTTAGAATCCCTCCTTTTGTCTAATGGGAATTTCGTGTGTGCGCTACGAGTTATTTTTTAGTTTGGTTTTTTTTAACAACTACAATAATAATAACGCCACTGTCCCTCACTCGACCCAGTCACCATTGCCCACGTGTTTTTGGCTGAGGGCATGGGTGGAGCCTCAGTCACTTCGGATCGAGGCTCCGCTCCAAGGAAGGGCATGGACCGTTTCCTCCAGCCAAATGAGTGGAGGGCGAGCACCACACGCGTGCCCCAGCCAATCGGGAGACTGACCACGAGTAATCCGACAACCCCTCGTCCAATCAGGAGGCGAGGAGTGAGGAAAGAAACCCCTCCCACCTCAAGAGAGAAAAATGAGACGAGAGGACGACAGACAGGAGTGTTCGTGGCGATTGCGGTGCGGTCTGTGGTCATTGTTGAGCAGTCTGCAGTCTTGGAGCTGACAATGCCAAGGTCGTGGGTTTGAGTCCCACGGTGGTGGTTCGTGGTCGGTGTGACCGCACGATGCGGGACAGGTACCCCGGCCCGTCTCTACCGAATAAACCCACGGGGTCCAGTTTCTTTTGGGTGTGTGTGTGTGTGTGTGTGTGTGTGTGTGTGTGTGTGTGTGTGTGTGTGTGTGTGTGTGTGTGTGTGTGTGTGTGTCCGTGGGCCCCGTCTGCAGTAGAATTGTATAAGTGTTTTCCTTTCCTTGTAAATTACATTTGCTTATTCGTGATAACTCTGCTCTTTTTGTGCTTCCCCTTCCCGATTATTGTTATAAATAAACCCCTGTTAAATGTACCAGCTCGTTTTCTGTGCTTTCTCCCATTGGCCTAGCATGGTGCGTATTGAGAAGTAGTGAAGCCGTTCGTGCCGTAAATTGTTAATTTGGTCCGGCGCGGCTTTGTTAGCTTCCACTCGGTTACAATATGCCAATATTGTATGTTTGGTTAACTATGCCAATACCTATGCCAATAGCGACTCGGTTCGGACAAAGTCGGTTGAGGGTGTGGTTTTCCCCGGTAGCTGGACGACGTGGGTACTTAGGTATATTGAAATTAGGCAATTAGCCCGACCCCACGCCGTCGAAATATTGGCGACCATGGTCCGCTAAGCCCTAAGAGACCCGTGACCTTTTGGAGTTGTCCGAGAGTCACGACCTAAATTCCGGGTGTTCGGTGGGAGACGACTCTACTGCTCCACCTAGTGGTCGTTTATCGCCACTGAACCCCAACCCACAACAATATATATATATATATATATATATATATATATATATATATATATATATATATATATATATATATATATATATTTATAGTGCTGTTCACATGAAACAATCACGGCGGCTCCAGATCCTGACAAAGAAGGCATCTGGTGCCACAGGTCGCTCACGCAGGTCTTGGGATTGTACACGTCACTCGTCCTGCATGCTGTCAAAGCCTCCATGGGGGTGATAGATGGTGCCACAGCATATCTCGGTGTCATATTTTGCACTCGTGAATTACAGAGTGAGGATGATGGCATGCAAGCATTCCTCATCTCCCACGCGATGACCAATGTTCAGGACTTTTCCGCACACGAGACAACTACCTTGATCACGTGACATGCCTCGTTGAATGGAGCACCCTCCCATCCTCGCGGCACATAGCACATTTCACATCTCTTATCCTGCCTTTGCCTCCTCCGATTTACTGGGGAGACAAAGGCAGGCTGCAAATGTGGCATCGTCACACACGTAACAGGCACGAGTTCATCCTTTGACAATTTCTTCAGCATGCAAAGTACATGATCCTCATGAAGAACATGCGACCACCCATCAGTTATCCTTACAATAATATCCATTTTTCCAGATCCACACCCATGCTTCTATCAGTCACTCATCCCTATTAAATCGCACTCTCACTGTAACACTCGCATCGGCAACTCACCCCTCTCATTCTCCGTGCACACGTCCATTATTCTCACAAGTTTGTTCCATTTTGCCCCCCGAAGCCGCCAATGTTACCAGAGTCACTGATCCTTGTAACCACGCTCCTCCGCTATTAACCACGCCCCCATGTGTTTTCACACGTCCCTGTCATGTGCGTCTTTTCTGAATGAATCCCCCCTGCCTGTGAAACACCAGGATGACAATTTATTAGCTGGGTCGGGATTCAAACCCAGGCTAGACGGGAAAGAGGCATGTGTGTGTACGTACGTCAAAGCCATCCTGTCTGCCCAGCTCATAACTTAATGTGCTGTTAAACAAACTGCGATTCCATGTTGTCTTTATACGTTTAAAATATATCTCGTTTGGTATCATGTTCTTTCTTCTGGGAGAATGTTGAGCTTTGCCTGCATGCGGAGCTTTTCAAACGCAGGCGGGAAGCGGTCGCCAGAAACGAGAGACAGCCGAATTCACAAACACACGGACAGACACCAAGGTTCGCATTATATGGATGACTTGGAACAACGTTGGATTCCCAGTCCCCCATCCACAACCATGATCTTTTCAACCTTCATTAACCCTCCCTAAGCTCACCTCCTTCCAAATTTCCAGGTTTTTCCTTTCACTTCTATGATTGAGTACAACGGCTACATCCATGTTATTCACCTGTTGTGTCCTCTCCAAGCCCTCATTCTTCCCCACACTCCATATTTATCCAAGTCTCCCTCTATTTTGTTCCTCAACCCTGCTATTCATGTGTTCCCCTCCCCCCCCATCTTTGGACTGTTCCTTTACATCCTGATTCATTCTATGATCTAGCCTCGCTCCTCCACAAGTCTCGACATTGAATAAAAAAAACAAGAAAACGCAGGGAGTCGTTTCTTTTTAAGATTGTAATCTGTCCGCTGGCAAATTGCCTCAGCAATGATGGCACACATTGCTTGTAGGAAGGTCCTCCCCGATGCTCGATTGATTTCACCCTTGTGGGTCATATATATGTGCTGGGAAATATGTTGCCCTGTAAAAAAAACCACAGTCTTGTGCCCTTTTCCCCTAATATCTGCCTGTTTATGTGTTAAGTTGTGTTGCAAATATAAACGTATCCTATTACTCTGTGATGAAGGTCACAGAAAGGTCAGTCTGCATGTACAGTACACACAGTTAATGAGTATGTACCGTACACGTTCTTGTTTATATGTCAGCAAACTTCATGCAAAAACAAGTCAAATAATGTTTTACACCAAGAACGAGAATGTCACAGAGAAGGAAGAAATAAATATTTTGAAAAAAAAAAAAAAGAAGAAAGAGGAATGCATAGTAGGTGTGAAGCCACAAAGATGTATTGATAATCGGTTTGAGTAACGTTCTCTTATAAATATATATATATATATACATTATATGTATGTATGTATCATACTATATATATATATATATATATATATATATATATATACATTATATGTATGTATGTATCATACTATATATATATATATATATATATATATATATATATATATATATATATATATATATATATATATATATATATATATATATATATATATATATATATATATATATATATATATATATATATATATATATATATATATATATATATATATAACCGGGCATAGTGGCGTGCGCTTGTAATCCGGCTACTCAGAGGCTTGGGTTGGAAGATCGCTTGAGGACGGGAGCTCTGCACTGGGCCGCACTATGAGAGGGTGTAGGGCAGCCCGGAATAATGGCGAAACCCAATTCTTATCCCTGTCATAAGAGGCGACCAGGGTTGCGTCAGGAAGGGCATCCAGCGTAAACCTATGCCAAATCAGTATGCGGATCATAACAGATGATCCACTGTGGCGACCCCTAACGGGAGCAGCCGAAAGAAGAAGATATATATATATATATATATATATATATATATATATATATATATATATATATATATATATATATATATATATATATATATTGTAGTGGTTACCAAATTCGCAAACCACCATTCAGGTCCCTTAGGTGAGATATCTCGGTAAGTACATGTGTAGTTAGGCCCAAACCCGTTGTCTAGTGGGAATACATGTCATTTATGCGTGCTGCGACTCTTCAGGATAGCCGTTTTTCTTTTGCTATCTTTATTTTGGACCAACCGCCATGATTACCACCACAACCACAACATCAACCACCAACCACAACGCCGCTTCACCACAACCGCCAAGACCTTCACGTCACACCTCGCAGCCGTCGCATCGCCACCGTTCTTGCGCCGCCTGTGGGTACCGGTGTTGGACTCGTGCAGGGCGCGCGCCGAACAGCGTGTACAAAATCACGGATTTTGTGCTTCAAAAACGGATCAAAAAACGACACACGCCCACTTTTTGCCGTCCAATCGGTGAGCGAGGGGCGAATTGGCCCCGCCCCCAGGGCGATCGATATATGCAAATTTATGGATCAAAAAGCCTTCACGCCCACTTTTTCTCGGGCCAATGGGGAGCGAGGTGAAAGGTCGAAGGGAGGGGGTCAAAGCTGAGAGGGCGAAGCTACGGGGCTGATAAAAGGACCGTGTTCGTCAGTCCAGAGAGTCGAGAAGCGGAGAGTAGGAGAGTAGGAGAGTAGGAGAGTAGGAGAGTAGGAGAGTAGGAGAGTAGGAGAGTAGGAGAGTAGGAGAGTAGGAGAGTCCGAGAGTAGGAGAGTAGGAGAGTAGGAGAGTCCGAGAGTCCGAGAGTCCGAGAGTCCAGAGGCGGAGAGTAGGAGAGTCCAGAGGCGGAGAGTAGGAGAGTAGGAGAGTCGGAAACAGAGAGTCAAGACTTCGCGGGCGGTGGAGTTGGCAAGAAGGAGCTGGTCGTCGTGTGCGTTGGAGTCGGAACAGAGGGGACGGAGCTGTGGAAAGGCGGCGACACCAGACGAGGGGGTGCTCGCGTCGGGAGCTGCACCCCAGGGAGGCCGACAGCGCGACCTGGCCGAGGTGGAGACGCTCGTCGCGGGATAATAAAAATCCTCTATACCCCGAGCATCAGCAACCCCCTCCTGTTTCCCCCCCGCGCTGAGATAGTGCGACCAAGGGGGCCCCTTTCCCACCCCCTACCAGACACTGCCCGCGAGGCCCGCGGAGTGAGGCACCATCGCCGCTCCGCGTCTCATCACCAGACGGGTAGGCCGACCCGGTCTCGGCCTCAGGCCCGCCTCATCCTTGAGGGTATTCTTTTCCTTGGTTTTGGGTATGTGTTGTCGGCGCCGTCTGTGAGGTAGAATTGTATAAGTGTTGCCGTGTGCTCGGTAGTCGGTATTAGCTCTGCATTGTGTTTTCGCTTTTACATTTGCTTTTTGTGTAAATTACATTGTGTCTTTTCTGTGTGCATTTGGTGGAATTGTATATGTGTGCTCCCGTGTGCCGCGAATAAATGTGCTTTGTGTTGAACTGTTTCCCGCTTCGCTTCGTCTTTTCCTCTATTGAATCCCCATCTTGCTTCACGTAAAGGGTTGGTAGTGGGCTGAATACGCCCGATAATTAATCGAACCGTCGAGGTCGACGATAACACCGCTCGGTTATTCTGATAGTACGGAACGGGTCGCTTAAGTGGCCCGTGTCCGAAGTCGACCTGCGGCGAGGTGCGATCGCCCGGTCTACCCTCCGCGTGGGTACTTAGGTAGGTCGAATTTGGCGAGCAACCCTATCCCACGCGGGGGCTGATTGGCTCGATCGCGGTGAGACCGAAAGGTCCACCCGTGACTGGTTCCCGGCGTTAGTCCGAGAGGGTCACGACTGGATTGTCCGTCCGGTGGGCGACGTGCCGCGATTCGAGTTACGTGGCCGTCAGCACGCCGGCGGGCGCGGAATACCGCAACACTGGTGTCAGGTCGTGCGATACAAATTCATCGCCCTCCTCGCGGCACTGGTATCGGAGAACAGGAAAACAGGCTCTCCTGTCTCCGGCTAAATTCACGGGAATCGGTCCAGGGGTGAGAGAAGCGACCCCCGATTCCCTCCAAATTACGAGCGAGCGAAATTAACCCTTTAAGAGAAGCAAGATGGCGTCTCAAGGCGAGCGGGAGCCGGGGGTATTAGAAATGGATGTAGAATGTGTAGAATCCATGGTCCAGGATGGAATCCCCGAGCAGGAAATGTTGATTGTGCAGGAACACGGACTCGCCCAACTGAACCCAGAGCCCGAAATGGGTGCGGCAGCGGCCGCAGTGTATGACACCTCCCCCCCCCCTCTCCACCAAAACCCTTCCCCAACCCTTGCCGAGACGGCTCGGCTGGGTGCATCCGGCATGGCCCAGCTGTGCGCCGTGCTGGCGGCAATGGTCGAGAGAATGGATGCGAATATGAGGAACGAGATGAAAGGCATGAGCGAGGGGATGGATGCGAATGCACGGAAGATGGATGAGGGGATGGATACAAATACAAGTGAAGTGGGAGCGACGATGGATGCGAATACACAGCAAATGAAAAAAGAGGTGAGGGAACTGCGGGGTGAGACGCAGAACGTGGGCCGGTGCCTGCAGGCGGGCATGAAGGCCGTCGGCAGGGAACTTAAAATGGCGACTCCACGTGTCGGAACGAACGAGCTGGGAGGGGGTGCAGCGGCTGACAGGCCCGCGGTGGAGGCGGGAAAGAAAATAATTCGGGAGACAAGAGACGAGGTGAAAGTAATTGCGAGGGAGAGAAAAGAACAATTAATACGGAGAGCAAGGATGAGGTACGCGGAGATCGTGAAAGAGCAAGGAGTGAAAAACAGGGAAGGACGGGAGCGACTTAAAGAGAAAGCAAGGTTGACCTACATAAAGATAAGGGAAAGACGCCAGAAAGAAGCGGAGACTAATAGACAGGAGGGAACAACAGAAACTTATAAATGTATAGAGACACGGGAGACAGAAAAAATAGAGGAGAGACAACACGATGAAGACGGGGTAAGTGACGCACACACACACACACACACACGGAGGTAGTGGAGGACAATGGGGGTGAGCTCGCGGAGCGTGCAGGGACCCAGTGCGAGCAGCTGGATGGCCTCCTCCAGGAACGAGGGGAGGGAGTCTGCCCCCTTGAGGCGAGTCACGACCAGGTGAGTTCGGTCGTGCTTTGCGAGGTTGAGGGGACGAGTGCTGTGGACGGGTGCACGGAGAGCTTGGGGGGTATAGAGGCCCCGGAGACCCTTGTGGGGACACGAATCCCCAGTGTGGTTGTCCCTGTGTGTGTGGTGCAAGGTGTGAGTGCGTCCCCGTGTGTGGAAGCGACCCCGTGTGTGAGTGGTGTGGTGGCGATGGTGCCAGAGTACGTGCTTCCCAGCACGCCGTGTGTAAAAGGGGCACCGTGTGTGAGTGAGGCCGTGTGTGTGGATGAAACGGCCAGTGTGAGTGAGGCACCGCGGGTTAGTGCCCCCGTGTGTGTGAGTGAGGCACGGAGTGTGGATGAGGCACCGCGGGTGAGTGCCCCCGCGTGTGTAAGTAGTATGGTTTGTGTGAGTAGTGAGGCACGTGTGAGTGAACGGCCGAGTGTAAGGGAGACCGTGTGTGTGAGAGAGCGGTATGAGAGGGAGATGTCGGTTGGCATGCGGGAGCACGCAGCCGCGTCTCCCGGTGTGAGTTTAATGGAGTGGACTGTGTGCGTGGTAACACGCAGGTATGCGTGTGTGGAATGGAGACGGAGACGGCGACAGAGGAGCGAAAGCCGAGTAGCGGCTGTAGCTATTTCGGGGACCGTGCCGGGTTCACCCAGCAGTGAGCACGCTGTTCGTGCTGTGCAACGCACGAGACCGCCACGTGCTCGCTTGCGAGAGTGAAGTCACGGTCCGGAAACGCACGCGGTGGATTTGCCGATCCCGCGGACGGACAAGTTTAGGCAGGTAAATGGATTTGGACCGGACGGGTTCTCCACGCGATCGTGTGTGTTAAGCTCCAACGGGCAAAGCACATGTGTTCGCGTGGGGAACCCCTCGAGACGTGGGGCTTGTGTTTTTTTTTATGCGCACGGTGACGCCATGGCTGCACGTGGGGTTGGAATCCGGCAGGAGGGGTATCTCTGCCGGATGGTACCATCCAAGGAGGGACGAGGTACACGTGCAGCTGCATGACGTCACGGGCAGGTGCGAAGTGCGCGAGTTGCCGCGCAGGTGCTGCGCATGAAAAAAAACAAAAAAACAGCAAGCCTCACTTTCGGGTGCACAGGATTCCTGGGCAAGGGGTGAAAGACCCCCTTACCCTGGGCACAGGATGAAAACTAGTTAGGGGGAAGGGTTAGCTTAGCTAGACCGACTTCATGGGGCAGGGGTAAGTCCTCATGGAGTCCGTGGAATGGATTAGTTAGAGGGATTGTAGCCAGATTTAGGTTGGGAAATAAAATGGGATTATTTCGGAGACAGTGACAGACTGTGAGTGTGTAGAGGGGACGTAGTTTAGCTACGTAGTGTTAAAAGGAACGTGCTACTAGTTTAAGGGACGACGTGGGAGCACGAGTTAGTTAGGGGGTGCAGTTAGAAGGATGGCAGAGTTCAGCGGTGTGTGTATTGAAGAGTTGTGAGGCGAGTACATGATGAGTGAGTGAGGCCAGCGGGTCTGTGTGAATGGAGCGAATGGGGAATGCATGGTGCGATGAGTGATTGGGGGGAGGAGTGACTCCCGCCCAAGGGACCCCGGGGTCAGAGTAAAGTGAGTTAGCTGGGTTAGTCAAATTGAAAAATGGAGGTCGTTTTGCTGTTGGTGGGAATGTAGGCTCGAAACCCATTTGGAGGGGTGCAGGAGCCCTGTTGACGGGCTTGGGAGCGTGGCTGCGAAAGGTGAGTATCGCTGAGTGGGTACCCCGGGCACCAGGCTAGTCGGCCGTGGTAGGCCAAGGGCCCATGGGGGGGCGGGATAGAGTAGTGGGCACGGGTGCGCCTGCTTGGTGCGGGGGCCCGGGGCGCCATTAGCCGCGTGGGCAGTGTTGTGGGCACGGGTGACCCTCGGAAAGGGGCCCGGGAGGCCGGCCTGCCACGTGTGCGTTTCAGGGGAGGTGCCATGGGGGGCACTCTCCGGTGTTAGGGAGCTGGTAGGCTCGGAGGCAGTGTAGTGCCCGGGGGTGCCATAGCGGGAGAATCGGCAGAGGGTCGTGCCTGCCAAAGGGAGCCACGTGTCCCAGCCAGGAGACCGTGTGAGGGCACGGAGAGAAAATTGGGGGGCGAGGCCCGAAATTGTGAGGACACCAACACAGGCGACGGGAATCTGGGTTGTTAGAACCAATAGTTTAAGCGAGAGGCACTTGTTGAAAGCCCCGGGGTAGTTTAACAGTTAAATGGATAGGGTAGATTAGGAAGTGTACCCCTCCGCACCATCCATCCCCTCGCTGTCGTTGTGGGCCGCTGGACCCACTTTGGTTATAGATCGCCGAACTCTGGGGAGGCCATTCTGAGGCTTCGTTGGGCCTCGACACAGGACGTTAGCTCTCCCTTGTTCCCCTCCGGGAAGGGAACGTAGGGGTTGGGAGTAGGCTAGGTGACAGGATAGGTTTGCCGAACAAGGACGATAAAGGGGGTTAGGGGACGATTTATAGTGGGGGAGTAAAAATAAAAACAACAGAAAAAAATTAAGTTGGGGCGAAATTGGGGTTTGACAAATTAAGGGAGTGGGTATGTACAGTGACAGGCAAAGGCGATAGGTTGGGAGGGAGACAGGTAGGTAGGTCCAAGTGGCCAGCACCACCGCACTCCCTCCACCAACCTCCACTGAACGGCAAAGGATGGCCAGCTTCATCTGCAGCTGCTTAGCTGCAAGGCCTGTGCCGGCTGGATCGTCTGCCGGCTGGCTGTTTTTCTGCAAGGCCTGTGCCGGCCAGTTCATCTGCTGGCTGTTTTTCTTCAAGGCCTGTGCCGGCCAGTTCATCTGCCGGCTGTGTTTGCCTGCTGCCTTTGCCATGCCATGCCCACTGCCCACGTTCACCAGCCCCGTTCAATTTTTGCTTTGCCGCCCCCCCTGTTCATTTCCATGTGCGCCAGGATCCGCAAGGCAACAGTTTGCAAGCTGCGAGAACTGCACTGTTGGCAGCTACAACACGGGCCTGCAGTGGCGGCCCGTGCACCGTGTTTGTGTTCATGCATCCATTCGTTGTGCTCATTGCGTGTGCCACTTGAGCTGGCACGGAGACTGCGTTGTGCAGCCCATGCACCGTTGTGGTTCACTGCGTTCAGTTCAAAAGGGAAGGCCTTGGACTGCGTGTGAGCAGCCAGCCACATTCCCTGTCACCTGCATTGTTTTGAGCCAGAGACTGCATGCGGGCAGCCTGGCTCCCTGCTAACTGCTTTTCTTTTGCAGAGTTCAATGATCCTGGGCCATGGTTTAGTGTAAAATTTGTAAGTTAAGGTTAAGATGTACTGTAAATATGAGTGCGCCCCCGGCATGTCTGTCTAGCGCCGGCAATTTTATTTAAGTCGTCCGTGTGAGTGAGTTTGTTTAGGTAGTTACGCAGCCCTCAGGTTATTTAATTTGGGGACACGAATACCATGAATGTCGCACCCAGGGATCCGTAGGTAAAATGTACTAGGGGAAAACTACACATGATGGCACACGAAAATTTGACGACTCGGGACGAGTCTGTAAAAAGGGAAGGGGGTAGTGTTGTGGTTACCAAATTCGCAAACCACCATTCAGGTCCCTTAGATGAGATATCTCGGTAAGTACATGTGTAGTTAGGCCCAAACCCGTTGTCTAGTGGGAATACATGTCATTTATGCGTGCTGCGACTCTTCAGGATAGCCGTTTTTCTTTTGCTATCTTTATTTTGGACCAACCGCCATGATTACCACCACAACCACAACATCAATCACCAACCACAACGCCGCTTCACCACAACCGCCAAGACCTTCACGTCACACCTCGCAGCCGTCGCATCGCCACCGTTCTTGCGCCGCCTGTGGGTACCGGTGTTGGACTCGTGCAGGGCGCGCGCCGAACAGCGTGTACAAAATCACGGATTTTGTGCTTCAAAAACGGATCAAAAAACGACACACGCCCACTTTATGCCGTCCAATCGGTGAGCGAGGGGCGAATTGGCCCCGCCCCCAGGGCGATCGATATATGCAAATTTATGGATCAAAAAGCCTTCACGCCCACTTTTTCTCGGGCCAATGGGGAGCGAGGTGAAAGGTCGAAGGGAGGGGGTCAAAGCTGAGAGGGCGAAGCTACGGGGCTGATAAAAGGACCGTGTTCGTCAGTCCAGAGAGTCGAGAAGCGGAGAGTAAGAGAGTCCAGAGGCGGAGAGTAGGAGAGTCCAGAGGCGGAGAGTAGGAGAGTCCAGAGGCGGAGAGTAGGAGAGTCCAGAGGGGGAGAGTAGGAGAGTCCAGAGGCGGAGAGTAGGAGAGTCCAGAGGCGGAGAGTAGGAGAGTCCAGAGGCGGAGAGCAGGAGAGTCCAGAGGCGGAGAGTAGGAGAGTCCAGAGGCGGAGAGTAGGAGAGTAGGAGAGTCGGAAACAGAGAGTCAAGACTTCGCGGGCGGTGGAGTTGGCAAGAAGGAGCTGGTCGTCGTGTGCATTGGAGTCGGAACAGAGGGGACGGAGCTGTGGAAAGGCGGTGACACCAGACGAGGGGGTGCTCGCGTCGGGAGCTGCACCCCAGGGAGGCCGACAGCGCGACCTGGCCGAGGTGGAGACGCTCGTCGCGGGATAATAAAATCCTCTATACCCCGAGCATCAGCAACCCCCTCCTGTTTCCCCCCGCGCTGAGATAGTGCGACCAAGGGGGCCCCTTTCCCACCCCCTACCAGACACTGCCCGCGAGGCCCGCGGAGTGAGGCACCATCGCCGCTCCGCGTCTCATCACCAGACGGGTAGGCCGACCCGGTCTCGGCCTCAGGCCCGCCTCATCCTTGAGGGTATTCTTTTCCTTGGTTTTGGGTATGTGTTGTCGGCGCCGTCTGTGAAGTAGAATTGTATAAGTGTTGCCGTGTGCTCGGTAGTGGGTATTAGCTCTGCATTGTGTTTTCGCTTTTACATTTGCTTTTTGTGTAAATTACATTGTGTCTTTTCTGTGTGCATTTGGTGGAATGGTATATGTGTGCTCCCGTGTGCCGCGAATAAATGTGCTTTGTGTTGAACTGTTTCCCGCTTCGCTTCGTCTTTTCCTCTATTGAATCCCCATCTTGCTTCACGTAAAGGGTTGGTAGTGGGCTGAATACGCCCGATAATTAATCGAACCGTCGAGGTCGACGATAACACCGCTCGGTTATTCTGATAGTACGGAACAGGTCGCTTAAGTGGCCCGTGTCCGAAGTCGACCTGCGGCGAGGTGCGATCGCCCGGTCTACCCTCCGCGTGGGTACTTAGGTAGGTCGAATTTGGCGAGCAACCCTATCCCACGCGGGGGCTGATTGGCTCGATCGCGGTGAGACCGAAAGGTCCACCCGTGACTGGTTCCCGGCGTTAGTCCTTTCGGTCTCACCGCGATCGAGCCAATCAGCCCCCGCGTGGGATAGGGTTGCTCGCCAAATTCGACCTACCTAAGTACCCACGCGGAGGGTAGACCGGGCGATCGCACCTCGCCGCAGGTCGACTTCGGACACGGGCCACTTAAGCGACCCGTTCCATACTATCAGAATAACCGAGCGGTGTTATCGTCGACCTCGACGGTTCGATTAATTATCGGGCGTATTCAGCCCACTACCAACCCTTTACGTGAAGAAAGATGAGGATTCAATGGAGGAAAAGACGAAGCGAAGCGGGAAACAGTTCAATAATAAAGCACATTTATTCGCGGCACACGGGAAGCACACAAATACAATTCCACCAAATGCACACAGAAAAGAAAAACACAATTCAATTTACACAAAAAGCAAATGCAAAAGCGAAGACACAATGCAGAGCTAATACCGACTACCGAGCACACGGCAACACTTATACAATTCTACTTCACAGACGGCGCCGACAACACATACCCAAAACCAAGGAAAAGAAATACCCTCAAGGATGAGGCGGGCCTGAGGCCGAGACCGGGTCGCGCCTACCCGTCTGGTGATGAGACGCGGAGCGGCGATGGCGTCTCAACTCCGCGGGCCTCGCGGACAGTGTCTGGTAGGGGGTGGGAAAGGGGCCCCCTTGGTCGCACTATCTCAGCGCGGGGGGAAACAGGAGGGGGTTGCTGATGCTCGGGGTATAGAGGATCTTTATTATCCCGCGACGAGCGTCTCCACCTCGGCCAGGTCGCGCTGTCGGCCTCCCTCGGGTGCAGCTTCCTGCACGACGCGAGCACCCCCTCGTCTGGTGTCGCCGCCTTTCCACAGCTCCGTCCCCTCCGTTCCGACTCCAACGCACACGACGAGCAGCTCCACCGCCCGCGAAGTCTTGACTCTCTGTTTCCGACTCTCCTACTCTCCTACTCTCCGCCTCTGGACTCTCTGACTCTCCGCCTCTGGACTCTCCGACCGACTCTGACTGACGAACACGGTCCTTTTATCCCCCCGTAGCTTCGCCTTTGACCCCCTCCCTTTGACCTTTCACCTCGCTCCCCATTGGCCCGAGAAAAAGTGGGCGTGAAGGCTTTTTGATCCATAAATTTGCATATATCGATCGCCCTGGGGGCGGGGCCACCCGCCCTCGCTCACCGATTGGACGGCAAAAAGTGGGCGTGTGTCGTTTTTGATCCGTTTTTGAAGCACAAAATCCGTGATTTTGTACACGCTGTTCGGCGCGCGCCCTGCACGAGTCCAACACCGGTACCCACAGCGGGGCAAGAACGGTGGCGATGCGACGGTTGCGAGGTGTGACGGGAAGGTCGTGGCAGTTGTGGTGAAGCGGCGTTGTGGTTGGTGGTTGATGTTGTGATTGTGGTGGTAATCATGGCGGTTGGTCCAAAATAAAGATAGCAAAAGAAAAACGGCTATCCTGAAGAGTCGCAGCACGCATAAATGACATGTATTCCCACTAGACAACGGGTTTGGGCCTAACTACACATGTACTTACCGAGATACCTCACCTAAGGGACCTGAATGGTGGTTTGCGAATTTGGTAACCACAACACTACCCCCTCCCCTTTTTACAGACTCGTCCCGAGTCGTTAAATTTTCGTGTGCCATCATGTGTAGTTTTCCCCTAGTACATTTTACCTACGGATCCCTGAGTGCGACATTCATGGTATTCGTGTCCCCCAAAATAAATAACCTGAGGGCTGCGTAACTATCTAAACAAACTCACTCACACGGACGACTTAAATAAAATTGCCGGCGCTAGGACAGACATGCCGGGGGCGCACTCATATTTACAGTACATCTTACCTTAACTTACAAATTTTACACTAAACCATGGCCCAGGATCACTGAACTCTGCAAAGAAAAGCAGTTAGCAGGGAGCCAGGCTGCCCACATGCAGTCTCTGGCTCAAAACAATGCAGGTGACAGGGAACATGGCTGGCTGCTCACACGCAGTCCAAGGCCTTCCCTTTTGAACTGAACGCAGTGAACCACAACGGTGCATGGGCTGCACAAACGCAGTCTCCGTGCCAGCTCAAGTGGCACACGCAATGAGCACAACGGATGGATGGATGGACAAAAACACGGTGCACGGGCCGCCACTGCAGGCCCGTGTTGTAGCTGCCAACAGGGCAGTTCTTGCAGCTTGCAAACTGTTGCCTTGCGGATCCTGGCGCACATGGAAATGAACAGGGGGGGCAAAGCAAAAATTGAACGGGGCTGGTGAACATGGGCAGTGGGCATGGCATGGCATGGCAAAGGTGAGCAGGCAAACACAGCCCGCAGAAGAAGGACGTTGCAGGCAAACATAGCGGGCAGATGAACTGGCCGGCACAGGCCTTGAAGAAAAACAGCCAGCAGATGAACTGGCCGGCACAGGCCTTGAAGCAAACACGGCCAGCCGATGAAGTTGGCCAGCCTTTGCCGTTCAGTGGAGGTTGGTGGAGGGAGTGCGGTGGTGCTGGCCACTTGGAAGGCGGGCTCGGACCTACCTACCTGTCTCCCTCCCACCTATCGCCTTTGCCTGTCACTGTACATACCCACTCCCTTAATTTGTCAAACCCCAATTTAGCCCCAACTTATTTTTTTGTTGTTTTTATTTTTACTTCCCCACTATAAATCGTCCCCTAACCCCCTTTATCGTCCTTGTTCGGCTAACCTATCCTGTCACCTAGCCTACTCCCAACCCCTACGTTCCCTTCCCGGAGGGGAACAAGGGAGAGCTAACGTCCTGTGTCGAGGCCCAACGAAGCCTCAGAATGGCCTCCCCAGAGTTCGGCGATCTATAACCAAAGTGGGTCCAGCGGCCCACAACGACAGCGAGGGGATGGATGGTGCGGAGGGGTACACTTCCTAATCTACCCTATCCATTTAACTGTTAAACTACCCCGGGGCTTTCAACAAGCGCCTCTCGCTTAAAGTATTGGTTCTAACAATCCAGATTCCCGTCGCCTGTGTTGGTGTCCTCACAATTTCGGGCCTCGCCCCCCAATTTTCTCTCCGTGCCCTCACACGGTCTCCTGGCTGGGACACGTGGCTCCCTTTGGCAGGCACGACCCTCTGCCGAATCTCCCGCTATGGCACCCCCGGGCACTACACTGCCTCCGAGCCTACCAGCTCCCTAACACCGGGGAGTGCCCCCCATGGCACCTCCCCTGAAATGCACACATGGCAGGCCGGCCTCCCGGGCCCCTTTCCGAGGGTCACCCGTGCCCACAACACTGCCCACGCGGCTAATGGCGCCCCGGGCCCCCGCACCAAACAGGCGCACCCGTGCCCACTACTCTATCCCGGCCCCCCATGGGCCCTTGGCCTACCACGGCCGACTAGCCTGGTGCCCGGGGTACCCACTCAGCGATACTCACCTTTCGCAGCCACGCTCCCAAGCCCGTCAACAGGGCTCCTGCACCCCTCCAAATGGGTCTCGAGCCTACTTTCCCACCAACAACAAAACGACCTCCATTTTTCAATTTGACTAACCCCCTAACTCACTTTATACTGACCCCGGGGTCCCTTGGGCGGGAGTCACTCCTCCCCCCAATCACTCATCGCACCATGCATCCCCCATTCACTCCACTCACACAGACCCGCTGGCCTCACTCACTCAACAAGTACTCACCTCATGCTTCCACTTCACTCACCAACTCTTCAACACACACACCACTGAACTCTGCCATCCTTCTAACTACATCCCCTAACTAACTCGTGCTCCCACGTCATCCCTTACACTAGTAGCATGTTCCTTTTAACACTACGTAGCTAAACTACGTCAACTCTACACATTCACTGTCTGTCACTGTCTCCAAAATAATCCCATTTTATTTCCCAACCTAAAGCTGGCTACAATCCGTCTAACTAATCCATTCCACGGACTCCATGAGGACTTACCCCTGCCCCATGAAGTCGGTCTAACTAAGCTAACCCTTCCCCCTAACTAGTTTCCATCCTGTGCCCCGGTAAGGGGGTCTTCCACCCCTTGCCCAGGAATCCTGTGCACCCGAAAGTGAGGCTTGCTTTTTTTTTTTCCATGCGCATCACCAGCGCGGCAACTCGCGCACTTTGCACCTGCCCGTGACGTCATGCAGCTGCACGTGTACCTCGTCCCTCCTTGGACGGTACCATCCGGCCGGGATACCCCTCCTGCCGGATTCCAACCACACGTGCAGCCATGACGTCACCGTGCGCATAAAAAAAAAACACAAGCCCCACGTCTCGAGGGGTTCCCCACGCGAACGCATGTGCTTTGCCCGTTGGAGCTTAACACACACGATCGCGTGGAGAACCCGTCCGGTCCAAATCCATTTACCTGCCTAAACTTTGTCCGTCCGCGGGATCGGCAAATCCACCGCTGGCGTTTCCGGACCGGGACTTCACTCTCGCAAGCGAGCACGTGGTGGTCTCGTGCGTTGCACAGCACGGACCGCGTGCTCACTGCTGGGTGAACCCGGCACGGTCCCCGAAACAACTACAGCCGCTACTCGGCTTTCGTTCCTGTCATGTCGCCGTCGTCGCCATTCGACCCACGCACACCTGCGTGTTACGACGCACACAGTCCACTCCATCACATTCACACCGGGAGACGCGGCTGCGTGCTCCCGCATGCCAACCAACATCTCCCTCACATACCGCTCTCTCACACATGCGGTCTCCCTTGCACACAGCGACCTTGCACACGGCCGTTCACTCACGCGTGCCTCACTACTCACACAAACCATACTACTCACACACGCGGGGGAACTCAACCGCTGTGCCTCATCCACACACCGTTCCTCACTCATACACGCGGGGGCACTCAACCGCGGTGCCTCATCCACACACCGTGCCTCACTCATACACGCGGGGGCACTCAACCGCAGTGCCTCATCCACACACCGTGCCTCACTCATACACGCGGGGGAACACACCCGCGGTGCCTCACTCACACACACGGCGACACTCACACACGGTCCCTCATCCACACATGGCGTGCTGGGAAGCACGTACTCCGACACCATCGCCACCACACCACTCGCACACGGGGTCGCTTCCACACACGGGGACGCACTCACACCTTGCACCACACACACAGGGACAACCACACTGGGGATTCGTGTCCCCACAAGGGTCTCCGGGGCCTCTATACCCCCCAAGCGCTCCGTGCACCCGTCCACAGCACTCGTCCCCTCAACCTCGCAAAGCACGACCGAACTCACCTGGTCGTGACTCGCCTCAAGGGGGCATACTCCCTCCCCTCGTTCCTGGAGGAGGCCATCCAGGTGCTCGCACTGGGTCTCTACCCAGTCCGCCAGCTCACCCCCTTTATCCTCCACTACCTCCGTGTGTGTGTGTGCGTCACTTACCCCGTCCTCACCGTGCAGTCTCTCCTCTATTGTTCCCATCTCCCGTGTCTCTGCCAACTCTTCACCCTTTACCTCCCTTGTCTCAACTATTATTATTTCCTTTGTCACGGCCTTCATGCCCGCCTGCAGGCATCGGCCCATGTTCTGCGTCTCACCCCGCAGCTTTTTCATTTCTTCCCTCATTTGCTGTGTATTCGCATCCATCGTCGTTTTCACTTCATTTGTATTTGTATCCATCTTTTCGTTCATGCCTTTCATTTCGTTTTTCATTTCATTTGTGTTTGCATCCATCCTTGCTGTCATTGCCGCCAGCATGGCGCATAGCTGGGCCATGTCGGATGCACTCAGCTGAGCCGTTTCGGCAAGGGTTGGGGAAGGGTTTTGGTGGAGAGGGGGGGGGGAGGTGTCATACACTGCGGCCGCTGCCGCACCCATTTCGGGCTCTGGGTTCAGTTGGGCGAGTCCGTGTTCCTGCACAATCAACATTTCCTGCTCGGGGATTCCATCCTGGACCATGGATTCTACACATTCTACATCCATTTCTAATACCCCCGGCTCCCGCTCGCCTTGATACGCCATCTTGCTTCTCTTAAAGGGTTAATTTCGCTCGCTCGTAATTTGGAGGGAATCGGGGTCGCTTCTCTCACCCCTGGACCGATTCCCGTGAATTTAATTGGAGACAGGAGAGCCCGTTTTCCTGTTCTCCGATACCAGTGCCGCGAGGAGGGCGATGAATTTGTATCGCACGACCTGACACCAGTGTTGCGGATTCGCGCCCGCCGGCGTGCGGACGGCCACGTAACTCGAATCGCGGCACGTCGCCCACCGGACGGACAATCCAGTCGTGACCCTCTCGGACTAACGCCGGGAACCAGTCACGGGTGGACCTTTCGGTCTCACCGCGATCGAGCCAATCAGCCCCCGCGTGGGATAGGGTTGCTCGCCAAATTCGACCTACCTAAGTACCCACGCGGAGGGTAGACCGGGCGATCGCACCTCGCCGCAGGTCGACTTCGGACACGGGCCACTTAAGCGACCCGTTCCGTACTATCAGAATAACCGAGCGGTGTTATCGTCGACCTCGACGGTTCGATTAATTATCGGGCGTATTCAGCCCACTACCAACCCTTTACGTGAAGCAAGATGAGGATTCAATGGAGGAAAAGACGAAGCGAAGCGGGAAACAGTTCAATAATAAAGCACATTTATTCGCGGCACACGGGAAGCACACAAATACAATTCCACCAAATGCACACAGAAAAGAAAAACACAATTCAATTTACACAAAAAGCAAATGCAAAAGCGAAGACACAATGCAGAGCTAATACCGACTACCGAGCACACGGCAACACTTATACAATTCTACTTCACAGACGGCGCCGACAACACATACCCAAAACCAAGGAAAAGAAATACCCTCAAGGATGAGGCGGGCCTGAGGCCGAGACCGGGTCGCGCCTACCCGTCTGGTGATGAGACGCGGAGCGGCGATGGCGTCTCAACTCCGCGGGCCTCGCGGACAGTGTCTGGTAGGGGGTGGGAAAGGGGCCCCCTTGGTCGCACTATCTCAGCGCGGGGGGAAACAGGAGGGGGTTGCTGATGCTCGGGGTATAGAGGATCTTTATTATCCCGCGACGAGCGTCTCCACCTCGGCCAGGTCGCGCTGTCGGCCTCCCTCGGGTGCAGCTTCCTGCACGACGCGAGCACCCCCTCGTCTGGTGTCGCCGCCTTTCCACAGCTCCGTCCCCTCCGTTCCGACTCCAACGCACACGACGAGCAGCTCCACCGCCCGCGAAGTCTTGACTCTCTGTTTCCGACTCTCCTACTCTCCTACTCTCCGCCTCTGGACTCTCCGACTCTCCGCCTCTGGACTCTCCGACCGACTCTGACTGACGAACACGGTCCTTTTATCCCCCCGTAGCTTCGCCTTTGACCCCCTCCCTTTGACCTTTCACCTCGCTCCCCATTGGCCCGAGAAAAAGTGGGCGTGAAGGCTTTTTGATCCATAAATTTGCATATATCGATCGCCCTGGGGGCGGGGCCAATTCGCCCCTCGCTCACCGATTGGACGGCAAAAAGTGGGCGTGTGTCGTTTTTGATCCGTTTTTGAAGCACAAAATCCGTGATTTTGTACACGCTGTTCGGCGCGCGCCCTGCACGAGTCCAACACCGGTACCCACAGCGGGGCAAGAACGGTGGCGATGCGACGGTTGCGAGGTGTGACGGGAAGGTCGTGGCGGTTGTGGTGAAGCGGCGTTGTGGTTGGTGGTTGATGTTGTGATTGTGGTGGTAATCATGGCGGTTGGTCCAAAATAAAGATAGCAAAAGAAAAACGGCTATCCTGAAGAGTCGCAGCACGCATAAATGACATGTATTCCCACTAGACAACGGGTTTGGGCCTAACTACACATGTACTTACCGAGATACCTCACCTAAGGGACCTGAATGGTGGTTTGCGAATTTGGTAACCACAACACTACCCCTCCCTTTTTACAGACTCGTCCCGAGTCGTCAAATTTTCGTGTGCCATCATGTGTAGTTTTCCCCTAGTACATTTTACCTACGGATCCCTGAGTGCGACATTCATGGTATTCGTGTCCCCCAAAATAAATAACCTGAGGGCTGCGTAACTATCTAAACAAACTCACTCACACGGACGACTTAAATAAAATTGCCGGCGCTAGGACAGACATGCCGGGGGCGCACTCATATTTACAGTACATCTTACCTTAACTTACAAATTTTACACTAAACCATGGCCCAGGATCACTGAACTCTGCAAAGAAAAGCAGTTAGCAGGGAGCCAGGCTGCCCACATGCAGTCTCTGGCTCAAAACAATGCAGGTGACAGGGAACGTGGCTGGCTGCTCACACGCAGTCCAAGGCCTTCCCTTTTGAACTGAACGCAGTGAACCACAACGGTGCATGGGCTGCACAAACGCAGTCTCCGTGCCAGCTCAAGTGGCACACGCAATGAGCACAACGGATGGATGGATGGACAAAAACACGGTGCACGGGCCGCCACTGCAGGCCCGTGTTGTAGCTGCCAACAGGGCAGTTCTTGCAGCTTGCAAACTGTTGCCTTGCGGATCCTGGCGCACATGGAAATGAACAGGGGGGGGCAAAGCAAAAATTGAACGGGGCTGGTGAACATGGGCAGTGGGCATGGCATGGCAAAGGTGAGCAGGCAAACACAGCCCGCAGAAGAAGGCCGCTGCAGGCAAACATAGCGGGCAGATGAACTGGCCGGCACAGGCCTTGAAGAAAAACAGCCAGCAGATGAACTGGCCGGCACAGGCCTTGAAGCAAACACGGCCAGCCGATGAAGTTGGCCAGCCTTTGCCGTTCAGTGGAGGTTGGTGGAGGGAGTGCGGTGGTGCTGGCCACTTGGAAGGCGGGCTCGGACCTACCTACCTGTCTCCCTCCCACCTATCGCCTTTGCCTGTCACTGTACATACCCACTCCCTTAATTTGTCAAACCCCAATTTAGCCCCAACTTATTTTTTTGTTGTTTTTATTTTTACTTCCCCACTATAAATCGTCCCCTAACCCCCTTTATCGTCCTTGTTCGGCTAACCTATCCTGTCACCTAGCCTACTCCCAACCCCTACGTTCCCTTCCCGGAGGGGAACAAGGGAGAGCTAACGTCCTGTGTCGAGGCCCAACGAAGCCTCAGAATGGCCTCCCCAGAGTTCGGCGATCTATAACCAAAGTGGGTCCAGCGGCCCACAACGACAGCGAGGGGATGGATGGTGCGGAGGGGTACACTTCCTAATCTACCCTATCCATTTAACTGTTAAACTACCCCGGGGCTTTCAACAAGCGCCTCTCGCTTAAAGTATTGGTTCTAACAACCCAGATTCCCGTCGCCTGTGTTGGTGTCCTCACAATTTCGGGCCTCGCCCCGCAATTTTCTCTCCGTGCCCTCACACGGTCTCCTGGCTGGGACACGTGGCTCCCTTTGGCAGGCACGACCCTCTGCCGAATCTCCCGCTATGGCACCCCCGGGCACTACACTGCCTCCGAGCCTACCAGCTCCCTAACACCGGGGAGTGCCCCCCATGGCACCTCCCCTGAAACGCACACGTGGCAGGCCGGCCTCCCGGGCCCCTTTCCGAGGGTCACCCGTGCCCACAACACTGCCCACGCGGCTAATGGCGCCCCGGCCCCCCGCACCAAACAGGCGCACCCGTGCCCACTACTCTATCCCGGCCCCCCATGGGCCCTTGGCCTACCACGGCCGACTCGCCTGGTGCCCGGGGTACCCACTCAGCGATACTCACCTTTCGCAGCCACGCTCCCAAGCCCGTCAACAGGGCTCCTGCACCCCTCCAAATGGGTCTCGAGCCTACTTTCCCACCAACAACAAAACGACCTCCATTTTTCAATTTGACTAACCCCCTAACTCACTTTATACTGACCCCGGGGTCCCTTGGGCGGGAGTCACTCCTCCCCCCAATCACTCATCGCACCATGCATTCCCCATTCACTCCACTCACACAGACCCGCTGGCCTCACTCACTCAACAAGTACTCACCTCATGCTTCCACTTCACTCACCAACTCTTCAACACACACACCACTGAACTCTGCCATCCTTCTAACTACATCCCCTAACTAACTCATGCTCCCACGTCATCCCTTACACTAGTAGCACGTTCCTTTTAACACTACGTAGCTAAACTACGTCAACTCTACACATTCACTGTCTGTCACTGTCTCCAAAATAATCCCATTTTATTTCCCAACCTAAAGCTGGCTTCAATCCCTCTAACTAATCCATTCCACGGACTCCATGAGGACTTACCCCTGCCCCATGAAGTCGGTCTAACTCAGCTAACCCTTCCCCCTAACTAGTTTCCATCCTGTGCCCTGGTAAGGGGGTCTTCCACCCCTTGCCCAGGAATCCTGTGCACCCGAAAGTGAGGCTTGCTTTTTTTTTTTTCCATGCGCATCACCAGCGCGGCAACTCGCGCACTTTGCACCTGCCCGTGACGTCATGCAGCTGCACGTGTACCTCGTCCCTCCTTGGACGGTACCATCCGGCCGGGATACCCCTCCTGCCGGATTCCAACCACACGTGCAGCCATGACGTCACCGTGCGCATAAAAAAACACAAGCCCCACGTCTCGAGGGGTTCCCCACGCGAACGCATGTGCTTTGCCCGTTGGAGCTTAACACACACGATCGCGTGGAGAACCCGTCCGGTCCAAATCCATTTACCTGCCTAAACTTTGTCCGTCCGCGGGATCGGCAAATCCACCGCTGGCGTTTCCGGACCGGGACTTCACTCTCGCAAGCGAGCACTTGGTGGTCTCGTGCGTTGCACAGCACGGACCGCGTGCTCACTGCTGGGTGAACCCGGCACGGTCCCCGAAACAACTACAGCCGCTACTCGGCTTTCGTTCCTGTCATGTCGCCGTCGTCGCCATTCGACCCACGCACACCTGCGTGTTACGACGCACACAGTCCACTCCATCACATTCACACCGGGAGACGCGGCTGCGTGCTCCCGCATGCCAACCGACATCTCCCTCACATACCGCTCTCTCACACATGCGGTCTCCCTTGCACACAGCGACCTTGCACACGGCCGTTCACTCACGCGTGCCTCACTACTCACACAAACCATACTACTCACACACGCGGGGGCACTCAACCGCTGTGCCTCATCCACACACCGTTCCTCACTCATACACGCGGGGGCACTCAACCGCGGTCCCTCATCCACACACCGTGCCTCACTCATACACGCGGGGGCACTCAACCGCGGTGCCTCATCCACACACCGTGCCTCACTCATACACGCGGGGGCACACACCCGCGGTGCCTCACTCACACACACGGCGACACTCACACACGGTCCCTCATCCACACATGGCGTGCTGGGAAGCACGTACTCCGGCACCATCGCCACCACACCACTCACACACGGGGTCGCTTCCACACACGGGGACGCACTCACACCTTGCACCACACACACAGGGACAACCACACTGGGGATTCGTGTCCCCACAAGGGTCTCCGGGGCCTCTATACCCCCCAAGCTCTCCGTGCACCCGTCCACAGCACTCGTCCCCTCAACCTCGCAAAGCACGACCGAACTCACGTGGTCGTGACTCGCCTCAAGGGGGCATACTCCCTCCCCTCGTTCCTGGAGGAGGCCATCCAGGTGCTCGCACTGGGTCTCTACCCAGTCCGCCAGCTCACCCCCTTTATCCTCCACTACCTCCGTGTGTGTGTGTGCGTCACTTACCCCGTCCTCACCGTGCAGTCTCTCCTCTATTGTTCCCATCTCCCGTGTCTCTGCCAACTCTTCACCCTTTACCTCCCTTGTCTCAACTATTATTATTTCCTTTGTCACGGCCTTCATGCCCGCCTGCAGGCATCGGCCCATGTTCTGCGTCTCACCCCGCAGCTTTTTCATTTCTTCCCTCATTTGCTGTGTATTCGCATCCATCGTCGTTTTCACTTCATTTGTATTTGTATCCATCTTTTCGTTCATGCCTTTCATTTCGTTTTTCATTTCATTTGTGTTTGCATCCATCCTTGCTGTCATTGCCGCCAGCATGGCGCATAGCTGGGCCATGTCGGATGCACTCAGCTGAGCCGTTTCGGCAAGGGTTGGGGAAGGGTTTTGGTGGAGAGGGGGGGGGGAGGTGTCATACACTGCGGCCGCTGCCGCACTCATTTCGGGCTCTGGGTTCAGTTGGGCGAGTCCGTGTTCCTGCACAATCAACATTTCCTGCTCGGGGATTCCATCCTGGACCATGGATTCTACACATTCTACATCCATTTCTAATACCCCCGGCTCCCGCTCGCCTTGATACGCCATCTTGCTTCTCTTAAAGGGTTAATTTCGCTCGCTCGTAATTTGGAGGGAATCGGGGTCGCTTCTCTCACCCCTGGACCGATTCCCGTGAATTTAATTGGAGACAGGAGAGCCCGTTTTCCTGTTCTCCGATAGCAGTGCCGCGAGGAGGGCGATGAATTTGTATCGCACGACCTGACACCAGTGTTGCGGATTCGCGCCCGCCGGCGTGCGGACGGCCACGTAACTCGAATCGCGGCACGTCGCCCACCGGACGGACAATCCAGTCGTGACCCTCTCGGACTAACGCTGGGAACCAGTCACGGGTGGACCTTTCGGTCTCACCGCGATCGAGCCAATCAGCCCCCGCGTGGGATAGGGTTGCTCGCCAAATTCGACCTACCTAAGTACCCACGCGGAGGGTAGACCGGGCGATCGCACCTCGCCGCAGGTCGACTTCGGACACGGGCCACTTAAGCGACCCGTTCCGTACTATCAGAATAACCGAGCGGTGTTATCGTCGACCTCGACGGTTCGATTAATTATCGGGCGTATTCAGCCCACTACCAACCCTTTACGTGAAGCAAGATGAGGATTCAATGGAGGAAAAGACGAAGCGAAGCGGGAAACAGTTCAATAATAAAGCACATTTATTCGCGGCACACGGGAAGCACACAAATACAATTCCACCAAATGCACACAGAAAAGAAAAACACAATTCAATTTACACAAAAAGCAAATGCAAAAGCGAAGACACAATGCAGAGCTAATACCGACTACCGAGCACACGGCAACATTTATACAATTCTACTTCACAGACGGCGCCGACAACACATACCCAAAACCAAGGAAAAGAAATACCCTCAAGGATGAGGCGGGCCTGAGGCCGAGACCGGGTCGCGCCTACCCGTCTGGTGATGAGACGCGGAGCGGCGATGGCGCCTCAACTCCGCGGGCCTCGCGGACAGTGTCTGGTAGGGGATGGGAAAGGGGCCCCCTTGGTCGCACTATCTCAGCGCGGGGGGAAACAGGAGGGGGTTGCTGATGCTCGGGGTATAGAGGATCTTTATTATCCCGCGACGAGCGTCTCCACCTCGGCCAGGTCGCGCTGTCGGCCTCCCTCGGGTGCAGCTTCCTGCACGACGCGAGCACCCCCTCGTCTGGTGTCGCCGCCTTTCCACAGCTCCGTCCCCTCCGTTCCGACTCCAACGCACACGACGTGCAGCTCCACCGCCCGCGAAGTCTTGACTCTCTGTTTCCGACTCTCCTACTCTCCTACTCTCCGCCTCTGGACTCTCCGACTCTCCGCCTCTGGACTCTCCGACCGACTCTGACTGACGAACACGGTCCTTTTATCCCCCCGTAGCTTCGCCTTTGACCCCCTCCCTTTGACCTTTCACCTCGCTCCCCATTGGCCCGAGAAAAAGTGGGCGTGAAGGCTTTTTGATGCATAAATTTGCATATATCGATCGCCCTGGGGGCGGGGCCAATTCTCCCCTCGCTCACCGATTGGACGGCAAAAAGTGGGCGTGTGTCGTTTTTGATCCGTTTTTGAAGCACAAAATCCGTGATTTTGTACACGCTGTTCGGCGCGCGCCCTGCACGAGTCCAACACCGGTACCCACAGCGGGGCAAGAACGGTGGCGATGCGACGGTTGCGAGGTGTGACGGGAAGGTCGTGGCGGTTGTGGTGAAGCGGCGTTGTGGTTGGTGGTTGATGTTGTGATTGTGGTGGTAATCATGGCGGTTGGTCCAAAATAAAGATAGCAAAAGAAAAACGGCTATCCTGAAGAGTCGCAGCACGCATAAATGACATGTATTCCCACTAGACAACGGGTTTGGGCCTAACTACACATGTACTTACCGAGATACCTCACCTAAGGGACCTGAATGGTGGTTTGCGAATTTGGTAACCACAACAATATATATATATATATTGAAACTCAAAAGAAACTTACCACTTGTTTGAAATGTAATAAAATTGTATCGGTTCAAAATAAAACAAACCAACAATTGCTAAAGACCCGGTCACACCTTGACGTTTTATCCAACGTATGCCGATTTTTGAATTTTTTTTCTAAAACGCTGGCACACGTTGAATACGTTATGGGTAAGTTTTGATAACAATGAGAGCACGCTGAAAAACACTGCCATACGTCGTTGTACGCTGGCTTTAAACGTTGTACTTTTTGGTTGTCCTCAAATTTTTTCATGCTTGAAATTTCACGACGTATGCCGGCGTATGACTCACACGTTCTGCTACGCTGGCCACAAGTTGTATGCACGGTCTGCGATAGTTGACAGACGTCAACACATGCTACTTGTAAGTTAATCATAAGTTGAGACACGCCGAGGTAATGTTTAGCGTACCCGAAACTTATTTCTAACCTATGATTAACGTGTTGTTGGCACGTTACGCGATCGTTGCCACACATCGACAGACGTAACTTTTAAGTTACTCAGAGGCTGAAAGACGTCGGTATAATGGATCGTCCTTGCGTCAGCGTCCACGGCCACGGCCAGGACACTTATTTGCAGCATTCTTCAAACTTTTCTTCGGCATGACGAGGATGTTCACACTTCGATGTCTGGCTTGGCTATGATTCCAATTGTCCATCGGCAGCGTCTATTTAAAATAGTCGAGTTTGAGCGTTTTAACACGTTCAGAAGAAACGCTTCAAATTTCCAAACCCCAGCGTCAAAAAACAAAGGCGAGTGACAGCAATTTAAATCGTTCATTGTAACCAATGAGAATAGCTGAGTGGTACCGTTTAAGTCGTTGAGTGTAAAAAAAATCCAATTGTTGAGCGCAAGCGTCTACTTTCAATAGTGGAGATGCAGCCATTTAAATCGTTGAGTGGCAGCCTATGAATAGCAAACCCCACGTCACCAGCAAAGATGACGCATCCCTTGATCACTTCCGGTTCCGGTTTTGAGCGGCAAGAGGTCTCCTTCGGGGCTCCCTGCTGACATTCTCAAAGTTAAGTTCCGGTTGTTATTTGTCCCGTTTTAACTGTTTAATTTTCTCACCTACATGTTAATGTGTGTTCCTAGTTCGGTTTTGTTTCAAAAATCGTGCTATTTTGTGAGTATTTATGTCGACGTTCTTACCTGGTGTTTGAGGCCTAGTCCTAGGCTTGAGGCCTACCGGTTCCACTTGGTGTTCGATCGTTTTTTTTTTTGTTTGTTTGTTTTTTCTCCCCATTACCTTCAATTTCTATCCTCCCCATTACCTTCAATTTTCATCCTCCCCACTTTCCAAACATCCCCCATTATCCCAACTAATCTCTTTCTTATCTCAAAAAAAAAAAAAAAAAAAAAAAATATACCCAACAACAACAACAACAACAACAACAACACGCTCACCTTCTCCCGATTCTGCTACTTCTTCTTCCTCTTAACTTCCTCCTCGTCTTCCTCGATTTCTTTTTTTTTTTTTACATTTCCATGACCTAATCTGTTGAACTCTCTCATACATTAATATTAACAACAAAAACGATCTTATGATGCTTCATCTTCCTCTCTCACACATGTGGTACTCTTTACTGTTTCACAATGCACTACTCTTCTGCTATTTCAACAGACTGCTTTCATTTCGACCTCTCCTTCATTCCT
This sequence comes from Eptatretus burgeri, assembly GCF_056783735.1. Lineage (NCBI taxonomy): Eukaryota > Metazoa > Chordata > Myxini > Myxiniformes > Myxinidae > Eptatretus > Eptatretus burgeri. The sequence goes on along the minus strand of NC_140966.1, from coordinate 31,101,986 downwards.
TGCCTAAAAAATCCAACGATTACAGCGCTTCTTCTCTCCATGCTCTGAATTCGCCTTCATTGCATCCATCAAGAATTGTGTTAAATCGCATCTCTGACCTAAAACTTTTAAAAACCACAGTTTGCCATGGATGCTCGCTTTCCATCAACCATTCTTTTTTTCCAACTTCAGTGCCAACTCACCCCCCTCGCCCCTCACTCTCACTCTCAAAGCAACCATCCCACTCTCCTCCCTCCAAGCCTCCCTCTCACCTCTTTCAAAAGTTCTCACCTCACCGTTCTTCCACCTTTCATCCTCCTCTCTCTTCCTTCTCTAAGAGGGCCCCCCCTCTCATCCACCAACCTGCCTCCCTCCACTGCCCTCTCACCTCCATCTCTTCACTCCCACCTCCTCAAATACTCAACTGCCATCTTCCTTGTCTCTTGTCCCCCCTCTCTCCCAGCACCACAGAGCCTTTTCTCCTCCTCATTCGGCCCCCTCCCCTCGCTATTCTGCAATACCCCACACTCCTTCAGCAACCCTCCTTACCTCCCCCCCCCGTCCCTCGTCCTACCCTCCCCCGCCCCCTCCCCCCCCCGCCCCCACAGCCTCCCCCCCTCCTTCCTCCTTAAAAGTGAGGACCCCAAATATCCGGGGCCTTCGCTCAAACCTTTCAGATCTTTCCATGCAGGTTGCCACTGACAAACCAGACATTATCTGCCTAACAGAAACTTTCCTCTCCCAAGACGTGTCTGACTCCCAAGTATCTCTCCCTGGTTACTCCCTCTTACGGTATGACAGACCTGAGCCTCGTCCTGGTGGAGGTGTTGCTCTCTTCATCAAAGACTCTATTCCTCACTCTCCCTGCACTGCTCTCACTCCCCACACCCCCAGGAATACCTCTGGCTTCGGCTTCCCCTCCACTCCCACCTCATGTTTATATGTGTACTGTACCGTCCACCGAACAGTGATGACTCCATCACCACCTCACTCTCCGAAAACATGGACCATCTTCTATCTTCTCATCCAAACTCTCTCTTCCTCTTATGTGGCGACTTCAATTGTCATCACGCCAGTTGGCTAGGTGTGGGTACCTCTCTCACCTGCCATGGGACATCAGCAAAAGCTTTCTGTGACTCATTGGGACTGACTCAATCGGTCAACTTCCCGACCCGGATCTCAACCAATGGTACTCCATCTCTTCTGGATCTGATTTTGACAAATTTCCCTGACAATATCTGCTGCTCTTCCTTCGCTCCAATTGGTTCTTCTGACCACGTCCTTGTCAAAGTGGACATCTCTCTGGCTGTTATCAGAGAACCACCTCACCGCCGTCGAGTCTGGCATTTCACTCAAGCCGACTGGCAGGGTCTCCGAGCAGCCATCAAACTTACAGACTGGTCTCCTATCACTACTTTCTCAAACATCAACTCATCCTAGGAATTCTTTCAAAGAAACTTGCTCTCCCTCATGCACAGATTTATCCCCTTTCGTGTTCAGTTGTCTTACCCTTCCTCCCGCCCTTGGTTTACTGAAGCTTGTGGCGAGGCAGTTGTCCTGAAACAACTTGCCTTTGCCTCATGGAAAGCAAACCCAACTGAGGGCAATCTCAGTTCTTTCCACAAAGCTCGGAACAAGTGTGTAGCTACCCTCAGGAGAGCCAGAAAACAACATCTTTCTCATCTCAAGTCTGAACTCTCAAACCTCTCTCCCTCCTCAAAATCCTGGTGGCGTTTAATCAAATCTGTTTCTGGTGTATGTTCCCCCTCCATCCCCTCCCTTACCTCAAATGGCCGCACTGCTGATTCCACACGTGATAAAGCTGAATGTCTAAACTCGGTGTTTGCAGCTAAATCTTGTGTCCCAAACCCATCACTATCTCTACCCACTTTACCCAGTCGCACCCAACTGTCCCTGGACTCTGTATCCTTTTCTCCTGACAAGGTGGAGAGCTTGCTTTCAAACCTCGAGTCAGATTCTGCAACCGGTCCAGACGGCATCAGTCCACGTGTCCTCAAAGCCTTCTCTTCTGCTCTTGCTCACCCTCTCTCTGTTCTATTCACCCTCTCATTTTCCCAAGGTCATCTGCCATCTGCTTGGAAATCTGCTAACATCACTGCCCTGCATAAAAAAGGTGCAAAAACAGATCCCTGTAACTATAGACCAATCAGCCTTCTCCCAATCATCAGCAAGGTTATGGAATCCATCATCGCTTCAGACATGAAATCCTTCCTCTTCTCCAATGGCTTGATTTCCAATCATCAATTTGTTTTCAGACCAGGTCACTCTACCCTAGATATGCTGCTACTGCTCTCCCATCAATGGATGGAGGTCCTCAATGCCAGACAGGAAATCCGAGCCGTATCCCTGGACATATCACGTGCTTTTGACACAGTCTGGCACCCTGCCCTACTCACCAAACTCTCTTCCCATGGTATTCAAGGCCATCTCCACTCATGGCTCGCAGACTTCCTCTCCTGTCGCAGTCAACGTGTGCCCCTAAATGGAGTTCTTTCATCCCCTCTTCCTGTGCAGGCTGGAGTTCCTCAAGGTAGCGTTCTGGGCCCTGTTCTTTTTCTGGTTTTCATCAATGATCTCTCGGACTCTCTGGAAAATCCTCTATTTCTCTTTGCCGATGACTCCACCCTCTGCCGTACCATCTGTCATCCCTCAGACCGGCAAGCAGCAGCTTCTTCGCTCACTGCAGATCTGGATAAAATCACAAACTGGTCCAACACGTGGAACATGTCTTTCAATCCAGACAAATCTCACACTCTCACTATGTCTCTTCGAAAGGACCGTTTACAAAACCCCCATCCACTTTCTCAACAATCCTCTGGAAGAAGTCTTTTCTTTCAAGCTTCTGGGTCTCACTATCTGCCATGACCTTTCCTGGGAAAGTCACATTTCCAACCTTGCCTCAAAAGCCAGTCGCCGACTGAGAATCCTCCGTCGTGCAAAGTCCTTCCTCGGCCCTCTTGAGCTCCTGACCACTTACAAAAGCTTTTGTCCGTAGCCTGATGGAGTACTGCTCTCCCCTCTGGGCTGGTGCTCCTGCCTCCCACCTTTCTCGACTTCACGCTGTCGAAACCAGGGCTTTTAAGATCATTGGCATCTCCCGCAATGAAGCTGAGTCTTTGGGCCTCTCACTCAATCACCGCAGGTTGGTCGGTGGTCTTTCTGTCTTCTACCGACTCCTCTCCAGCCTTGCCCCCCTGCTCTCTCTGTGATTTGTCCCAACCACATTTCCACAGGGCGCTCAAGGTCCGCCAACAACCCCCTTCTGGTAAAACTACCAAAATCACGAATCACTGCTCATCTTCACTCTTTCATTCCTCTTTTTTTCCCGCCTTTGGAATAAACTTCCTCACTCTATTCTTTCCCATTCTTCCCTCCAGGCTTTCAAAACAGCTGTTCACCACCACCTCTTATCTTCCCCCATCCAAATCCTCGATCTTTTCTACCCCCGATAATCCACCCAAGCCCACTTCCTTCAATTCTCCTGCTTTCCTTCCTGAAAGTCCCTTTAATGTCCATCTTCCCCTCGCCATGTTCCCCGTCCCATCCCCATCCCTCTCCCTTCCACAGTTCACCTGTGTCTGTTCCCCAATGTTTTGTCCCTTCCACTCCCGCCCCTCTTGTCTCATGCCTCCTTGCTGTGAGTTGTGTGTTAGCTCTCATACGAGCCTCGACCAAGGTATACAAAAAAAAAAAAAAAAAAAAGATAAACTGCCGCACGATATGGATAAGTTAGGCTATCGTTGGGCATAGTTTGTGAACGCCGGCTTCACGATAATTATTCGTTGGTATATCGTATCTATAAGTAATCAAAGCGCTCTATGCACATTATTAGTTCATTGTGCATTTGTCCAACCCGTTATGAATATACCTAAATCGTAAAAACAAGCTATAGCTCATTGTTGAAAAAGCCCCATAAAAAATTAGCCGCGAAGAACTTCGAACAATGGTGAAAAGATGTCTCCTACCCGTGGACACGCGGACGCAAGGACGATCCATCATAACCCACACCCTCCCCTCACACTCACCTACTACTGCCAACATGAACAAACTACTACTAATACTAATACTGATACTGATACTGCTGACATGGACATCGACTCAAAAAGGACTTGAAAACACTGTTGGGTTCCCCTTTTATGAGCAGCATCCCAAAACCGCTGGGAACACGTCTTTATATGGCAGTTGTAAGCTAGAAACACGTTAATTTTTTTTTTTTTGTCGACCAGAAGACGTCATTGGAATACGTCTACATACGTCGATGTGTGTTGGGACTACGTAAAGAATTGGTTCAAAGCATGTCAAACACAAGTTAGAAATAAGTTTCGCGTAAAAAAGACATTACCGCGACGTGTTTCGACCTATGAGTAGCTTATAAGTAGCCTTTGTGGATGTGTGTAAGCGTCCACATATCGTGTGTAAAACTTATCCCCATCGCATGGGGAACGTGTGTCATACGCCGAGTAGGTCGTAAAATTTTGAACATGTTTAAAATTTCTTGACGTACTCTACTTACTTCGACGTATGATAGCGTACTTTAGCGTTCTACTCACGTATACCAAACTTACTCATACCGTATTTGACGTGCCCTAACGTTTTGGACACATTTTTCTTAGGTCGGCATACGCTGGCAAGATCGCCAAGGTGTGACCGCGATGTTGTCACTTCCATTTCTACGGCAGTTATGATTCGAATCGTTGTGCGTCAGCCTTTCAATAGGCTACGTCACGACATCGTCGGCGATGCGTGCAACGCGCTATGCCTAAGTTAGACTATCGTTGGGCATCGGTTGTGTAGGCCGACAACAGGTTCAGCATTCGTTGGTATAAGTTATCTATAACACAACGAAACGTTCTGTGTCCGTTACCAATGCATTATACATAAGACCAAGTCGCTATGAATACGTCCGAATCTTAAAAAAAAAAACATGAAAAGTTCAACGTAAGCCAGCATTTTACATACATTTTAATACGTTGCCATCGCTGGCTAAAACGTCAAGGTGTGACCGGGCCTTAATTGAAACATTGGCATTTTATTGATGACATGTCAAGTTTTTGACCAAGATACACCATCTCATCAGTTTGTTCTCCAGTACAGAACAGCACAGGGTGCAATGTTAGTTCCCTTTCAATGGCGTGTGTGGCCACCATTGTTTTGGATACAGGCAGTGCATCATCGGCGCATACTGCCTACCAGTCTTTGGATGGATTGCTGCTGGATTCTGTCCCACTCAGTCCTCAATGTCTGAAGCCATCTGACTTAGGACCATCTGCCTGTCCTGCCTTGCAGTGGTGAGTCTTGGCCTCTCTGATCGAGGTCTGTCATCTGCAGAGTTGTGGAGGGTGTCTCTGTCCACCAGGGCCGATATCGTCTGGTGTGAACAGCCAAGGCGACGTGCCACCTCACGGTAGCTCAATCCACCTTGCAGTGTGCCCAAGGCACACTGCCGTTGATCCCTTGACAATCGTGGCATGTTGATTGAAATGCCCATTTTGCGCTAGCCTTTTTAAAGCCAATATCAAGACATCACGTGCAGCTCATTAAAATCATCCCGTACCCCTTGGCTAATCACTGACAGTCAAAACGGCTGTTCAACAGCTGTGCTATGAAGTGACCATTGAAGGTTCCAGTGACCATCCGTGACCGTTTTGTCTGACAGTGAGGACACTATTGTCCACAAATAAGTTCACACATTTACTACACGCAGTGTTATTGTTGATATTTGAAGGTTTAAAAGGTGGTAAGTTTCTTTTGCGTTTCAGTGTATATATTTACATATACATATATTGTTATGGATTTCAGAATCCGGTCTGATGAATGCATCCACACATCAAGGTCCTCAGACAGTTATTTCCTAAAATGCATGTTCAGATTAGCCCCATCCCCATGTCTAATGGGATTTTAAATGTGATGTGTTGAGAAGGGTAAAGGATAGATCTCCTCTCTTATGGGAAGCTTCTTTTTTTTTTTCTTTACAACAGACACGTTTACACACATTTCTATCGCGAGTGCTGGCGCCCTTATTTCTCCTCAGCAACGTTTATGCATGTATTTCTTTCACGAGCGCCGACGCCCGCCTTTTTTGAGAGCGCACAGGTCGTCATGGTAACCCTGCGCATGTGGGGCGGGGTGAGCTTGGGGGAAACTCTGCGCCCGCCGAGACGGGCCGACGTATAAAAAAGAATTGGAGGTCCGTTCTGGGGGAGGAGAAGGAAGCGCGAGAAGCGAACAAGAAAGCGAGAGTTGAAGCGTGCGAGGGAAGAAGCGAACCAGATAGAAAGCGTGCAAGTGAGGAAGTGTGCAAGCCCGCAACGCCGACGAGTGAGGCACGGGTCTGTCACCAATGTGTGAGGTGCGGGTCAGTCACCGACGGACCATGTGGATCACTGGATGTCGCCTGTTTCGTGAAGTTTGGGGAGCTTCCCGTGTCGCAGCACCAGGGTCGAAACCTGTGACAGACGATCTCGGTGCCCTCCCAGATGTCGACTGGCATTCAACGCTGTTTGCAAGAGGGTGCAGGGCAAGACAGGGCGCTGCCGACGGACGTGACACACACGCACACATTTCAGGACATTTTCACTTCACGGACAACTACTATCCGGTGAGTGAGACAACTCTTCTTCCCCCTCTCCACCCCCCACCCCCACCCCCCTCTCCCCCGAATTATCTGCTGGGTACCCTTGTCTGTGTTTACTTTAGCTGTACGTAAGTCAACCCCCCCCCCCCCCCGCTCTCAGCATCTGCTCTCTATCTCTTTCCTGTCATTTTGATTGATTTTTCCTGATTAACTATTCATTTATTTACCTCAGAAAATAAAAAGTGATTTTTATTTTTGTATAAATTATTTATTGACTTCCAACCTGTCCGTGTTTGTCCTTTCCTTCCATTCATCTAGCATTGTCCGAACCTCGATAGACTGGGAGGTAATTACCACAGATTTGACCAAAAATCGTCGGCAAGCACCAGCGGTTAAAACGCTCGGCCGCCCTAATTAAAATCTAATCAGATAACATTGGTGCTTTGCCGAGGGCGTGCTCCCCGCTCAGGTAACCACGTGACCTCTAGTTAAATGGCATAATTAGACGGTGGACACTGGAACTCGTGGTTGACTGGGTGGCATTCGTGGTTCTAAAACAACCCACCGTACCACAACATGAATTGTGAGCGGTGGTCCCAGGTCCGGCTCTTCCGAGGACAACCGGGGATTAATCCCCCCTGAGTGACCAGGTGGTGTCTCGGTACCTGTGGCCGCAACAATATATATACATATATACACGAGGTCCATGTAAAAAGTAACGGGACTGACGTCACAGAGATTGTATTACAAAACAAGTGAAATCCTTCAATACAGCGCGTGTGTTGAAGCTAATGAGGACACTAATGTTAAAATATGCAATTTATGCTTTTTCAGTTGAAAAACAATTAAAAAGCGTTCTTAATATTTGAAATGTAAAAATCTTATTATTATTATTGTGATAAGCACCTTTATATATATAACATAAGGAATGAAATCGTTCGATACAGCGTGGCAGGGCCAGGGGGCCGCAAAAGAATGATAAAACAAGGACGGCCGTTCACAGTGAGATCACATTCCCACGGAAATCAAATTTTCACAAATATCGATGAAGACCCGCGGATGAAAAAAATGTCGAAAGCCGTCACGGAAGCTTTTTAACGTTGATCAAAAAAAGAAAATCGTACAAATTAAAATAAGGAGAAAAATATTATTTTTAATGACGCAGTGAAGTGATTCGGGTTATGAAACAGATACCTACCTGTGTGTTGCAAGTGGATCCGAGGAGAAAAATTCCTTCCGTTCCTCCACGTTTCAACCAATCAAAACGACGCATCGCCTTTCCTCCTTGGTCATTACCTTCTGTCAGAGGTTATCGCCACCTCATCACGACTTTGACCAATCAAAGCTCGCTCTGATCCAGAGCTTGTCAGAATGCAGCACGAGGTACATCGCCGAACGTGATTGGTCCAATGGTATCACGTGCCGCTGAGGATTGGCGATGCAGCATGAGGTACCTCACGAACATGATTGGTCCGGTCCTGTTTGCTGGAATGCTCGTGCATAACACCGCCCACACAACACACGTGGTGTCCTTTGACCAATCAGGAGCAGTGCAGTTACAGTATCGTTTCCTTCAGCTCGATTGGTCTTGTCCTGCACGTGATGTTTTCGGGTTTTTTTGTTTCGTTCTTGTTGAATCTGAGGAGATTATTTTTTCGTTCTTGTAAGTAAATTTCAACTGCTAATGCATGACGAAACACTTGTTTATGGCTAATATTAAAGAGAATGATGGCATAAGAAGAACTTAGCTTTCTGCGTTCGGCGCGAAATGCAATGGTGGACGGAAATGACGTCTTTCGTTCGTTCGTTCGGACATGAGGGGAGCGTTTCTTCGTTTTTTTTCCGTCAAGCAATAAATTAAATGGTTTTCACATATATAACTCATTAGTTTCACAAATTTCCATTCAAATACTCGGGTATTTCCGTCAGTTGTCGCCATTTCCGTCGAGGTTACGCACTGCATCCACCGGACGGCCGTCATTGGCTGTCTTGAGGCACGTGCAAGGGGGGGGGGGGACACCGGACCCACCGGAGACGTGATAGACGACGCCGGGGACATTTCAAACTCGGTGCAATTGTATACAGCGCACGCGCTGTAAAAATATATTGAAATCACAGCTTGTCCCCTTCAAAATAGTTTCCCTCCAGTCTCACACACTTGTCCCTCCCCTTCTTCCACACTTCGATGCACCCCCGGAAGGCTTCTTCTGGAATCCTCCTGAGCTTCGTCATCATGGCCCTTTTGATGGCCTCCACATCAGGAAATCGGGTCGCGTTGATCACCCCCTTGAGCTTGGGAAATAGGAAAAAAAATTACAAGGGGCCAATCTGGCAAATACAGGGGTTGCTCCAGAGTTGACATGTTCCTCTCCTCCAGAAGCTGTCGGATGCTCAGGACACAGTGAGCAGGGGCGTTGGCACGGTGGAGCACCCATGCGTTGTTCTCCCACAGATCCGTCTTCTTGTCCCGGACTCATCTCATGAGGTGCCGGAGGATCTCCTTGAACACGTATTGATTCACTGTTTGACCCTGTTGTAAAAACTCGAAGTGGACGATGCCCTTGATGTCAAAAAACGCGATGAGCATCACCTTGACCTTCGACTTCGACATACTTGCTTTCTTTGGTCTTGGTGATGCCGGACTTTTCCACTGACGACTCTGCCATTTGGTCTCGGGATCGTATTCGAATATCCACAATTCATCACCAATAATGACTCTCCCGAGCAGGTCTGGATCGTCCTCGAGGCGCTCGATAATGTCTTGACAGACAGTGACTCTTTGTTGTTTCTGGTCCTCGGACAACAGCTTGGGGACCATTTTTGAGCACACCTTGCGCATTTCGAGATTTTCAGTGATGATGCTCCAGACAGTGTCCTTATTGATAGAAAGTTCCTCGGCAATCATCCGCACCATGAGTCGATGATCTGCGTGCACCATCTGCTTCACACGTTCGATGTTGTCCGCCGTTCTGCCCATTTAAGGTCTTCCAGACCGTGGATCGTCTTCAACCTCCTGTCGTCCCTCTTTGAACCTCTTGTGATATTCAAATGCACGTGAACGTGACATCGTTTCTTCCTCGTAGACTTGCTGCAGCATTGCGAAGGAGTTGGAAGGTGTTTTGCCAAGCTTGGCAAGAAACTTCAGATTGGCTCTCTGCTCACGACACATAGCGCGATGACTCACTAGACAACGTGTAAATCACGACCTGTAATAAATCACACAATGAACGCAGTCAACCATCATCAATCACATATATTGCTGGAATGTTGTGAAAGACTGTGACGCAACCCGTTCATTCAAGTTGTGTAAGTGGAGCACAGGCTCAGTCCCGTTACTTTTTAGACGGACCTTGTGTGTGTGTGTGTGTGTGTGTGTGTGTGTGTGTGTGTGTGTGTGTGTGTGTGTGTGTGTGTGTGTATACATCTATATTTGTTGTTGTGGTTCTACAAAACCACTTGCCTCTAAGGCAATGCCACCCAACAAGCAGTGATCCCCAGGCAGTTAATTTGTTTGTCTTCGTGCAGTTAGACCTTCCCCTCATGTCTGGTGGGTTAACAGGAGAAAGTGCGTTACGTAGGTCGAATAGGTCGGTCTAACAACTATATCTCTTTCTTCTATTCTGATTTCTATGTCAACCCTTTCTGTTTCGCCATGGTACAAACCAACCAAGCAAGCAAATACACCAGATATGAATAGCAAACGTGCCACGCAGCCTCCCGTGAGAGAATCACCAAAAGAACAAACTTGCGATAAGGCACGCGCATGGCACGCCATTTCATTCAAATCTGCGTGCAAATTTCCAACACCATCTCACCTTGCTTACCCCTCGCTCAGCATTAACTCACCATCTTGACCACCAACACCTCCCGCAGACGGGAAAAGTATTCCCGCACCTCCTCGTACCTCTGTATCGATACAATTCACCACTTAACAGAGGTGTGCGGCATAACCCAGACCGGGCTCGAGCCGCGTGGTGTTGGGATAAGCAGCGGAGGTTGATAGCACCAGCCGTATCTCGCCGGGGGTGTCCTGGTGAACACGTGAGATTGATGCAGTCCTTGTCCGGTCGCCAGAGCGTGGCAAGGCAGCCAGCGGGGGGTTGGGGTCGCGGGACTTTCGTACAGAGCTCGGGGCCGTGTCGCGCTGGATGTGCGAATGAGACTGCTTCCGGCTCCAGGAGCCTGGCGGGGCATGGCTGGGGCCACTGTGGCCTAATAGAGAAGCAGGATTCGGGTCACAGCACGTCGCTTCGGGTCGTCACCCCATCCTTCACTCGGGGCTTATAAAAGGCGGATCGCGGAGCCGTTCGCCCTCTTCTTCACTGCCCCTCGCGGCTCTGCCCATCACTGGCTCTTCACTCGTGGTTGGTTTGCGACTGAGACGTGCTTATTCTGGAGGACCAGTGTGGAGCGCACGTTGCCACAAACCCTGGCAAAGTGACTAAACCAGAGATAACCTGCCAACTCTCGAGGTGGGAATGCTCAAGCGGAGCGTCCCACGGAGGTACACGCTACACTCACAGACCTATGCATGACTGGGTTAGGAATCTGTCGCCTCACAGATCTTCTCTTCTCCTCTCTTTCCACCCCTCTATCTCGTCCCCTTTGGACACTCAAAAGAGCTTCCCACTGACTTGCAATCACAGTTTCCTCTGGCACAACACTGCACCCCCCATATTACACTCCACCACACTTCACACACTTTAGACACCAGTATTTCTCCCCCTACCTCCTCCAAAGCGTACTAGGTTGTGTTGGTCGCCGACCGCGCCAGGTATTATGAGGCTGCTTATCCTCATCTGCTCCTTCTTTCTGGCTATCTAATCTTGTGTGTGTGTGTGTGTGTGTGTGTGTGTGTGTGTGTGTGTGTGTGTGTGTGTGTGTGTGTGTGTGTGTGTGTGTGTGTGTGTGTGTGTGTGTGTGTGTGTGTGTGTGTGTGTGTGTGTGTGTGTGTGTGTATGTGATGGTGCCTGTCCTCGCATAATTTTAGATTGTAGAAGTTCCAATGGGATAAGTCTGCTCTGTGACTGTTTTTGTACATTGCTTGCCTTTTGTCACACCCCGTGAATTCCTTGCTATCCCTGCTGTACATGATAATAAAACCAAGATTCATTGTGCCACATACCTTTCCTCGCTTGAGTGTAAATAAATGCTTTGTATAGAAATGTTTTTTTCTTTTCCTTCATTGATCCAGCATGGTTCATATTCAAGCCAAGCCAGGACGTTATCCCCCAATGATCTGTTTTTCGAGACGGTACGTCCTTGGGCAGTTACGCGCGGCTGCATCTGATCTGGTAAGGTGATCTGGTTTGAACAAGGCATACCGAGGGTGTGTCCACCAGTAATTAAACCACGTGACCATAAGGTAAATGATATTTATTAGTCGTAGGACCCTGAGTCACATGGTCGAGTTATTGGCGTTCTCGGTTGATTAGTGACCAAAGTTATTCGTGTGCGACGGCCTGTGATTCCGGAGAGTCTGGTGGGAACCCGAGTTAGCTCTCCCCCCCCCCCACCTCGTGGTCTTCTCGCCCCTGACCCCCGGGTCTGCAACAATATATATATATATATATATATATATATATATATATATATATATATATATATATATATATACGTATATACATATATATGTTTCTATTTTATGGTTTTTATTTTCTTCCTTCCTCAATCCTGAATGGCTCACACCAGCCTGAACTCACCGATGATCACAGAACATCTGCAAGCCAAATTCAGCGCTATAAAGATTCCACCAACATCAATTAACCTGCTTCAAGGTTGTATTTTTGTCCACAATATTTTTAAGGGCAGGCCGGTAAGACGAAAGTGATCACCTACTTTCCCATTTTTCTACCTGTGTAGCTGGAATTGTATTTAAGCTTTAGAAATATAATTAAACTAATGACCAAACCCTAACTCTAACTAAAATTTAGATACCATAGGTCTACAGAGTTAACATAGCCAATAAACCTTGGATGATGCCAGGAGTGAAAGCTACCATCAAGCATTTCAAGGAAGCATTTGCAAGTGGCTCAATGACCCAATGGTGATACTCCAACAACTTGGCTGCAAAGATTGCTCAGGCTCAGGCAAACTTCTATGAAAACTCACTGGGTGATCTAAGGTCATGTGATCCTTTCAGGTGGCATCGTGGCATCCAGATGCTTGCCCACAGGCTCCGGATACCTTCTCCTATTACTGTGCCAACAATTCTTGAAGGTATTGATGAACAAATAGTTAATGCAATCAACCACAAATTTTCTTCGACATCACAAAGCCGACCACCCCTACTTGTTCACGAACTTCCATCATATTTACCTGCTGAAAAACCACCTCAAGTTGAAGTGTGGGAGATGTACCATGAATTGAGCAAGATCAATGCAAGGAAAACCATTGGCCCTGATGACGTTCCAAACAGACTTTCAAGAATTTTTCACGTGAACTCAGTATTCCCATTACTGATGTAGTCAATTCATCATTGAGAGAGGAAAAACATCCACAAATCTGGAAAGACGCTGATGTGGTTCCTGTGCTGAAGAAATAGCTGGTTGTTCTCAAAAAGTTAAGACCAGTATCCCTAACATCTCAGTGTGCGAAGGTTTGTGAGGGATTTGTTGCCAGATGGATGCAGGAAGATACGATACCCAATAATGATAGACATCAGTACAGGAGTCTTAAAGAGTCTTCAACCACACAATGTTTGGTTCCTTACCATGATCAATGATGCATTGGACTCATCAGAGTTGCAGAAATGGAAGTACTGTATGTCGACGATATGAGTATCGTAGAGGTGAGATCATCAGAGTGCCCCCCTCTACAATACAAAACGCTGTTACCAAACTCTGTGAATGGGCCGATGAGAACCATCTTCACCTGAAATTAGCTAAATGCAAACAGCTGCAAATTTGCTTCAAACGTACACTGCCGGAACCACCTGCCCTTAACCTCGGAACTAATACCCTCGATGTCATGGAGAAAACGAAAATACTAGGAGTATGCATCCAAGATGACCTAAAATGGGACAAGCAAGTAAAGGAAACAATGACCAAGAGCAAGAAAAGAGTGTATTTGCTGAGTCGACTGAAAAAGTTCAATATCCCACCACACGATCTTGTCAATATCTACAAGTCATACATCCGGCCACCACTCAAAATATGGTATTCTGGACTACAAAAGGGCAAACTAAAGACCGAGAGAAAATCCATAAAAGAGTGATGAGGATTGTTCTCGGTAACCAGTACGACTCCTATTCGGATGCTCTCATAGTGTCTGGGATTGAACCACTTGAGAAGAGAAGAGTACTCCTATGTTCCAAGTTTGCATCCTCTTGTGTGCGATCTCAGAGGTATAGTAACTGCTTCCTGAAAAACGATGCCACTCATGCAATGCAGCTTCGTGGTACTCGCAAGTACAAAATCGACCGGTGCCGAACAGCAAGATATCAAAATAGCACGATTGCATTTCTTGTAAAGTGTCTCAATGAAGAAGGGGGTACTAGGATCGATGACATTAAATAGGTTTCATGTTAGATGGCCCAGTGGAATTATTTTTTTAGATGTTTTATTTTCACCTACATGACTTTTGTAAACCATTAATTTTTTTTCTTGAATATTATATTAATTTTGTTAACATTATCAATAGTAAAACCTCAACATTCAGCCCTTGGCCTCGATGGAAGTTGAATTGAAACAAAGAATGAAATGAGAGGAAGATTTTTGAAGGAATTTACACGATTTCCCCCAAAATTTACCAAGTCCGCCATTTTTTCACTCTTCCGGTCACCTGATGGGCATGGCCTCCACAATTTACCATCATGACCCTGTTCTGATGTTGTTACCCAAATTTCCTCCACAATTGCCTTCTGACTGGTGGGTCTGGAGAAAAAGGTTTTTGAAGGAATTTACTTGACCACCATTTTGACACATTTCCGGGATGCTGTCCTTATGTTGTAACCCAAATTTGGTAGCATATTCTGACTGGTGAGTCTGTAGAACGTGATATTTGAAGGAATTTACGTGCTTTTCCCAAAAGTTGACAAAGTCGGCCATTTTGACACACTTCCAGTCATGTGATCGGCATGGCCTCTGCAATTTAACATCAGAACCCTGTCCTAATGTGGTAACCCAAATTTGGTCGCATTCTGACTGGTGGTCTGGAGAAGAAGATTTTTGAAGAAATTTCTAAGTCGGCCATTTTGACATACGTCAAGTCACGTGATTGGAACAAGCTTTGCAATTCCTGTTACCAGTCAGGAGCGGAACGTTGCTGCCAAATTTCAGCAAGATTGGCCCAGCGAATAAATCAAAATAGGAGACGGACGGACGGACAGATGGATGGACAGACGGTGCATGATGACCACACCTTATCTGGAATTAATTCCAGATAAGCCAACAATAAAAGCAAATCGTTTTGCAATTTAGAGCACGATATCCTTCGAATGAGGATGTGATCCAGTGTGCGAGGAGGGAATGTTAAGTTGTGGACAGCATTCATCCAATGCAATGTTTCATTAAGAGTGGACAATCGTGTGCCTGATACAAAGGGACAATGATAGGGTAAATAGCTTGCTTGGACTTCGTTGGTTAATCATCCTTACCTGCAGTCTGTCAATGTTCTGAAACGTCGATGTGACACAAGCATGATTGGCCAACCGGCCTCTATGTGCAACTTGATTAGCTTGTGGTTGTGGCAGCAAAGTAATTCCCTCATAAAGTTAATGTACTGTTCTATAAACATGATGGGGATGTTTGTACAAGTTCCCACGCAGGATTTCTTCACTATTAGCAATGGCAATTTTTAAATGGCAAATGGGTTATCATTTTTTTCCCCGTGCTGTATGAACAACCACCTCGAGGTTTCACCAAAGCTGACCTATTGGGTGTGATTACAACAACATCCTCTCGGCTGGTAAATTGCTTTCGCAATGAAGCACACGCATGCTTGTCGAGAAGTTCCTCCATGGGCATTAGGACAGCAGCAGCAGCAGCAGCAGAAGAAACAGCTTACAAAATAACCTGCTCAATGGATGCAGTTAACAGACAACTACGACTGGACTACCGAACCAATTTGTTCCAAGAACGACTTCATGTGTTATTTGGTACAATGTGAGCGACCTGCTCACCAATTTGTTCCAACAATGACATCATCCGTTATCTGGTACATTGCATTTAACACGCCGGATGTAAATAAGGTTGCAAACTGAGCTAAGCCGTTCACTGATAGCGGTGTGCTGATAGCTAGGCTGTTCACGGTGTGCTGAGATTTATTATTGTTTAGAATGCGGTGCATTGTGAGGACAAACAGACTGCTTGGTTTTAATACCTTTAGAGGTTTCAAGGAGACTTTTCAGCCAGACTACACCGTGCGCATCTTCATTCAGGTTTGATCACATAACATGGAGCAGGCTTTCCCGGTTCCAAATTTCTGTGGGTGAGACAGCCTAGAGTCCGAGACGACTGTTAAGTTAATATCATATTCGTCTACAATCTACAGGGTGTCCCATAAGTCTTTTTTTACCCCTGAACTGTTTCCCACCATAATAGGGTGAGCAGAATAAACCAACTTCACTCATTCCGTCAAGTTGTGTCTGACTTCCGGTGATATTCATGATCAGATTTCTCTAAACATCCCTATCCTGCACTGCTTTCTCAAACTCCGGCAGAGACAGTGTGGTTGCATCCTTTACCCCATCCGTCCAGCACATACAAGGTCTGCCTTTTCCTCTTCCTCCATCAACACCACACTCAGCATGGTTGACTTGCATGCATGATGTGTCCAAAGTATCATAGTTACATCAAGTACATCGACTTATTTACCTATTTTTTTTTACCTTCACCCATCTCAGGTGGACGGAGGTTGTGTTTTCACCCCTGTCTGTTTGGTTGTTACTTGCGAAAATCGAAGATTTTTCAAGTACAGAGTATTGGTTGGTCTTGTGTGTTATTGGGTCACCGAAATAGGTGACCCTTATTGTCGGTAATTCTGTCTGTTTGTTTGGATGTTTGTTCGTTTGTCATCAGCATAATTGGTAGTAAACGTCGGCGGATTTTGACCAAACTCGGGTGGTAGGTACATCTTATGACCTAGTGCTTTGGAAATTGTGATGGTTGCTAGGGACGTTTTGGTTCCCTAGCAACAACCGAAAAACCTTCAAAATCAGTACCGTTCACGCGAAATCAATTCCGAAAGCCATTGTCCCACGTAGGGTTATGAAGTTTGGCACGAATGATCTCCAGGTGATGCTCTATCAAATATATTCCGGTTTTTGTGATATATGGAATACTTTACCCGCAGCGCCCACTACAATAAGGGTATGCGCAAAAATTGGCGAAAATTGAAGACCCCCTAGCGACCAGGTGAGTGCATCGATACGAATGAAACTTTGCAGGTTCATGGTACTCAATGAGTACTACAACTTTGCCTCAGGACATATTGACCGATTTCGCTTAGGTCAGGGGTCAAAGGTCAATTAGTGCAAAAATCGAGAATATGTGAGAGCTGGAGGTGCCTTCGCGCCAAATGCTACTCCTCCTAGGGTTATGGTCGGATGGTCATGAAAATTCACACTAATCGTCTGGAATACATTGTGCACAAACGATCGAGCCGGATTTTCGATTTAGATCTTTGTTCACCCACAGCACCCCCTCGAACTTTGGGGATTTCCGATTTCAAACTGCATTTTCAGTACTTTTCATTCAAATGGATACCGAGTAGTTATCAGTAGATGGAACTGGATGAGATTTGATATGCATAATCTTAAGGTGATTCCCTATCCGCTATATGACATCCATTTTGCTCTATATCTTATAGTTTCCATGCTTGGCGACCCATCACCGCCTCCCAGCTTGTTCTGTATGTTCATTTGTCTGTTTTCGTATGTCAATCGCCTACAGGTCACAATTTCAAACCGATCTTCATGAAACTTCACCACCTGGTAGAGTTCGTCATAAGCAAGAAGGCCAAGCAAGAAGATCACATAGGTCAAAAGGTCTACTTTGGTGCAATTTCTAAAATCCTCAATTTTTATCTCATTGACTTGAAATATGAACATGATTTGCATATCAAGTCACTGAATTGAACCAGTTATTGTGGTATAAAGATCAAAGGGTTAACATAGGCCGGATTTCTAAAATCATCAATTTTCATCAGATTTACTTGAAATTTGAACAAGATTTAAGTGAGCAGAATAAATCAACTTTTATTTAAGTGAGCTTTAAGTTTATTTATTTAGAGATTTAAATTTAGAGATTTAAGTGAGCACATCAGGTCACTGAATTCCACCACCAATTATTTTTAAGGTCATATTTGTTTCAGGGACTTCACAAGTATCATGCTCTGCATTATGTCTTTGTTTGTTTGTCTGTTTGCCTGTCAATCATCTGCAGATCACAATTTTAAACCAATCTTCATGAAACTTCACCACCTGGTAGAGTTCATCATCATAAGTAAGAAGCCTTTTGTTTTCGAGGTCAAAAATTCAACATATGCTAAAAGTGAACAACTTTGTCAGATTTCTAAAATCCTCAATTTTCATCCAATTGACTTCAAATTTGAAGACTATTAGAGGATCAGGTCACTGAATTCAACCACCAATTGTTTTTGAGTTCAACATAGGCCAACGGTTAGCAACTTGGGTGCAATTTCTAAAATCCTCAATTTTCATCTGATTGCCTTGAAATTTGAATAGGATTTTCATATTTGGTTGATTAATTGAACCACCAATTATTTTTAAGGTCAAATTTGTTTTCAGGATTTAGCAAGTGTCGTGCTCTGTTTGTTTCTTGTTTGTTTGTGTGTGCAGGATATATCAAAAAGTTGTGGACAGGTTTGTATGAAATTTGGTGGAGAGTTTGGGTGTGGAACAAGGAAGATTTGTTTCGATTTTGATGAAGATCTAAATTCAGATCCGGATCCGATGATTTTTTTTTAGTGATTCGTCACCATTGAATAATCGGACTAAAACCGATATTTAGCACGACAGCTCAAAAAATTATGGACAGATTCGGATGAAACTTGGTGGATGGGTTGGGTGTGTGACAAGGACGAATTCATTCAATTTTGATGAAGATCCTAATCCAGATCCTGATATGAGGTTTTTTTTTAAATTCTCAAAGTGATTCTTCACCATTGAGAGATGTGACCAAATAAAAAACGATATATAGCAGGATATGTCGAAGGTTTATTGGACCTGATATGGTCTACTGGATCAGGCATTGTGTGGTGGAGGTATGCACTTTACCGAGTGCCCTTCTAGTTATACTTGTGTCACATATTTTTCATGTATTTTATAGTAAAAACTCAAGAAGATTGTTCATCTGGAACAAACAAAAATAACCTGTTAAATTGGGGGCTGAGGGATTTTTGAGACACTGTGTACATCATAGCGATGATTCGCTACACTCCAAATACTGTACATATACATTATGTGAAAGCATTTATGAACAATAATGAAACACAGGACATATAGAATTACTAAAAGTTGAAGCATCTGTCACGCTTTTATTGAAAGGGTTCCTGTTGTCATAGATTCAGTTATAACTAGAAGGGCACTCAGTGGAGAGCATACCTCCACCAGGCTGATTAGTTTATGTTTTGTATCCCACTGATATGTTGGATCTGGATTTGGACCTGAACTAAAATTTAATGAGCTTGTTCTTGTCCAGAACCAACTCACCCATCAAGTGTCATCCGAATCCGTCCACAACCTTTTCAGATATCCTGCTATACATCATTTTTGGCCCTATCTCTCAATGGTGAAGAATCATTTTAAAACTTCTCAGATCCAGATCCGGATTCGGATCTTCACCAAAATGTAATAATTTCATCCTCGTCACATACCCAAGCTCTCCACAAAATTTTGTCCAAATCCATCCACACTTTTTGAGATATTTTTCTCACAAACAGACAAACAAGCAGTCATAGACTGGTACTTATGAAATCGTCAACTTGACCTCTGACCTTGTCTAATAAAAGCTGTCTTGAGAGAAGGTAGCGACGCAAACCAGAAGTTTCTACGATGATTCTGTACCAAACCATCAAAAATCGTAACGTCGACCGAAGCAAAAATCTCCATTTCTCCACGCAATTATTTTATCAAAGTCACAAAACCGTAATATTCGGCCATCCACCAACAATCTTTATATAATCCGACGGCTTAGCGAGTCAGGCATGCGACGGAAACCTTTATTGGGATAAAAAATGACTTTTAAACACCATCTTTATCGAAAACACCGTCAGTGCGCATATGCAAAACCTTTATGTGACTCAACGACGCGTCTGCTCGAGCGTGCTGCACCACGTGACGAGTCGTGATGTGGCGAGTGAAATATTTTTTTTATACAATCTTAAAACGTCTCCAAAACATTCGATATTTACCAGAATTTCGACAACCGAGTGTTAATCGTCCTAAGCGATCGCAAAAACCGAAGACAAAATTAAAATCGAAGTTAAAACGAACTCGTAACGTCGACCGAAGCAAAAATACTCCATTTCTCCACATGAATTTACGGAATTATGTTTGACCTCACTGTGACCTTGACCTTTGACCGATTTTGACCAAAATCTAATCAGCGCTAGCCATCACCCTCCTGAATCACGTGGTGCAATATGACATTGGTAGCTTCTTCCGTTCTCGAGTTATCGTGCCGACAAATACACAAACACACACACACACAAACAGAGGACGGAAGTCATCAATATACTTACAAAATCTAAAGATTTTGTAAGTAACAAACAAACGCTGCAGACCAACAAACTTGGCAAAAAATAAAAATTATAATTTTTTCGCCAAGTAACAAACACACTGACAGACAGGGGTGAAAACAACCTCCATCCACCTTCGGTGGCGAAGGTAAAAATGGTACCATTGGAAACCTAACAATCAATTTACTTGGAACAAAAATTAGTTTCCATTTAATCATAAAAATTACTGTTTTATAACCAGTCTTTCCTTAATGGAGGAAAAAAGAAGAAGCAGGATGAGGAACCCTTTAGAATATAACATGACGGACACGGAAGGAGCACACAAAGTTATATCAAGTAATACTGTTGTGGGCCGGGGTTCGGCGGCGATAAATGACCACTAGGTGGAGCAGTATAGTCGTCTCCCACCGAACACCCGGAATTTAGTTCGTGACTCTCGGATAAGTCTGAGAGTTCACGGGTCCCTTAGCGGATCGCGGTCGCCAATATTTTGACGGTGTGGGGTAGGGTTAATGGCAGAATTTCAATATACCTAAGTACCCACGTCATCAAACTACTGGGGAGAACCACACCCTCGACGGACCTCGGGTTGAACGGACCATTACGGAGCCCTATCCGGGTGTAAACCGAGCGGGGGTTACCAAGATTCATCGGTCCAAATGAACAATTTACCGGCCCGAACGGCCTTACTATTTCTCAATACGTACCTTGCTAGGCCAATGAAGGAAAACACGAACAACGAACTGGAACATTTAACACGGGGATATATTTTACATTAATCGGGAGGGAGACACAGAGCAGAGTTATCATGATTAAGAAATGTAATGTACAATGAACAAGGCACTTAACAATTCTACTTACAGACAGGGCCCACGGACGGACGGACACACACACACACACACACACACACACACACACACACACACACACACACACACACACACACACACACACACACACACACACACACACACAAAACTGGACCCCGTGGGTCTTTATTTCGGCCTTTCAGTTTGGAGGGAAGGCGAGCTGAGGGCAGGGGCCTATTCGGGTACCTCCCTGCTTCATGCGATTTCACCGGACTCGCACTTGTGGAGCTCGGAGTCCGTGACGGGAACGGGGATCCCAGTTTGAGCGCTCCAACGGAAACCACCACGGTGGGACTCGAACCCACGACCCTGGCCAAGCCGCACTCGCCACCAAGACCGCAGACCGCAATCGCCATGATCCTGCAGAACGCACACTTGTCTGCCCAACACTGGTCCAGATAACCACTCTACTCTTCTTGAGGTGGGAGGGGTTTCTTCTCCTCACCACTCGCCTCCTGATTGGACAGTCGGTTGTCAGGCGACTCGTGGCGGCCCTTCATTGGTCGAGCCGAACACTCCATCTGGCTAAGGCGGAGCCAGCCCTGAGGTGACGAAACCTCCGCTCACGTCCGTGGTCCCAAACAGGTGCGTAATGGCGACCGGGTCGATTGAGGGTGGTGTCGTTGTTGTTGTTGTTGATGAGGATGTATTAAACCTGACTATAAAATAACTCGTAGCACACACAAGAAATTCCCATTAAACAGAAGGGGATGAATTCTAACTGTACACATACTTATCGAAATAACTAAGCTTAGGGACTCTGGCTGTTTGTGTGCACAAGGTTTCCAAATCCGTAACAATACTTCTTTAAGCAATAGAAAAAAATATACATCAAAGGACACGGAAAAAAAAACACACAAACAACAACTACAGGAAGAACAACAATTGTGTAAAATATCCTTTTTTCGTGTTTCATTTCATTTTATATCCTCATTGAGACCCACAGATATGGTACATATGCAATATGTTTGTGAAGTGCAGCGTGCTGTCTTCTGATTAAGGCCGTCAACGAAGCGACAGGTCGGCATGGCTAGTATACATGAAAACACCCAAAGATGTTCAAAAATATTTTTTCTGGTGACTGACTCCCTGGGATGTATAATCACCGATGGTACAAGTGAAACGGATCACTATATAATTAGTGATGATTATTTGATAAAAGGTTTGAGTCAGTGGGTGGGGTGTAAGAGAGGGTCTTAATTGGTAATATTCTATGGGAGTGACCTGAGGTTGCTGGAGGTAGGAGCACAGAATATGTTTTGGGTGCTTGCTATCAAAATTATAGTTTTTTGTGTGCCCGATTCCATTTTCTCAGGATGATTAATTACAGTCGCAGCTGATACTGCATCATAAAGAATATCCTCCTTCAGAGAATATTTCATGCCAGTTGTCCGATCTCTTTTCAAATGTGACCTAGAAGGATCCTGAGCCATCTACAAAATTGTATGCAAGACAGAGGAAGGTGTACAAATATAAACTAGAAAGAGTAATCATAGATTGTAGACCCTGGCTCGGACTTGTTTTGTGTGGTGTATTTCCTGTTGCAAATAAATGGAAGGGTGGACTAAATGAAAGGTCGTTGATTGCAAATGAAAGGTCTAAATGGTGTAGTTGTGAAAATATGTAAAGGTCAAAGGTCTGATAAGTTGTCACTGTCTAAAGGTCTGAAAAGGTCTAAAGGGTCGAAATGGTCTAAAGTGTCAAAAGGGTCTTAAAAGGTTGATGGGGTCTAAAGAGTGTAATATAAAGTCCAAAAGGTTGGAATTATCTGAAGGGATGGAAGGGTCTTAAAACGTCTAAAAAGGGTCAAAGGGGTCTATAGGGTATTAAAAGGTCTGAAGGATGTGAAGGTCTAAAAGGGTCTAAAATGCAGAAAGCAGTCTCAGAGTCTTATGGGTTTTAAAGGGTCTAAGAGGATCTAAAAGGTCTTAGAACTCTCAGGATTCTAAAGGTGTAACTGGGTCTATGGTGTCTTAGGGGTCGAATAGGGTCTACAGGGTCTAAAGTGTCAGGGTTCTAAAGGGTTTTTGGGGTCTACAGGGTCTTAAGTGTTAGGGATCTTAAAGGGTCTTAGGAATCAAAAGAGTCTTAGGGGTCTAAAGGGTCTTAAGTCTGAAGGGTATTAAGGTTCTAATGGTTCATTGGGGTCTAAGGAGTCCTAAAGGGTCTTAAATGATCTTAGGGGTCTTAAAGGGTTTTCGCATTCCAAAGGGTCCTCGGGTTATGAGAGGTATTTGAGGGTCTTAGAGGTCTAAAGTGCCTTGGGATCTAGAGGGTTTTAGGGGTTTTGAAGGGTTGCAGGGGTCAAAAGACCCTTAAGGGACTGAAGGAGGTTTTAGAGGTCTTGTGTGTTTTATGGGTCTTTGAGGTATTAAAGGGTCTAAGGGGTCTCAAATAGTCTTTGGCTTATAAGGGGTCTTAGGGGCCTAAAAGGGTCTTATGGGTCTTAGAGGTCTACAGAGTCATAGGAGTCTAAAGAGTCTGAAGGGTCTTAGAGGTCTAAAAACTCTGAGCATTCTAAAGAGTCTTAAAGGGTCTTTGGGTATTAGGGGTCTTAAGGGTCTTCAGTCTTTGGGATCAAAAGGATATTCAGGGTCTTCAGTATCTTAGGTTTCTAAAGGGTCATAGAAGGTCTGAGGGGTGTAAGGGGTCTTAAAGGGTGTTAGGGTTTAAAGGGTCTTAAGAGTCTTAAAAGGTATTATGGGTCTTAAGGGGTCTAAAAGGTATATAGGAGTCACACGCACGTTCTGTGCAGACAAACAAACAAACAAATAAACCAATGTCACCCGCAGGGTGACCCGTATCTTGCCAAAAGGTGACCACGTGTGACTTCTTTAAGGTCACACTGAGGTGAACAGAGCTGCTATCCACCAGGAGCGACTCCTTGAGGAATATCTGCCTACGAGAGATTCCGATGAGAATCGTTCTACAGAGTAACCATGAAAAATATGTGTTTGCCTCATAATGTCACCAAATGACGTCATAATGTCTCAAGCTTGACATATCTAGAAAGCACTCATCGAGGTGTTCAATTTGAGGTACTTCACGATATGGTTCCTAAAACTTTAAAATTTGACCTTGGGGTCAAATATGTTTGACCTGAGGCGCTAACCATGAAGGTCAAGGCCAATCGCCACCAAAAATTAATCAGCTGAGCACCAGACCATGGACTATATTCCCATGAAGTTTGAAGACGATCCGATCAAAATTACTCAAAAAATAAGGGTTTCGTCGACTCTCCTGATTTGCGACAAAGTGACCTTGACCTTTGACTTTGACCTTCAAAATTTTGTGCGCTGAAAGGGACCTCTATAGGCCTCTGATATGCTATACAAAAATTTCCAATGATAACTGTGCTCTGCAGAATTTTTTATACGTGATTACAGACAAACAAAAAAAAACATACAAGCTGACTAACATATCTTGCAAAAACTTCGTTTTGGCAAGATAAAAACAGACAGACAGACAAACAAATGGACCCAAAAGTAATATAATACCTTCTCCTCTGGCGAGGGTAATAGAAATGAGAAAAGGAAGACAAAAAAATAGGATAAGAGAGATGAGGGAGGAGGTAAGTGGAGTTTGGATGTAGGTGGGAGGAAAGGAAAACAAGTAGGGTCCCAATTAGAGTAAAAAGGAAGAGTAGGCTCAGGCCCAGACCCAATTTCTGGTGGTCTTGGATACTTTGTGCACGAGAAATTTTTCATTGTTTGTTGTCAGGTGTTAGGCCTATGGGGTACAGTAACACTTCGGTGGATGTAGATCCTGAAATTGGTGCAAATTTTTTTTTAATTGAGAAATAAAGTATGCTCATCCATATAGTATGCCTGGTGTTAGCTTAATGACTAGAGTTGTGAGTTTGGGATCCTATGGTCCAGAGTTCAAATCTTGCTCGGCTGTTGAATTAATACCAGGTGAGGTTGACTCAGCCTGTCATCCTTCCAAGGTTGGCAAAATGACTACCAACTTGCTGTGATCCTGTATTGGAGTGGTGACCTGTCCAGGATTTTGCCCTATAGCCCAGGAGACTGCTTGGCAACACCAATGTTCTGCACAGAGTATGGTCCCAATGGATGGACACATGTAGTCCCTCCCATGCGTTGACCTCTGTGTTAGTTTTGTACATTTTTATCGAGAAATTTTGACTCAAGAATATCTGGATGAAGATTTAATGGATACCAATTTAAAATCAATGCTGTCGAAAATATGCGAGATGGTATATTGATTGAAAATGCACTTATTATTACTAATGAACACGACTGAAATGATGTGCTGTAAATATACTTGTGTACATAGTTGTTTAGTAGGCTACAGAATTTAATTATCAGTTTCCACCAAATTTAATTGCCATCCTCAAAGTAAGTACTGCACTGTAAAGCGCATACATACGGATGAATCTGCAGTGAAAGACACAGTGACTGTAGTTTGTGAGAGAATGATAAATCCCTTTGAAATTGACAAGGGAACAAGCCCACAGAACAAGCAACCACTTGTAAATATTGCAACATCTCCAGTGGCTCCAGAGGATGTCAGAATGTCTCAATAAAGTGAGAGACAATGAAGCAACTTGAATGATGGAGTTCATATCCGATAGGTTGCAAACAGGTACAAAAGACTAATTTGATCCTATCAAAAAACCAGGCGTGAAATAATTTGCCAGCTTCAACAAACTATTGAAAATCAAGAGATAGCAATAGAGATGCTGAATATCGAGATACAAATATTCAGTAAACTAGCAGTCAATGGTCAATGTGGAAAATATGGAAAGATCATGCTCTGCTGGTCTCCCTGATTCATCTGAAACAACATTTGGAATGATGGACCTGATGATGCTCCTTCGAATGGTCTGCACAGATACTGCCTCCTGCAATGCATTTGGAGAGCTTTCTGATCAGCTGTTGAGCAGAATCCTTGGAATGAAATGCAAGTCCATTGCAATTGTTGGTGACATCTACTCCAGTCAAGAATCTATCAAATCAGGAGAAAGAGCTTGCAGTGGAAGTGTACAGATGCAAGAAATTTGAAATCCTTCGTGGATGACACCCCTTCCAAAACAAGAGCTGAAGATGATGTCAACTGTAAAAAAAAACAAAACAAAGCAAATACAGCAAACTTTCTTATGGAAGACTGAATTGTGAAGTGTAAGGAGACACTTATGCTGGGCTGCAAACTCTTATCTGTCTGGTGGGTTTCATGACATAAAAGAGCAGTCAGAGTAAACCCTGGGCGCCATCATGATATGCCTCAACTTACAGCTAATCATGAAGAAGTTGATTCCTGGATGTTTCTGCACATCGTACATGCAAAGGAAACTTTGGGGGTTGATGGGGTTATCTTGCGAAGTTTGGATTCGTACATAGCATGTATGTGTCCACGATACAGCTCTATAACTGGAGTCAAGGAGCTGTTCTTCCAGACTGGCACCGGCCATAAGAAGAGGTTTGTGCCAATGCACACTATTACAGAAGAACTAGGAGAAGACAGATCTCTAGTATTGCCTTCCATTCATGCATTCAGCGGATGTGACTCGACATTAGCCTTCAATGGAATGGGGAAGGAAAGGTGGATGAAAACTGTCTCAGAACACCTGGAACTGATGAATGGACGTAAGGGTCTTGGGAAAGATGCAACTCAGGAAGGCCCTGCAACTGAAGCAGCGGTATGCATCTCTTGTGTCCATTATTTTCTCTGGGAGAGACGAGATATTCCTGGATACCATTCGTGATGACTTGTTTGCCAATAAAACAAGACAAGTGAAAAACTGCTTCCCACAATGGATGCTTTCAAGCACTATACAAAGCGCGCCAACTACCAGGCTTACATTTGGTCAAATGCTACAGTGCAGGATCTAGCAGCATCTCCAGTGAACAACAGAAGGATATTAAATGAGAACGGCCACCTTTTATTTCTAAAGCTGACAACGCTTCAACCAGCTACAGAAACCCAACTAACATTTTCAAAGTGTGGTTATAAAAGCAATTGTGCTACCAGAATGTGTACATGCTGTAAAAACCACAATATCTTCTCTGATGCATGTTTCTGTGACATTTAAATGTGCAGCAACAAAATGCTGTACTCACCAGTCACCAATTCTGGAGATTAGCTAATTCACATTTGAATCTTTCAGAAGGAACCTCAAAGGCAATGTCACCATGACTGATAAGCAAATATTGGAGAAATTATCTATGATAACTTTGTTCCAAAAGGTCACAAATTTGTGGGAGAAATGATGCTCCACACAACCTGTGTTTGAAATTGGTGGCCTTGTTGTGTTGGTCATGAGCAAATACAACCCCGTCGCTTCGTTGAAGGGGATATTAAGGGTGGCGGAAGAAAGAGGACGGGGGAGAGAGAGAGAGAGAGATATATGAGGGAGGTCGGAGAGACAGAGGGGGGAGGGAGAGAAGACAGAGAGGAAGGAAGAAAGGACAGAGGGGAGAGAGAGAGGAAGTAGGGGAGAGAGGAGGGAGGGGAGTGAGGAGGGAAGGGAGGACAGAGGGGAGAGAGAGAGGAAGTAGGGGAGAGAGGAGGGAGGGGAGTGAGGAGGGAAGGGAGGTAGGGGATGGTTGAGGAGGGAAGGGAGGCTCCAAGGGGTGAGGAAAGGTGGGGGGTAGGAAGAGGGGAAGAGTGAAGAAAGGAGAGAGGGTGGGTAGAGTGATGCCTCACCAAACGTTGCTATAAACTGAAGGAGGGATGGGTACGTGAGGAAGTGGGTGTGTAAGAGGGAGAGAGAACATAAAGAGACAGAGGTGTGGGAGGAGAGTGCTGCATTTAATTAGGCAGGAAGAGCGATGAGGGGACAGAGAGAGAGAGAGAGAGAGGGAGTGGGGCGGGGGGAGAAATGTGAGAGGATGAGGGTGGGGTGAGCAAAGAGAATGATATTGTTATGAATTCGCGCCCGCAGGCGTGCGGTCGGCCGCTTTCCACTAATAGCAACCGCGTCGCCCACCGGACGGACAATTCAGTCGTGACCCTCCTGGAACTATCGCCAGGAACCAGCCACGGGTGGGGGTTTTAACCTCACCATGGTTGTGCCAATTGTCTACCCGCGCAGGATAGAGTCGCTCGCCGAATTCGATCTACCCAAGTACCTGCGCAAGCAGTCGACCGGGCGACCGTACCTCGGCGCAGGTCGGTTTAGGACAGGAAACGCTTAAGCGGTCCGTTCCGTACTGCAGTGATAACTGAGCGGATATTATCGCCCGACCTCGCCGGATGTGATTTTACTCACCGGGTGCTTACAACCCAAACCAATTACAGTATTCCACGATGCAAGATGGCACTTTCAAACGGGGAACATTTCAACAAGCACATTTATTCATGATTTGCACGTATTCAGGCAAGACTGTCATTCACATATGTACAGCCAACACAGTGGAACACGTATACAGGCAAGAAAGCAATAAAACCGAATATAAGCAATGAGAATGCACAATCACTTATATGAGTCTACTTGATAGACGGCGCCACAACACGCATTCAAAAGAAGAGAAAATGGCCACCCCCAAAGACAAGGGTGGCAGACGGGATCCGTGGACCCTATGTGGCGTGGAGCCGGGATGACCGAACAGGCCCACGAGACCAATGCGTCTTACCCGCACCCTCGCGGTGCGACGATGGGCAGGTCGCGACGTCTCGTCCCCACGGCGGCTAGGACAGCCGCGCCTGGTTTGCGGCCTCGTAACGATGGGCAGGTCGTGACACCTTCTCCCCACGGCGGCTTGGACAGCCGCGCCTGGTTTGCGGCCTCGTAACGATGGGCAGGTCGTGATGCCTTCTCCCCACGGCAGCTAGGACAGCGACGGCGAGGTGATCTGGGTCCCAGCAACGCGGTTGAGAGGAACGGACGGGTCTACCGACGCTTTCTCAGCGTGGTTGCTTTACAAGAGTTGTTGCCCTCTCAGGCTAAATGCTCGGCAAGAGTTGATGCCCTCTCAGACCCCGTCCGTCCCTCAGCGAGGCGTGAATCGCGCCGAGGTCCGATCACCTCAGACTGCCTTGGTGCTGGCAAGCTCTCTCCCGCTGTGGTCTCCACATAGCCCTCTGGTGTTCTCCAGGCTCTCCGATCCTTCCTGACCGCTGCAGACTGCCCTTGACTCACACTCGGTTCTCCGACCCCTCCAGACTCACGGCTCCACCGACTGACGCGAAGCTCCATTCTGTTCGGCTTTCTATAGGGCCGGGGAGACGAGATTCGACCTCCGCACTTTGACCTCCGACCCCCGGGGAGCGGACGTGGTAGAAATCACCGGCATTCACGATCTGACTGTTCAACCTCCGACCCCCGGGGAGCGGGCATGGAAGAAATCACCAGCGTTCAAAATGGCGAGAGAACCCTTTGCCTCTGCCTGCAGTGAAGATGGCGTCGTATTCGGAACGAAGGTGAGGCTGTTCGTGGCGTGGGTTTGTTGATGGTTGTGGAGGTAAAAAAGGGTGAAGGTGGTGGTGGTTTGTTTGTGGCCGTTTTGTAACGATGTCGGTGGTGGCGATCTGGTTGTGAGGTATGGTTGGTCCAAAATAACGATATAAAAAGAAAAACACAATCTCAAAGGGTCGCAGCCCTGTGAACACGAAGAAATCCCTCTAAACAACGGTGGGGAAACCTATCTAACACCAACTTACCGAGATAACTGATCTAAGGAACCTTTATGGTGTTCTGTGAATTTCCACAGCCGCAACAATATGTTATGCTTAATGACTAAATGCAAGAACACACACACACACACACACACACACACACACACACACACACACACACACACACACACACACACACACACACACACACACACACACACACACATACACATACACATACACATACACATACACATACACATACACATACACATACACATACACATACACATACACATACACATACACATACACACACACACGGATACTTTAGAGACCTAGGGTGGGAGCATTTAATACCCACACTATCTACCTGGCAAAGGTCTGCCTGCACGCATGCATACTCGTACATGTAGTTTGCACCCCTCCAGTCGGCTCACTCAGAATCTGATTTGTACATGCTACAGTCCCCTTAACAAAGGGGGAGGGGGAGAGGTGGGGGAGAGAGATGGAGGAGTGGAGAGAGAGGGATGAGAGAGGAAAGGGGGAGGGGAGGGGTCGGAGAGAGGGGTGGGGTCGGAAAGAGGGAGCGGGGGATGGGGGTAGGGTTGGGAGGGAGAGAGAGGGGTGGGATAGGAGTGGGAGAGGCAGAGTGAGAGAAGGAGAGGAGTGAGAGAGGGAGAGGAGTGAGAGAAAGAGGGGTGAGAGAGGGAGAGGAGTGAGAGAAGGAGAGGGGTGAGAGAGGGAGAGAGTAGAGCGAGGGGAGGGAGAGAGGGATTTTGGCAGATGAGATTCCCAGTTTAATGTCCATCTGAGAGGCGGCACACACATTGATGAATCATGCTGCCTGTGAAACACCAGAATGACAGTTTATAGCTGGGTCAGGATTTGATTCCAGGCTCCACAGAGCGAGCATGCATACCTCTTTGGCTTTGCTGCCATGATGTGGCGATTGATTATTTTATAACAACTGAAAATATTTTTTACTCATTGTGATCATGTAATTTATTTTGCCTTCCTAGCCCCGGGATCGAAACGCAGTATCGCCATTGATTTAAGCTTGAAGAACGCTCACCAATTGGCTTCACCAAACACTCCACGAAACGGTTGAAAAAAAACTTTTTAAAACGAAACGTTTGATTTTTATTTGTATTTATCTTTGCCGAAGTGACATATAATGTCATATAAGGTCATATAATGGAAGTTCGTACAAAAAGGGGAAATGTCGTGTAAAATATAATTACACATTTTCAGCGAGCCAATCACCGCCTGTTGCACCGCATAACAACACGTGGCCAATGCACACGAGTGGCCCCCTGAACTTTGTTCAAATCAATCAATGTAGTATTCAGTGACAGTGCAATTATTGCCAAGCTCGCCAAGTGGCTTCAGCACGCCAACAAAATTCTTGATAAGAAATGGCTTGCTTGGCATGCGATTAGCAATCACCGAAGCATCATAATAAACATACACCTCCCGGAGATGCCCAAAATGCAAAATATTTCTGAATTGACAATTGAACACTTTTTAAAGGAGTCAGAACTGCTGCTAAGTTCAATTCTGGAGCTTAAATTTTGTTATTCTCCTTAGTTTAAGAGATTCTCGAGGTATCTCGAGAATAACCTCGAGTTTGTACTTACTGTAAAAACAAATAAAACAAAGCCATGAACGTTGCTGTCTCCAGGCATTTATAAGCATTGCCATGTACCCCGCGATTCGTAGCTATGATAAACACACATTCGATAATATGAGTGAGGAAAGTGAAAAAAACAATCGTTGTGGCCTGTTCCAAGTCAAGGCATTGTTGAGCAGCCCAAAAAACATGGCGCCTTAAGACTCCATAAAGCAAGGTGTCCAAGGATCACCTGATAAAGAATATAATTAAATAAGGCCAGTAATTATCTTCAAAAGGGGTGTTTTAATTTACCCAAACACTCAATTTTCAGTCATGCACTTCTTTGGAGTTTTCTTAGTATGCATGCAAAGTTTCAGGCTGCTAGGTTTCATGGTTTTGGAGTTATGGAGGAGGACACACACACACACACACACACACACACACACACACACACACACACACACACACACACACACACACACACACACACACACACACACACACACACACACACACACACGCAATGACACACATGCTGCCATTTATTAGTATAGATTCCAGTTGTAACTCGAGAGTTCATAGAACATATTACCCCATGTTGTCTTGAGAAACAACGACATGGGCGAGGTCTCTGAGCAGCAAATTTGATTGTTTTTATGATCTAAAATGCCATAATATTTTGTACAAGTACTGCTAAACGGAAGGGTTTTGAAAGTGCCAATAGGGCAAT
This sequence comes from Eptatretus burgeri, assembly GCF_056783735.1. Lineage (NCBI taxonomy): Eukaryota > Metazoa > Chordata > Myxini > Myxiniformes > Myxinidae > Eptatretus > Eptatretus burgeri. The sequence continues at coordinate 31,069,920 of NC_140966.1, read as the reverse complement.
TTGTGTTCTGCAGTGTTCAATTATATCATCCAATTGAAATAAAATACAGATTTAAAGGAAATTCTCTTTGGAAGTTTACCGCCGTTGATGCAGCGTCTTAGACACCACCTTATTTATCACCTTATATTAGTTCTTCGTGCCTGTTGTTTGTGTCCTTTTGACGTCTTTAAAAACAGTAAGTTTCCTGTTTGGAATGATTTTCAATTTTGTTTGACTGCCAGACAGGCAGACTGATTAAAAAAACATCATCCTCTGTGTGCAAGTACGATCAGGCTGGATTCAGAGCCAGAGTACTGATAAATTACAGGTTCGTTTCAGATTCATGTTCAAAATAACATTCAATTAAAATTGAGTTGAATTCCTCGATCATAAATTGACGTTTATAGAAGGAAGGACAGACAGACAGAAGCGAACCAATTGCTTCACCCCGCTTTTTGCTTCGTGTGTGCAGTTAATAAATCTTTCAGGAGCTAATTAAGGTAAGAGGAAATAATGTTGTTCTCGTCTTAATACCATATGATTCATGGAGGAGTGGGGGTTCCTTTGAAATTTTTTATCATTCACCTTATTCTCCTTTGTTATCTTGATTACAGAACTTTACATTAAGATACTGACCTTGTTGGTCAATGTAAGGTAGTCATAAGGATTGTTGTGAGCAGCTTTTCACATTGCCTATGCTTATGGAGTCAACAGTACTCACTTGGAATTATGCAAATCATTAAAAAGAAGGCATTTCAGGCTATTTAAATTGTAAAAATCATTTGGACAAGAGAAATTTCAATCTTTTGTAAAATATTCATTTCAAAAGTTAATTTCTCGTGGAAGTCTTTAGCATGTTGGATCGTTCAGTCACTTTAAAACAAAAAAACATCTCTTTAAAATTTCTAAATTCTCACATGATGAATTCACTTTTATATTTGAGTCACATACATCGGGAGTCACATACATCACAAAGCCTGGTGTTGGCGCAGTGGTTAGGGCAGCGGCTTGGGATCCAAAAGGTCCTGAGTTCAAGCCCCGTTAGGCCACAATTAATGCACCAGGGGGTTGACTCAGCCTGTCATCCTTCCGAGGTCGGTAAAGTGAGTACCAGTGTACTGGGCCGGTGTATACCCCGGTTAAAATAGGTGTACCATATCCCTGTGTTGTAAGAGGCAACCAGGGTTGCGTCAGGAAGGGCATCCGGCGTAAAACATGTGCCAAATCACTATGCGGATCATTCGGATGATCCGCTGTGGCGACCCCTAACGGGAGCAACCGAAAGAAGAAGAAGAATATTTGAGTCACATACATCAGCTTGAAGCCCCGAGGTTAAACACTAAATTTGATAGAAATGTACAAAAACCAGCCTGTGTTGTATTGTCGTTGGCATACATGTTTTAATCTATCAAAGCCAATTAAAAAAATTGCACCATTTCCTGGATCTACATCCACCTTGATGCCCCCCGCATATGTACCGAACATCGAGTGGCAATGAAAATTTTCTAGTATAAGTAGTCAAATTCCGTAATAAGGCCTCTTTTAGCATATTGGCCCCCGTAAACTAAAGAGAGTAGAACACACGATCCATTGGAACGAGGGATGAGGTCAATACACCACAATTTTCAACTCATAATAAGTGGATTGCTCTCACACACTAAGTTTTGAACAAGGATAGGCCTTCAAGCCAAGACTCTATAGCCGTCTGGTTTCAGGGTGTTTGTAGGTCATACTCCATTAATGTTGTCGATAAACTTCTCTGGAAAAAAATTTCAAGGCAGAACCTTGCTTGAAAAAAAGTAAAAAGAACACGCTGTGCAGGACCAAAATGTACTGGAGATATTTAAAAGGCATAAATTAAAATAATACAGAGATTGCAACACGAACAGCAACAAACAAATGAACACACGAGCACAACCAATTTTGTATTTTATCCAAGAACAAAGGCTCAGAGGTCAAAGATCCAACATTTCGTCCACAAAGGGGCCTTCAACAACAACTGCGGAGGACACATTTGCCAAGACTCAATGTATCCTGCAAGAAGGACAGAGCAGTAGTGGTGTGGAAAGGCAGAAAAGGAACATGAACACTGCAGGAGAAGGAGGTTGGATGAGATATGGGAGGGGGGAGGTGAAAGGCATCAGTGGATTGCCATTATGGCATGAACGATGATGAGAAAGCCATGTGCTTGTACAGGCCTCACAGCTTTTTCAATTTGTTTATTTAATACAGCCATCGTGACATCTGAAGAATGAAGCAGGATGCTAAAAGAACAAGCAGTAGTGTAGTACCACACTTACACTCATCCACAATACTGTACTGCTTAACAATACACATATCCAATATCATTCAAATAAATCATTCTTCCTAATTCAAATTATCGCTAAAATGTAACTAATCAAATGACTCAATCTTTTTCTTTGTTCATATGCAGCACAATTATTTCGGGGTAATATCACTAGCTGAGGGATGTAGCTGTGCTGTTGATGTAGCTGTGCCCTCTGCTGATGGTGGGAATTTGGAATTTTCCATGTCAGTGATAGCTCACCTGCTCTTCACAAAGGACACCATGGGATCTTTAGCATCCACCAACTAATGCTGGCAGACAAAATGCCATTTAATGTCTATCCAAGAGGTGGCGCACACATTGATTAATCACCCTGCCTGTGAACCACCGAGATGACAGTTTATAGCTCGGTTGGGATTCAAACTCAGGTTCAACAGCTGAGAGGCAAATGTGCGTACCCCTAGGCCATCCTGTCATCTCCATTACTGAGTCCATTCGGTCAACTGCATTAATAACACAACCTAAAGTTTTGATTTAATTTATTCCAATATGATAGGTCATTTGTTGTTTTATATATATATATATATATATATATATATATATATATATATATATATATATATATATATATATATATATATATATATATATATATATATATATATATATACAAAGCTCTTCAGACTGGATAAATGCAACACGGCATTAGACGCAATGTGCACATGCATACCGCTTCGCCTCCAACGTACTGGAGTCTATTTTAAAGTTCACAGGTAAACGATTATGTGGTATGTTGTCCTGATGAGCCTATAACAAGAGTGAAACCATGGTCAACATCACCATTGTGCTTTACTTGTGACCTTTAAATCCTTGGTGTTTAAAATATCTGTTATACTAGGAGGTATATAGTAGGTATATATATGTAGATGATGCGCATTCACCTAAGTGAAGGTTTCACACTGACATTGGCGGGAAGTCAAACGGAGGTGACATCACAAATGAAGGAGGGGTCACTGAAGCTCAATATAATGTGCAACCACTTTGTACTCTGATGCATGCCTGTACTTATCATGGCATTGACAAACACAGACATCTCACCAGAGTTTTTGGGATGGCTATCCAGTAGTGTCATTAGGCTTGTATGAACTCAGAAATGCTGCAGGGTAGATTGAGTTGACATCAAACATAGTGACTCAGCTCGTTCTACAAGTGTTCAGTGAGTTTCATGTCCGGCAATCTGGCAGGTGAGTCGACCACCTGAATGGTGTTAACACGAATAAATGCCTGTGTGACCCTAGCTGTGTGCGGCTGACTACTGTTGCATGGAAAATGATGCCTGTGCATTATGATCTGGCCTTGATAAAGTTGACGGCACTGCAGATAAAACGTGGCAAGACCTTTTCATTGTAAATGTGGAGTAAATGGTTCATTACTTTATTCTAATGATATCATTGGCAATATCTGTAGCCATCTGGAACCGATTACGCATGTGCTGGAGGCAGATGTTATGGTCTAATTGCTTGACTATTGTCACACATGAGCATAGCAGAGCTACATGCCCCTAAGTCTCCATAGGATTGTGTGACAGCCAATACCAGGAAGGGAATGAAATTCTCAATTTTATAGACCAGCCCGCTCCAGAGAGGAAATATCCACGAACTCAGCAGAGCTAAACCCCGCCAAATTTCCGTCAGATTGAAGTTCAGCCAAAAACAGGAAGATAATTAAATTCTCAATTTTAGAACAGTCCACCTCAGATTGGGAGCACCCTTGATGAGCGAAGCAGAGCTACAGCCCCCTCCATCTCTGCAGGAACGTACTGCAGTCAATACCAGGAAGAGAATTCCATTCTCAATTTTACACTGTTCAGCCAGCAGGTCCTATTTAATATTTAACTTGCTCCTGGCTGCTCCCAAAAATATATGTACCCTGTATATGTATATATATATATATATATATATTTTTTTTTTTAAATATATGTAATAACATATAAAAAAACAACATATGAAATATATCTTCTTCTTCTTCTTCTTCTTCTTCTTCTTCTTCTTCTTCTTCTTCTTCTTCTTTCGGCTGCTCCCGTTCGGGGTCGCCACAGCGGATCATCCGTATGATCCGCATAGTGATTTGGCACATGTTTTACGCCGGATGCCCTTCCTGACGCAACCCTAGTCGCCTCTTACGACACAGGGATATGGTACACCTATTTTAACCGGGGTATACACCGGCCCAGTATACTGGTACTCATTTCGCCGACCTCGGAAGGATGACAGGCTGAGTCAACCCCCTGGTGTATTAATTCAGTGGCCCAACGGGGCTTGAACTCAGGACCTTTTGGATCCCAAGCCGTTGCCCTAACCACTGCGCCAACACCAGGCTCAATATATGAAATATATATATAAAAAATAAAAATATATATTATATATATTGTTGCGACCGGGGGTCAAGGTGAGAAGACAACGGGGGGGGGGGCACGAGGGGAAGACCACAAGCTATCTCGGGTTCCCATCAGACTCCGCGGAATCGCAGGCCATCGCACACGGATAATTCAGTGACGTGGCTGGTGGCTAACCGACCCTGCACGCCAATAACTCAGCCACGTGACTTAGGGTCTTCTGTCTATGGGTTAATCGGGTTACCTAATTAATCATGTGACCTAATTACCGGGGAGACATGCCCTGAGTATCCCTTGTCCGAAACGGATCACATGCAGCCGAGCAACACTGCCAAGGATGTGCCGGCTAAAAGGAACGGATCGTTGGGAATAAAGTCCCAGCTAGGTTTGGATACGGACCATGCTGGATCAATGAAAGAAAAGACAAAAACAAGCTGGGAACATTTCTACAGCTCGAATCCTGTCAGTCTCAAAACGGTCTACCATATATTACCTTGCCTTTCTTTCTGGCAATATCGCTTCTTGCAAATTCATTTTTTGTCACATAAATCGGTAAAGTATACTTTTACGCACACATTTTGCACATTTAGAGCAAAGCGAAGTTTTTAAATGTCACAAATCCAAGAACTACAGAAGATATTGCTGGGTCTGCAGCCACTTTATTTATTTGGTGATGTCACCTTTTTAGGGTGTGGTCGGTTCAACTGCAATTGTTTCCTTTCAAATACAGACCTTGAAAGTTATTTATGATATAATAGGTATTTACAAACATCACTCTGAAAATAGCACATTTGCTTTACAGTTTTGTGTGAAAACTCATGTGACTGTTTTTGGAAAACTGTTCTGCCACAAATATTTGTGGTGCTTTATTTTTGCTGCATGGTATGGTCTTTGAATGATGCATACAGAATACATACATACAAACATGCATACATACAATGGGAGCATGCGCTTTTCACAGTGCGTCGCTGCATCCAATTTCCTCAGGTACACCAAGGGTCTCTGTCTGGCCATCCCCCAAGCAGTTGCCTGGCCTATCCCCATCTCTTCGGGATAGGACATTCCAGACACCCATCTGAAGGGACTACCTCAATTTAACGCGAGGAGACCGCCGTCTGGTGGACGACACCTCAGCAACATCCCGCCACACACCTAAGTGTGTTTTTTGCGGAATGAAGTGTTTTGTGGTGGCCGGAATGCAAATCTTACAATGATCATCTTTGAATCCATCCGTTGGGACATACGCTGTACAGAGGATTGGTGCTGCCGAAGCAGTTTCCTGGGCTATTGGGCACAATCCTGGACAGGTCACCACTCTGACGCAGGATACTCGAATTGCTCAATCATCCCAGCAAGCAGGTACTCATTTTGCTGACCTTAGAATCGATGACAGATTGAGTCAACCCCACTTGGTATTAATTCCACAGCCAAGCAGGATTTTAACTCAGGACCCTAGGATCCCAAGCCTGCCACCATAACCATTAAGTCAACACCAGGTATATCTCTGAATGTTCTTACACATTTTCAGTGATGATAAACCCATACACTGACAGCTTTATTGTTTGACCAGCAAGGCCTTTCTTAAAAACTTTGCAAATCACTGGTGGCTTGTAATAAACTACTTAGGCACAAAGCTATAAATACATACACGAGCATATCGAGGGTCATGGAGGAGCTCAGCAATGAAGGAGGAAAGGTTACCATGTCTCCACGGTTTATTGGTATACTCAGCACTATCAGACTCTGATAAACAGAGTACCCATCGAGACCACATTTTCATTCCATTGAAACAAAATGACAAAAAAGAGTAATCAGACACGACAAACCCTCGCCAGCGCTTCTTTTGAGTGGTGTATTTGTGTAGTTTTTAGGGTAACTCCAATACGGCTGCCAATCCATGTGACCGATGACATCATATGTGTGACCCTTTTGTTCCTCGTGGATAGGCAGTCATATGTGTAAAGTTTTGCCTCGATCTGTTCAGCCATTTCAGAGAAGAAGATTTTTGAAGGTTTTGTTTTTTTCAAATATGGCTGCTGAATCACATGACCGATGGTCAGTAAAGAAATTTCTGCGGACCATTTTATCCCTAGATGACCCTCAAAAATTTTCATTCTGATCCGATGTGGCATTCTACAAATGCAATTATGACATAACGAGGGCATCTATGATGTCATTTAAAAAATCACACTCATTGGTGTCCCTTCTCCACCCACCCTCTGAGGTTTCTTCAGGGTTCACATGGTCTGCAATCAACTCCCTTCTGGTGAAACCACCTAAATTCAGGATCACTGCTCACCTCCACTCATTTGTTCGTCTTTTTCTCACCTATGGAACCACCTTTGATGTTGCTTAATGGTTTGGGTGGTGGGCTTGGGATCCCACTCAGCTGTTGAATTCATACCAAGTGGGGTTGATTCTGCTTGTCATCCTTCTGAGGTCGGCAAAATGAGTGCCAGCTTGCTGGTATCCTGTGTCAGAGTGGTGACCTGTTAGTCAGAGTGTCGATGGAGTGTTTTTTATCCTGTTATTCCATAGAACTTATGTGCCTTTCCATAAGCCACCTCGAGGCTGGTGTTGGCTTAAGATCTTAAGGTATTGAGTTCAAGCCCCTGTTTTTCTCATTGAAGTAACACCAAGTGAGTTGACTCGGCCTGCCATCCTTCTGAGGTTGGCAAAATGAGTACCAGCTTTCTGGTAAGTGGTAACATGGGCATTTCATCAGCGACTCAGCCGCACCCCCAGAAAATGATTCAGCTTAGCAGCCACAGGCTGCATACGAATAAATAAAACAAGTCATCTTTCCAGGACAAACGACATGTCTAAGCTCGTCTTCAGAGCCAGATGCAACCTGAGTACTCTCTGCAGGGTAAAGTGCTTCCTCAGTTCTGCTGAAGCATTTATTCAAGGATAGGAATTTATTTTTTCTGCCAAAATTTCTATCTTAGTAATGTGCTTTATTAAAAATTAACTATCTTTTATCCGTTTTCAATCATTTCGATATAGTCTCCCCAAACCCCCTTTCACCCAAACCACATGTTTTGTGTGTATACATAAAAACAAGTGGGAGATAATGACAATTTCGTATCAGTTGACAATAAAGCTTTTCAATCAAACTATTTCTCTGCATTTTTCTCTCTCAAACCACCTATCGAAACGGTCTCCTAATTATAAACAATAAAGGTGATCAATAAATTAGCAACTGTGAAGTGATTCATGAATTGAAATTTCATTGATTCAGGTGTTTAATCAACAAACTGCCCCCATCTTTCTGTGCAGGCAGCACAAAGGTCAACATTTATTTATTTCTGAACTTGGTCTCCTCATTCTCGCAAGTTTTATTGCACTGGGATCCGATGACGAAGTCATCCCACCAAGTGCCTCGATACATTATGGCAGGATTTTAAAATTTGGCTTCAGTTCCAGCACACAATGGCTGGCCTCATTTTTTTCAAAAGGAACTGTGAGATCTAACAGTGATTGGCACAAGCAAATGCTCACTCGCAGACAGTACAGCTCGCTTGATGTCTCCTCCAAAGGATGACATACTGTTATGAGCTAAGGGGGGTAGGTATTATGGAAGATACAATTTCTTGATTTTGTATGTCGTAGAATGTAGATATATCGAATTTAGTCAAAAATATTTGCTTCATGTGTTTGCTGGATAACATCATATTATACTAATTATATCTTGCCGTTGTTGTCTTGATCGATATCTCCCTGCGCAATTAAAGGAAGTCACTTGAGGTTTGAGAATTAAAAGCATGGTCCATTGTTTTGAGGCAGCTGTGCAAACATTGCCACAAAGGAAAACGACTGCAACTCACTTACGTGCATGTCACTTGACATCTACGATCCAACCCCCCTCCCCACCTAGAATTCCAATGACAGCATGGTCACCGGGTTGTGGGGGAAGGAGGGATTGGGGGAAGGGGGTGGATTATGTCGTTGTGTGGGACATTCTGGAGAAAAAGAACAAAATAAAATACAGTACAGTACTCTCCAAGTCAGGTTGGACATTTAGATTGACTTGCACTGGAAGAGTCAGCCAAAGTGAGCAGGTTTAATGGGAGTTTTTTTTCTAAAAAACCAAAGGAGAGGAGAGGAGAGGAGAGGAGAGAGACAGAGACACAATGGCATTTTTTAAAGATTCATTTCGCTGGGTGGTTTGCCATTGCCTTCCCAGCAGTAGTTGGGGAAGGAATTTGGAATTTGTTCAGAGGGTTGGTGATAGCTCACCTACTCTTTGCAAAAACCACCAACTAATGGCGTCCACCAACTAATGTTGGTGTCCACTAATGTCCTAATGTCCACTAACCAACTTTAAGCTCCCCCCTCTGTGTTTTCAAATTTTTCTCCCCCCCCCCCCCCCCCCGTGTTTTCAAAATTGTCTCCATTTAATACTTCATGTTCCAAACAAAAATTTCAGATTACATCCTGAAGGTTCTCCCTATAATCCCCCTGCATTATTGATTGGTCCCTTACAAAAAAAGATATTAACACTGCGCAAAAAGAAAGTTCACACTTGTTTGAGTGTCATAATTCTTAATACAGTCAATTAAAGAAACTAAAATTAATATAAACATCTGAAGAATATTGTTACTTGTGAAAAAAACAAATTATTTGAAATCCGCTAGATCCTGACGAGTTTGTGAAGATTGGTGCAATTCAAAAAGTTTCAAATTTAATGAGATTATGCGGGGTGAAATTGCTTAGCTTGGGATGTTGCACTCGCCTGAATTTAAGTGGTGACCAGCGTGTTTCACCGATCTAAAAGACGCCTTCCCTTAAATGCTGAGCTTAGTGAAGGTTATAAAACGTTTTTACAATATGTTACAATGTTTTCAAAATGGTTTCAAAAATCTTTGTTCATAATATTGCAAAGTTGACAAAATATTTTTTATTAATATTTGACAAAAATGTTTTACACTAACATTTAGACTACATCCTTTGATAATATTTATTTTAAAATGTTTTACACTAACATTTAGACTACATCCTTTGATAATATTTATTTTAAAATGTTTTACACTAACATTTAGACTACATCCTTTGATAATATTTATTTTAAAACGTTTTCATAGTCTTATACAGACTCAATATATTATATCATTTAAACATTTTTAAAACTCTTTGGAAAAATGTTTTGTTTGCTGGTTTCCATGTACGTATGTGGTAAAGTTTTCGAATGAATCTACATAGTGTACTATGTAAATGTTGTCTTTTTGATATTTGTTGTAAGAGGTACTGCATCTTGAAATTAAAGCAATTTAACTCATCAAGCTTTTATGTGATTTTCATCTCATTATTTACATACATGTTTTGCATTAGGCCAATTCATTTCTTTGAAAGTGTTCTGTAAATGTTAAGGGCAATGAAATAATATGTAAGACTATTGGGGGGTGGGGATGGAAGTTTGCGTCGGGCAGAATAAGTTTTTATATGTATACCTTTATGCAGAATTGGGTGAGGATTTTTTTGGGGGGGGGGTCTCGACTCGCGGGTGAAGATTTTTTTTTACCATAAAAACTTCCGTGCTCCCCTGAAAATCTAATGGTACACCTCTTAATTTGGAGAGTGACAGATTAAAAACCAACAAATGAAACCCTTTAAGTTTGGAAATTTATTCACACATGCCTTCCCCAAAATCGCTCGCCTATGCGAAAACAAATTTTCCCCACAAAAAAAAAATCATTTCCCCTGCACTCTCTTTTGTACATTAAAAGTTTTGACCCTCCCACTTATGTTGAACCAAAATTCCCCCCCCCCACCATTTTTGCCCTCCCCTGCTACAAAAATGTCGAGGAAAACCTAACCTTAAAAAACACTAAAAACAGCAAAAAAAAAAAAAGAATTTTTTAAAATCCCTTAAAGAACGTAAGAAAGTTGAAACTTAAAAAAATCCTTAAAAACATTTAAGAAACGTAGAATAACATAAAATTGCCTAAAATAACAAAACATTTTAAATAACATAAAAACAAGCCAGTAGGCGGACATGGGTAGTCGCCTACCCAATAGAAACTGACGCGATGGGCCCGTTCGATGGGGAATGACCTGAGGATTAAGCACAAGAAAATTCATGATTCCAGCTTCAAGGGTTAATGCTGCAGATTGTTTTTTTCGTTAAAATACCCCCACATTTTGAGGTTTTTCGGCCGTTGCTAGGCAACGGAGGGGACCATAGCAACGATTCTTTCTCACACATAACTAGGACATACCATGAACCTACCATACCAGTTTCATGTATATCTGACTCATAGTCTCTGAGATATAACGAACTTCGTTTTTTTATTGTTTTCAACCAGGGTTCATTCAAAGTCTATCTTCTCCGACAGTTTTCATATCATAGGATCCGGCTGGAAATTTTTGACAATATGGCTGAATGTACTGCACACAGTCGCTCGTGGCCTGATTTTTGATTTTCGGAAAAATAATTTTTTTATGATTTTTCAAAAATTTCAAAGTCCCGTTGTTGGGCAACGGTGGTGTCCATAGCAACGGTTCTCATTTGCACACAACTCTGTCATGGTATGAACCTACCAACCAAGTTTCATCGAAATCACCATTGTATTTACTGAAATCGCCATTTTAAATACTGAAAATAAGGGGAGAACAAATTTCAATTTTTTTTGTTTGAATTTTTTTTTCTTTCGACGAGATCGACTACCCAAAAAACATGACTTTAGTTTTGTTTTATTAATAATGAAGTGACCTGGAGTCTAATGTAACTTGGATGTTACGCCTATGTTTGTTTTCCGATCCAACCCTGTGTCTTACCTCATAATATGCATTGATCGCCTCCTTGCAATTGCCAAGGAGCTCCAAGAGAATTTTCTAGAATTCGATTGAGTAATAGGAACAGTAATTTACTTCAAAATCCATTAAAAATATTAGACAGAAGTTGAAATATATTTTAAGAAATATATTTTGCAAAACCGGCCGGGCCTGGTTCAACGTTGCGTGTCAGTTCGCCTCTTTTGGGGGAGACAAGATGGCGGACGGTGCACTTCCGGTGGCTTCACGCACGGAGCCGTCGTGACCAATCCCCAGATCAACGCTTTTGCTCCACCACAGCTTTTACACCGCCGTTATTACATCGCGATCTTCATCGGTCTTTGTAATTTCTCCACAACTATACTAAATTATCCCAAAACGGTTCAGAATATTATGATATTTTAATTATGAAAAATACGAACGATTTAAATACGTTGACTTTTTTTTTTTCAAGAATCAGGCGAGTGGTAACTCGGACGGTGCATAAAAAAGTTTTTATTTTTAAACAGCTAACATTTAAATATATATTTACTTATATATACATACATATTTGCGATTGGAATATACTGAGAACTGCAGCGAAATTAAATTAAATTATCTTGAAAATAAAGTGTAGTTTCCGTGCGAAGTTATCCAGCGAGAGTGTTGAGCATGGCGGAGCAGGCGAAGAAGAGGCGTCAGTCGGGCAGAGAAATGGGGTCGGGAGAGGTGGAGAAAAAAACGAGGGGAAATTATGAAGAGGTGCAAGGAGAGAGGAAGACTGATGCTAAAGAGAGCAAGACTGATGATAACGAGAGGAAGACTGATGCTAAAGAGAGCAAGACTGATGATAAAGAGAGCAAGACTGATGATAACGAGAGCAAGATTGATGATAACGAGGTGGAAGAAGAATTTTTTGGTCCTAAGCCTTCGGAGGCCGTGCAGATGAAGAAAAGGAAGGGTTAGTTAAACGTTGTCTGTAAAAGTTCATCAAGAAACTTGATGCTCACTGACGGCTGGCACCCTGTCCCAAGGAGAGGACGTTAAGCCGGCCGTCCTGCCTGCAATCGTGTGTGTGTGTGTGTGTGTGTGTGTGTGTGTGTGTGTGTGTGTGTGTGTGTGTGTGTGTGTGTGTGTGTGTGTGTGTGTGTGTGTGTGTGTGTGTGTGTGTGTGTGTGTGTGTGTGTGATTAAGGAGGTGATTACCGGGGGATATGAGAGATTGTGTAACATGATGAAGGATGTGGATAAGATTTGTTTGGCGAAGGTCTTTTTCCCATCAGATGAGAGTGTTAGGACCAGGAACAATGGGGTTGAGAGGTTGAGGGTAAAGATGTGATTTATGATGTCAGTCAGACAGGGTTCTCTCAGTCAGAGAGGAGTTAAGCATTGAATGGTCTCCCTGGAAAGTTAGTGCAAGTAAAGTGGGTAGATAGGTACCTAGTTGTATTGGAGAGAATAGAGGTGTGGGGATATTGGCAGGATTTCTAGGTAGCTTGTGTGTGGATGGGTGATGGTTTATGGGGTTGGTGCAACGCAGGCATGATGGTCCGAATGGCCACCTCCTGTGCCAAAATTTCCTGTGTGGATGCAAAGAGGTGTGCTCTCAAGCGGCCTCTCGAGCGGGTTGTGCTTGCGGATTGTGACTTTCAAATTCTTAAATATTGCATTTGATATATACATAAATATGTTGATGCTGTTCTGTCACGTGCCAATGATGTGATATCGCCACCATTCAGTTCTGCAGTTCGAATCGCTGTACCTGGATAATCTTCCCAGTGCCAGCATGTATGAGCACAGTTACATGCACCGAGACATCATCACGCACGTTGTGATTACGAAGTATGATGTCCCCTCACTCCTCATTACAGCCAAAACGCACCTTTCTCATGTCTCTTGCCATTAATGTTAACCAAATTGTTTAATTACTTCAAGCTTTCCAAGCTATTTCCTTTACTCTGTCTGCACTCACGACTCGGTTTACAGCGCTGCTTCACTGGTGCCTCTTTAATTGTGTATCCATGTTGTCCAATTCCAGAACGTTTAGGTTATACCTTCCATAATGTTTGCAAAATTTTTTTCATTGTTAAAGTTGTGAGAAAAAAAAATCTCAGTCTCCTTGACTCCCTGATCTCATCTGCTACCCGGAGTCGTGTTTATGACCAGGTGTCGGCACGGCTGGAAGTTTGCGAAACTTTCAAAGTGGTAATAATCATCAGGACTGGCATGATAGTCTGGAGGTGTTAGGGTTTTGCAGGTAGGGCGATTCATCAATGTGTGTGCCATCCATCGGAAGGACGTTAAACTGGAGGACCCATCTTCCGACACTGGTTGTCAGTGAGTGGTAAAACATCCATTGGTGTCTTTCATGAAGAGTTGTTATCACTAGTAGCCTGGACAAATTGCAAATTTCTGCTGCTTGGAAGGTAATCGCAATCTACCGAGCAAGATCCTTGCCTGCTTCGACTGCTTCGGCAGTGCCGACACTCCGTATGGTACAATGACGATGGATAATTGTGAAGAAATTTACGTTTTGTGTTTGTAGGACAGACTTCATCATCACAGCAAGTCAAGATGGGCACGTGAAGTTCTGGAAGAAGAAGGAAGATGAAGGAGTGGAGTTTGTAAAACACTTCCGCAGCCATTTGGGTAAAATGTTCTATCAAAGTGTTCCTACCTGCTTCCTAATTATATGGTTGCACACCTGTTTATCTGGAGAGGTAAAGCAATTTTGAGTATTTTTTTTTGTCTTTTTAACTGTTGCTTCTAGGTACAATTGAGGGTGTGGCTACTAGCTCGGAGGGTGCTCTCTTCTGTTCCATCGGTGATGACAAAGCCATGAAGATCTTTGATGTTGTCAATTTTGACATGATAAACATGATTAAACTGGGGTAACTATTCTGGTACTTTTTATTTATTTATACGTATTATTATTGTTCTTTGTATTGGTGAGAATGACTGGTGATTATTAATTGGCTGTGTTGTGAAAAAATGTGTTTCAAATACTTTCAGTTTGTACAGAATATAATTATTGTAACAATTTAATACCATGGTTGTAGTTCATTGTTGAACATTAATAATGATTTAATGGAAATTATTTTAACAAAATTATTAGTTTTTCTTCTCCATATTATCATAATCAAGCTTTGTTGAAAATTTCATGACAAAAGCTCAAATGGTAAAAAAGTTACGGCTCGGGGACACACACACACACACACACACACACACACACACACACACACACACACACACACACACACACACACACACACACACACACACACACACACACACACACACACACACACACACACACACACACACACACACACACACACACACACACACACACACACACACACGATTGCAAAAACCCGTTTTCTGCTGCACGGGGAACGGGCTAGTTATGGCAATACATTTGAGATTGTCTGGAAAACACTTGAAATTTAGGGCATTTAGGCCATGGGCCAGATACGGCCACAGTGCACCCCCCCCCAACCTCCCAGTAAATCTATGTTTTTTTCGAATCCCCTGGATATACTGAACACGAATATGAATGTTGACATTGAAAATTTTGGGATGCACTCCCTGTTTTGACCTTTTGAATAGGGGTACCCTAAAATTATACTTTATCGATTTGCGTCGAATTCAATTTATGGATGGAATCAAAATGGCATGCAGAAGGCCAAAATCCTATCCAATATACATGTATGATGCATCAAATTGAAGATAATTGCATTCTGATCATCTGTATATGTGTAACAGTGTTGTACATTAAATCTAAATGAAATTATACACATTTGAATATATATTCCCTAACTTTTGAATAAACACAAAATCAACACTCCGTATTCCTCAATGAATATATTTGACATTATATGAATTTTATTGCAGATACAGACTTTTCAATGATAGTGAGAAACGGTATTAATTACCTTTTATTTTTCAAAAATATCAAGCAGCTATTATGAAAATATACAATGTTATCAAACGGGTATTCAGACAAATAATGTTTTCAATCAACCACATTTTGACGAAACACATTTGTGGTCACTTTTATGGAACATTACTTGACAAACTATTACCATGCTTACAGAGAATTGGTTATAATACCACACAAAATATTATTTAATAGTATAGCTTGAAAGCAACCAAAAAATCCAAGATGGCCACCATCAGCATCACCAAACTACAAGATATTTCATTGCACATAAGCATTTCCAGTCCATATCTCTGTAATCCGGATCATGTCTGTTAGGCCTTAGTTATTTTATAACTTGGTTTACGGATCTGCCGACGGTATATTTGCCGAAATGAAATATAAATATAAAACACATTTTTAGCCTTTTATATTTATACATTTTCCGCCGAAGGTGCAAAAGTTTCAAAACCCGAAATGTAAATGTTGGCATTTATTTTCAAAATATAATTTCGTGCGTGCGTGCGTGCCAAAATGCCGAGTCACCTTTAACTGAGCTGCGCAGTAGAGCTGCGCAGTCGTTTTCGGTCATGGCGTCTGAGCAGTGGCCAGCGTGGTTCAGATTGACTGTGGTTTCTGGGGCGAAAGTGATTGTTTTTTTTTGTATACCTTGTCGAGGCTCGTGTGAGAGCTAACACACAACGCACATCATGGGGGACATGAGACAAGAGGGGCGGGAGTGGGAAGGACAAAACAGTGGGGAACAGAGACATTAGGAGATCTGTGGAAGGGAGTGGGATGGGGCGGGGAACATGGGGAATACGAGATGGACATTACAGGGACTTTCAGGAAGGAAAGCAGGGAATTTGAAGGAGGTGGGCTTGGGTGGATTATCGGGGGTAGAAAAGATTGAGGATTTGGATGGGGGATGATAGGTGGTGGTGAACAGCTGTTTTGAAGGCCTGGAGGGAAGAATGGGATTGAATCGAGTGAGGGAGTTTATTCCAAAGGTGGGGAAAAAGAGGAATGAAAGAGTGAAGGTGAGCAGTGATTTGTGATTTTGGTAGTTTTACCAGAAGGGGGTTGTTGGTGGACCTTGAGCGCCCTGCGGAAATATGGTGGGGACAAATCACAGAGAGAGCTGGGGGTGGGGGGTGAGGCTGGAGAGGAGACGGTAGAAGACAGAAAGACCACCGACCAACCTGCGGTGAATGAGTGAGAGGCCCAAAGACTCAGCCTCATTGCAGGAGATGCCAATGATCCGAAATGCCTTGGTTTCTACAGCATGAAGCCGAGAAAGGTAGGGGAGAGCAGTACTCCATCAGGCTGCGGACAAAAGCTTTGTAAGTGGTCAGGAGCTCAGGTGGGCCGAGGAAGGACTTTGTATGACGGAGGATTCCCTGTCGGCGACTGGCTTTGGAGGCGAGGTTTGAAATGTGGCTTTCCCAGGAAAGATCATGACAGATAGTGAGACCCAGAAGCTTGAAAGAAAGGACTTCTTCCAGAGGATTGTTGAGAAAGTGGATGGGGGGATTTTCTAAACGGTCCTTTCGAAGAGACTTGGTGAGAGTGTGAGATTTGTCCGGATTGAAAGACATGTTCCAAGTGTTGGACCAGTTTGTGATTTTACCCAGATCTGCCGTGAGTGAATAAGCTGCTGCATGCCGGTCTGAGAGATGACAGATGGTACGGCAGAGGGTGGAGTCATCAGCAAAGAGAGAAAGAGGATTTTCCAGAGAGTCGGAGAGATTATTGATGAAAACCAGAAAAAGAACAAGGCCCAGAACGCTACCTTGAGGAATTCCAGCCTGGACAGGAAGAGGGGATGAAAGAACTCCTTTTAGGGCCACACGGTGACTGCGACAGGAGAGGAAGTCTGTGAGCCATGAGTTGTTCAGAAGTATGTCAGCGGTATAAATTCGAGTGACTGTATTGGTGATTTAATCGCGCAACATCTTGACGACGAATATTCTGGCCGAACTATTGCATCAATTCAGTGCAGCAGGAGGGATGATTCGCACGCTACTCTCGATCGTGCCGATTTTGTTTCTGTCAAGTTGTACACTGCTGTTTGTATTGAAAGATTTCGGTGCCAAGTACGTCAAAGTTTCCCTGCGAGATGCTGATATTCAGCCTTCAATGGACCAGAAATCAGCCTTTGATGTGCTCATGGGGATGGGGAGACGGTACGATCAGATACCCACTGAAAACTAAGCTGGTTATGGCTCTGATTGACCGTTTTGAGAGTGTTGACTCCGAGTAGACAGCTTTTTTTTTTAATCATATCCAGCACTATGCACTGGTGTGCACGCACACATCTACGACTTGGACAGTAATTTTCTCAGCATTGTTTCCATTTGTTTGATGATCCAACAGGTTCGTATAAGAAAAACATGCCAGACTACATTGTAAAAACAAGTTTGAATCTTTCTTTATTGTTTTTCACATCAGATGATACAGTGAACAACGGCATCCTGCATTTGAATGGTTTTCCATCTTCAATGTTTTCTTAGATCATCCTGGTCCGGGATTTATATTTTTCCCTTCCCCCCCCCCCACCTACCCTTGTATTTTCCATGGAACATCTGAAAAAAAATCATTAGAATATATAATTTCTAAAAATTGAAATTATATTTATATTTATATTTCGACCTACTGACCCTACATTTTAGCTGAAGAACTGCGTAAACCAAGTTATAAAATAACTAAGGCCTTACCTGTAATACAAGAATATTTTACGTGCAGTATTTCATTATCCTTCATATTTCTTCCCATAGTCATCCATCATATTTCCAAACATACATCTACAACTTACAGTGCCAATGCAGACTGCAGAAAGCATACGTTTCAGAGTGAATAAAATAGTGTTTATATTTGCATTATATCCGCATCATATTGAATACAATATTCACGGAACTAAATAACATAACCAAATCTCAAACATGGTAAGTATTTAAATACAACATATTCTAAACAATTCAAAACAGAAGTATACTCCAATAGAAATGAATGTTCCTGTCGTTAACTTGAATTGCAACTAATCCTACTCATTGTCAGACTCTGCGCTGTCTCCATTAAGATAGTCCTATTCGTCTGGAATGTCCGAGTCTGAGTCTGAATCATTGATGTTCGCTGAATCTTCAGCGATGTCTGCCAACTGCTGTGGCAGGACCCCTCCCTCATACCAATGAGGCTCCAGCTTCCCCTCAACTAAAATCCACCCATGTCCATCACTTGGCTCAGGGATCTCAAGATTTGCAACATGGGCTCTTTTCCAAATGCCAAGTTGGAAGTTGACTCTCGGGATGTGTTGCTCCAGGCTCTTCTTGCATGGAGGGAGAGTGCCCATGTCAATTGTGCTCGAAAGGGAGAGACGGTCATCATCTTTCACATACAGCTCATTCATTTTCATGAACCGCAACTCATTGACGCTCCAAGTACGAGGTCTTCCATATAACGCACAGGTGAACTCGTCCAGGTCATCCATCAGGTCGTCGGGTACTTCCCACATGTCTCCTAATCTAGCTAGAACTGGTATAAACTTGGGCAGCCTAGAAAGGGTCTTCAGTGGCTTCAGTGTCAAGGATCATTCGATGCAGATATCTACCAGATTATTGGACCATGTCAAGAGAACCAAGTTCATATGCACATCTTAGCGTGTCGCATGTGCCACTGTCTGCATTGTAGACTATGTAAGTTTGGAAGTTTCCTGTGTAGTGTAATCTACAGAACGCCAATGAGTCTTTGTACTTCTCATGTTTCTCTAACTTGGCTGTAAGGTTTTCCCCACGGAAGTTGGGATTGGCGAAATCCGTATGCTGTAGGCTGCCAATATAAATGCTGAAAGCTCTGACAGTTTGATCATGTGTTTGCCTCTAATGATATCTCTTTCTATGACTTTCTGAACTTCTGCAAAGGCCTGACTGTTTGCTTGTGCCAGGTTTGTTTGTTTCTCCTTGTCCTCTGTGCTTGTACTTCTCCATTTGTCTGCATTCTGTGTGTAGATAACCCGGCAGGATTTGTGATACTTCACTTCTGGAGCAAACAAATCATGACCTCTTATCCGTGTGAGTAATTTCTCGTCACATTTGTTTTCAGCTACTTCGAGAACTGTTCGCCATCCGTCACACTCAAACTGGCTTAAGCCTTCAGTGGTGTGTGTCCCTTTGCTCTTGACCTTTCGTCTCCCCTTTGAGTTGCAGAAGATGCAATCAGATGACAACAGTACCTTGTCCCTTGATGAATCCCTCCAACTTAACTTGGAGCATGATGGAGTAGATGGATCTGAAGGAGTGGAGAGGTGACTGAGGACCTGAGGTTCATGGTAAATCGTTGATAGCATTCTCTGTGATATCCGTGACACTCATTAAGGGAATCTGGTATTGCATCACAGGTACTTGTCATACGTTGGACTGATCCATGTGGTTGCGCCAGTCTCTTGTCTCGGATCTCCTTCAACCTTGCTAGTCGGGCTGTGGAATCCTTGGTTGTGGATAATGGCACCATAGGGCCATATTGAAACCCAGGGATGTGCACAATGCATTCGAGCTCCAATCGGGACTTCGAGCCTCCATGGCTATCATCTTTCCGACGCTTGGGAGGTGGGTCTTCTCACTCCTGGCCGCCTTCTGCTGCTTGCTGGTCAGACATCAGTTGACTATGTTGTGCACAGCTCGTACGAACCTGAAAATAGAAGGAAACAGGACTTGAAACTTCATATTTTCATTCGGTGTTAATTATTGCAATGTTGTATCGCATTCTTAAATATTTCTGATTTGGACTGGAATATATAACTTAATTTCCTTGCTTAATTAACTTAATTACCATTAATTATAACTTATCAGTAATCATACCATGAGAAAGAAAATACATCTAAAGTAACTTGTTATCTTCAGTTGAACATTCAACGTGAATGTTTTGGAAATATATCTTAAATAATATGTAAACAAATATCGACTGTGACGACTCGCTTTCCATTCAGGATACAGCCCATTCCAACAACGACACCATTCCTGTATGTCTCATTTCAAGAAATATAAGGAAATTAAAACCATTTCTCACTATCATTAAATTGTCTGTACCTGCAATAAAATTCATATAATGTCAAATATATTCATTGAGGAATACGGAGTGTTGATTTTGTGTTTATTCGAAAGATAGGGAATATATATTCAAATGTGTATAATTTCATTTAGATTTAATGTACAACACTGTTAAACATATACAGATGATCAGAATGCAATTATCTTAAATTTGATACATCATACATGTATATTGGATGTCATTTGGGCCTTCTGCATGCCATATTGAATTCGACGCAAATCGATAAAAGTATAATTTTAGGGTACCCCTATTCAAAAGGTCAAAACAGGTAGTGCATCCCAAAATTTTCAATGTTAACATTCATATTCGTGTTCAGTATATCCAGGGGATTCAGAAAAACATAGGTTTGCTGGGGGGTGGGTGGGGGGGGGGTTTACAGTGGCCATATCTGGCCAATGGCCTAATTGTATTTTATTTTTTTCTTGTGAATGTCCCGTGAATTGCATGGGCATCCTCTGTCATTGGTCAACTCAGATGTGCATGGACAAATCGATGCAGTATGTGGTTGTCGTTATGGTCGTTTTCTATTTGAAGGACCTCACACAGGGCAGTGTGTATCATTTGTTGTCCTGGACCAGGTTCCACCCAGGCTGCTGCGAGTGGATATACTCTCCTGGGGAGGCCATTTGTGCCGTTGCTTGCTCGGAAAAAACAAGTGGTCAGATCTTCGTGTATGACGGGCGGGGGTCCAACCAGCCCATCCACAAACTCGACAAAGTGCATTCACATCCTCTTTCCCTTATCCGATTCAACCCTATTTTTAAGGTGGGTGTGAGAAAGACCAAGCTGTGCTGAATTTGCTTGCACATGCAAAGATTAATAGAGATTTGGAGGACCATGGCTGATTTGATTATTTTATTGCATCATTCTGAATCACAGTTACAATAGTCTGTTTGTATGACATAGTTTAGCAGCAATTTGTAGTTTTTGATTAAATGTCAAACTTGTGTTTTATATTGGTCAATGAAAGGATTGAAACACGAGCTTCTCTTTTACTGAAAAATTGCGGTTCTGGTAAAGGACCATCCAGCAAACTCTCCCATCTACTTTCTTGACAATTCTCTTAAAGAAGTTTATTATCTATATATTACTAAAACTCTTATCTTGTATGTATGTTCCCGAAATACAGCCAAAACGGTACACGATAGCGCAAAAACTTTAGGGCCACCTTACTCACCATTCACCTGTGGTGTGCAGCATCAAGTTTCATTCAAATCGGGCAATGAAAAAATTATTAAAAAATCAATTCCCTATTCAGTCAAGTACTCTTTTGGAGAATTTGATCAATGCAAACAACCTCAGCAGTATAGTTCGCTGGAGCTATCTTTTTTTTTTCTTGAAATTATTTTTGTCATCAACCGCTGTCACAACGGGAACCCAACAGGCTCACGGGTTGCCTAGTATTCACTGAAACTCTTATTCACGAAAACTTTTGGCCCTCACTATCAGCCATGATCTTTCTTTGATAAAACATATTTCAAAGTTGGTCTCCGAAGCAAGTCACCGACTGAGCATCCTCTGTCGTGCAAAGTCTTTCCTTGGCACACCTGAACTCTTATACACCAAAAAGACCTTCATCTGCAGCTTGATGGAGTACTGCTCTCCCCTATGGGCGGGCGCCCCTGCCTCACACCTTGCTCAGCTTGATGCCAAGGAAACCAAGGCCTTCAAAATCATTATAATCTCTCATGCTGAAGCTGAGTTCATGGGCCTTTCACCTTCCCATCTTCGACAGTTCAGTGGTCTCTCTTTCTTCCACCACCTCCCTTCTGGTCTTGCACTCAGTACTCTCCCCGTGGTCTGTCCCTCCACCCCTCCCCCATGTTTCTGCAGGGTGCATGTGGTCTGCCATTAACCCCCTTTGGGTGAAACTCCCAAAATCTAGACTCGCTGTTCACCTCCACTCATTTGTTCCTCCCCCCCCCCCCTACATGTATTTTTGTAGCTATATCCATCTTGTTCACCCCTTGTGACCTTACTTAGCCCTCAATGTTCCCCATACCCTTTATTTCTCCAACTCCCTCTATTTTGTCCCTCAACCCTGTTGTTAAAGCCTGGTGTTGGCTTAGTGGTGAGGGTGGCGGCTTGGGATCCCAGGGTCCTGAGTTCAAGCCCCGTTGGCTGCTGAATTAACACCAGGGGGTTGACTCAGGCCGTCATCCTTCCGAGGTCGGCGAAATGAGTGCCAGTGTACTGGTCCCGGTGTATTCCCCCGGTAAGAATAGGTGTACCATATCCGTGTGTCGTAAGAGGCGACCAGGGTTGGCGTCAGGAAGGGGATCCGGCCATAAAACATTGCCTCAAGAAAAAGCCCAACCCCTGCACAGCAGGGAAAAATGGCTGTAAAAACGGTCATTTTAACCCTGTTGTTAGCATGCTACACCCCCTCTTTTTCTACTGTACCTTTTGTTCCGTCACATCCTGATCTATTGTATGTTCCAGTTCTTCCACGAGGCTTGACATTGAAAACAAAAACAAGTACAAAATAAAAATTCCTTATAAATCAGAACTGTATGAATCCTTATAAGGCTATTGTACGAAGCTCAATGGATTACCACTCGAGCTGCTTGTGAGCTGTGGTGCCAGCATCGCAATACTCTCCTGAATTCTGTGGCATGAAAAACTCTCAACATCCTTGGCGAAGCTCACTTTGCTCTCTCAGGTCTCCAACCCTCCAGAGATCCTTCTGGAAGCACGTGTTCTTTCAGTCACACCCCCCTTCCACTTTCAAATCCTGAAGTGCAAGCTTTCTTCCAACCTCCACTCTTTCATTCTTTTTCCTGTTTGTGGAACTGCCTTCCTGAGATGGTTCAATTAAATACCATTCCTCCACTACTTCAAGCTCGCAGCGCACCACCATCTCATGTCCTCCATCCCTACCTTCAATCCTTTTCACCCCTATTAACCCACTAGCACAACTCTCTTACATGAAAGTTACGATGCTTATTCTCTCTCTCATTGTTATTAACTCATCCCCTTGCTTGTTGTATCTCAATTGTCCACCGCATGCATCCTCCCCTTCCCCTCTCATTTGTCCCACAACCATTACTTGTCCAAGTCTCCCTCTATTTTGTCCTTCATATATATATATATATATATATATATATATATATCTCTCTCTCTCTCTCTCTCTCTCTCTCTCTCTCTCTCTCTCTCTCTCTCTCTCTCTCTCTCTCTCTCTCTCTCTCTCTCTCTCTCTCTCTCTCTCTCTCTCTCTCTCTCTCTCTCTCTCTCTCTCTCTCTCTCTCTCTCTCTCTCTCTCTCTCTCTCTCTCTCTCTCTCTCTCTCTCTCTCTCTCTCTCTCTCTCTCTCTCTCTCTCTCTCTCTCTCTCTCTCTCTCTCTCTCTCTTTTTTTTTCCTTTTGTTCTGTTGTGTTGATCTATTCTGTGTACTAGCATGAGCCTTGACTTTGAACAGTCGTGGCCAAAAATATTGGCACTCTTGTACTTTTTTCAAATAATGCACCATTTCTTTGAGAAAATTGTTGAAATTAAAAAAAAATCTTTTGTTATCCACATATGTATTTCTTTGGTTTGCAGTGGAACAAAACAAAAAAAGCTGAAAATAATTATGAAATCTGTACTTATTTCACACATAATTCCTCAAATGGCCTGGACAATATTAATGGCATCTTTTAGAAGTTGTTTGAAATAATTAGATTTCAAGCAGGTGATTCTCCTTTACTTTGGAATTGTACTCACCTATGGTGAGTTGCAGGTGTCTGCAATATAAAAATCACTTATTCAACCAGTTTGAATAGAGAAAAGGAGTTATTTTGCTGTTTTGAGTCACTGTGTGTTCTGCAATGAGCATGGAGAAAAGAAATAAAACCAGAGAATTGTCTGAGGAGGTCAGACACGAGATTGAAGCCAAGCATGGACAATCTCAAGGCTGCATCTCTAGAGACCTTCATGTTCCTGTGTGGACACAATGTTATCAGGAAGTTTAAGGCCTATGGTACTGTAGCTAACCTCCCTGGACGTGGCCGCAAGAGAAAACTTGATCGAAGATTGCAGCAAAGGATTGTTCAAGTGGTGGAGAAAACTCCTCGATCAACTGTTTTAAAAACAACTGAGGTTTTAAAAACCACAGTTTGCCATGGATGCTCGCTTTCCATCAACCATTCTTTTTTTCCAACTTCAGTGCCAACTCACCCCCTCACCCCTCACTCTCACTCTCAAAGCAACCATCCCACTCTTCTCCCTCCAAGCCTCCCTCTCACCTCTTTCAAAAATTCCCCCCTCACCTTTCTCCCACCTTTCATCCCCCTCACTCTTCCTTCTCTAAGTTGCCCCCCCTCTCATACACCAACCTGCCTCCCTCCACTGCCCTCTCACCTCCATCTCTTCACTCCACCTCCTCAAATCCTCAACTGCCATCTTCCTTGTCTCTTGTCCCCCCCTCTCTCCCCAGCACCACAGAGCCTTTTCTCCTCCTCATTCGGCCCCCTCCTCGCTATTCTGCAATACCTCACACTCCTTCAGCAACCCTCCTTACCTCCCCCCTCGTCCCTCGTCCGACCCTCCCCCGCCCCCCTCCACCTCCTGCACCAAAAGCCTCCTCCCTACCTCTTCATTAAAAGTGTGGACCTCAAATATCCGGGGCCTTGGCTCAAACCTTTCAGATGTTTCCATGCAGGTTGCCACTGACAAACCAGACATTATCTGCCTAACAGAAACTTTCCTCTCCCAAGACGTGTCTGACTCCCAAGTATCTCTCCCTGGTTACTCCCTCTTACGGTATGACAGACCTGAGCCTCGTCCTGGTGGAGGTGTTGCTCTCTTCATCAAAGACTCTATTCCTCACTCTCCCTGCTCTGCTCTCACCCCCCCACACCCCCAGGAATACCTCTGGCTTCGGCTTCCCCTCCACTCCCACCTCATGTTTATATGTGTACTGTACCGTCCACCGAACAGTGATGACTCCATCTACACCTCACTCTCCGAAAACATGGACCATCTTCTATCTTCTCATCCAAACTCTCTCTTCCTCTTATGTGGCGACTTCCATTGTCATCACGCCAGTTGGCTAGGTGTGGGTACCTCTCTCACCTGACATGGGACATCAGCAAAAGCTTTTCTGTGACTCATTGGGACTGACTCAATCGGTCAACTTCCCGACCCGGATCTCAACCAATGGTACTCCATCTCTTCTGGATCTGATTTTGACAAATTTCCCTGACAATATCTGCTGCTCTTCCTTCGCTCCAATTGGTTCTTCTGACCACGTCCTTATTAAAGTGGACATCTCTCTGGCTGTTATCAGAGAACCACCTCACACGCCGTCGAGTCTGGCATTTCACTCAAGCCGACTGGCAGGGTCTCGAGCAGCCATCAAACTTGCCCTAGACTGGTCTCCTATCACTACTTTCTCAAACATCAACTCATCCTGGGAATTCTTTCAAAGAAACTTGCTCTCCCTCATGCACAGATTTATCCCCTCTCGTGTTCAGTTGTCTTACCCTTCCTCCCGCCCTTGGTTTACTGAAGCTTGTGGCGAGGCAGTTGTCCTGAAACAACTTGTCTTTGCCTCATGTAAAGCAAACCCAACTGAGGGCAATCTCAGTTCTTTCCACAAAGCTTCGGAACAAGTGTGTAGCTACCCTCAGGAGAGCCAGAAAACAACATCTTTCTCATCTCAAGTCTGAACTCTCAAACCTCTCTCCCTCCTCAAAATCCTGGTGGCGTTTAATCAAATCTGTTTCTGGTGTATGTTCCCCCTCCATCCCTCCCTTACCTCAAATGGCCGCACTGCTGATTCCACACGTGATAAAGCTGAATGTCTAAACTCGGTGTTTGCAGCTAAATCTTGTGTCCCAAACCCATCACTATCTCTACCCACTTTACCCAGTCGCACCCAACTGTCCCTGGACTCTGTATCCTTTTCTCCTGACAAGGTGGAGAGCAAACCTCGAGTCAGATTCTGCAACCGGTCCAGACGGCATCAGCCCACGTGTCCTCAAAGCCTGCTCTTCTGCTCTTGCTCACCCTCTCTCTGTTCTATTCACCCTCTCATTTTCCCAAGGTCATCTGCCATCTGCTTGGAAATCTGCTAACATCACTGCCCTGCATAAAAAAGGTGCAAAAACAGATCCCTGTAACTATAGACCAATCAGCCTTCTCCCAATCATCAGCAAGGTTATGGAATCCATCATCGCTTCAGACATGAAATCCTTCCTCTTCTCCAATGGCTTGATTTCCAATCATCAATTTGGTTTCAGACCAAGGTCACTCTACCCTAGATATGCTGCTACTGCTCTCCCATCAATGGATGGAGGTCCTCAATGCCAGACAGGAAATCCGAGCCGTATCCCTGGACATATCACGTGCTTTTGACACAGTCTGGCACCCTGCCCTACTCACCAAACTCTCTTCCCATGGTATTCAAGGCCATCTCCACTCATGGCTCGCAGACTTCCTCTCCTGTCGCAGTCAACGTGTGGCCCTAAATGGAGTTCTTTCATCCCCTCTTCCTGTGCAGGCTGGAGTTCCTCAAGGTAGCGTTCTGGGCCCTGTTCTTTTTCTGGTTTTCATCAATGATCTCTCGGACTCTCTGGAAAATCCTCTATTTCTCTTTGCCGATGACTCAACCCTCTGCCGTACCATCTGTCATCCCCCAGACCGGCAAGCAGCAGCTTCTTCGCTCACTGCAGATCTGGATAAAATCACAAACTGGTCCAACACGTGAACATGTCTTTCAATCCAGACAAATCTCACACTCTCACTATGTCTCTTGAAAGGACCGTTTACAAAACCCCCATCCACTTTCTCAACAATCCTCTGGAAGAAGTCTTTTCTTTCCAAGCTTCTGGGTCTCACTATCTGCCATGACCTTTCCTGGGAAGAGTCACATTTCCAACCTTGCCTCAAAAGCCAGTCGCCGACTGAGAATCCTCCCGTCGTGCCAAGTCCTTCCTCGGCCTCTTGAGCTCTGACCACTTACAAAGCTTTTGTCCGTAGCCTGATGAGTACTGCTCCCCTCTGGGCTGGTGCTCCTGCCTCCCACCTTTCTCGACTTCACGCTGTCGAAACCAGGGCTTTTAAGATCATTGGCATCTCCACGCAATGAAGCTGAGTCTTTGGGCCTCTCACTCAATCACACGCAGGTTGGTCGGTGGTCTTTCTGTCTTCTACCGACTCCTCTCCAGCCTTGCCCCCCCCTGCTCTCTCTGCGATTTGTCCCAACCACATTTCCACAGGGCGCTCAAGGTCCGCCAACAACCCCTTCTGGTAAAACTACCAAAATCACGAATCACTGCTCATCTTCACTCTTTCATTCCTCTTTTTCCTGCCTTTGGAATAAACTTCCTCACTCTATTCTTTCCCATTCTTCCCTTCAGGCTTTCAAAACAGCTGTTCACCACCACCTCTTATCTTCCCCCCATCCAAATCCTCGATCTTTTCTACCCCGATAATCCACCCAAGCCCACTTCCTTCAATTCTCCTGCTTTCCTTCCTGAAAGTCCCTTTAATGTCCATCTTCCCTCGCCATGTTCCCGTCCCATCCCCATCCCTCTCCTTCCACAGTTCACCTGTGTCTGTTCTAATGTTTTGTCCCTTCCACTCCCGCCCCTCTTGTCTCATGCCTCCTTGCTGTGAGTTGTGTGTTAGCTCTCATACGAGCCTCGACCAAGGTATACAAAAAAAAAAAAAAAAAAAAAAAAAAAAACTGCCAAACAGATTCAAGCTGACCTTCAGACACAAGATACGACAGTTTCAACTCGCACCATCCGTCGCCAAGTTAATGAAAGCAGGTTCTATGGTAGAAGACCCAGGCGGACCCCACTGCTGAGAGAAGTTTTCAAAGAAACAAAACAAAAGAAGCCTGAGAGAAGCACAAGCCTTCAAAGAAAAGAACACTTTCCCTACAGTCAAACATGGAGGAGGTTCAGTGATGTTTTGGGGTTGCTGTGCTGTCTCTGGCACTGGGTACCTTGAATGTGTGCATGGCATCATTAAATCAAGAGATTACCAAGGGATTTGGAGCGAAATGTTCAACCCAGTGTCAGAAAGCGGGGTCTCCGTCGAAGGTCATGAGTCTTGCAGCAGGACGATAACTCCAAACACGCTTCAAAAAGCACCCAGGAATGGTTCAAGAGGAAATGCTGGACTGTTCTGAAGTGTCCAGCAATGAGTCCAGATCTAAATCCCATTGAACACATGTGGGGAGTTCTGAAAACAGCAGTTGGGAGAAGGCACCCTTCAAATTTGGGAGAACTAGAGCAGTTTGTATAAGAAGAGTGGGCTAAACTGCCAGTAGAGAGGTGTAGAAAACTCATTCATGGCTCAAGGAAGTGCTTGACTGCAGTTATTTTGACCAAAGACTGTGTGCTACCAAATATTAAGTCTGGGTTGTCAATCGTTTTGTCAATGCCATTTATTTTTATTTTGTGATATAAAAGGATATATTGTTGTGGTGCCAAGTCTCGGTGGCGAGCACGACCGCGAGGGGGAGCAGTAGAGTCGGCTCCACCGAACACCCGGAATTTATAGGTCGTCACTCCGGATAACTCGGAGCCGACGGGTCCCTTATCGGACCGAAGATTGCCAATAGGTCGACCACGTGGGGTAGGGTCAATTGCCAATTTCAATAGACCTGAATACCCACGCAGTCTAACTACCAGGGAACCACACCCTCGGCCGACTGTCCGATCTGAGTCGCAGGTAACGACTCCAATCCGGCGCAACCGAGCGGAGTTACCAGAGCCGCGCTGGACCAAATGAACAATTTACCCCCGCTATCTCTCAATACACAGGTGCTAAACCAATGAAAGAAACACAAACGAGCTGGTACATTCAACAAAAGGGATATTTATTTATAACAATAATCGGGGAGGGAAACGTAGAGCAGAGTTATCACGAATAATGAATGTAATGTACAATGAGCAAAAGAAAGCACTTACACAATTCTACTTGAAGACTGGCCCACACACACACACACCCAAATAAATGGACCCCGTCGGGTCTTTATTAAAGGTTTCCAGCTCCGAGGAAAGGTGAGCTGGAGACCAGAGCTAGCTTGGACCTTCCCGCCTCGTGCGGCCCTTGACGATCCGGCTCGGCGGGACTTGAACCCGCTGCAACTCGATGCCGCCGCAACTTGATGATTTCTGCAACTCGATGCCGCTGCAAGCGCCGGGTACGGAGGGCAGCGTCGGGCTCCAGCACGCTCCTCCGGCACACGACGAGACAGCGAGCGCCTGCAGAGGAGACAGGCAAGCGATTCTCGTCCTGACAGACTCGCAGGCAGGCGATCCTCTCTGGACAGACTCAAGGGAAAAAGACCAGACCTCCTCACGCACACCCGCTCTTCTCTTCACCCCCCCCGCCCCAGGCGACTCGTGGCGGCCTCCCAATTGGCTGGGGCGCTCGTGTGGTGCTCGCCCTCCGCTCATTGGCTGGAGGAAACACTTTCCCCCCCTCCTCGAAGCGGAGGAAAGCTCCGCCCACGTCCCCAGCCAACAACACGTGCGTAATGGCAACTGGTCGAGTGCTGGAAGGTGGCGTTGTTGTAGTGGATGTAGTAGTAGTTGGTGAAGAAGCGAAGATGGGCGTTGTTGTCGTTGTTGGTGGTGTAAAAATCCTAACTATAAAAGAATTTCGTGGCGCACGTACAATTAATCACTGATTAAACATAGGACGGGACACTACCTAGAAACACATACTTACCGATATAACTGATCTATAGGACCTGTCTGTTGTATGCTCATGGCTGCCAGATTCGTAACATATGTTAAGCTCTGAATCAAAAACAAAGGTTCTGTAATATTAACAGTGAAATAATGAATTGTGGAGACCAAATACTTTTGTCAATTTCAACTTGGACTTAGAGAAAATTGTGTCATTTGAAAAAAGTGCAAGGATGCCAATATTTTTTGCCACGACTATATGCATGTCACCACATTGCCTTTTTTTTTTAAAACTCTTTGTCACCTTGCTCTTCCATTAGCCTTGGCTTTGTATTCCAAAAAAATATAATCTGTAAAAGTCTTCACAATGTGTTGGTGATTCTCATTGCCCAAGTCTTTTGTTTATTTTCTAGGATGGGCAGTGCCTTTTCTCTGTATTGGAAAAACTTCATTGGCATAAAGTTTGAGTGTGTTAGTCATTTCAGACCTTGTCTATCAGAGACCTCGAAGCATCTCACTCCCCAGCATCTTGCTGCTGAAGATGCCTCTGTCTCAATTTGTTAATCCTGTATTCTATACAAAATAAGTCCATACCATTAGATTTAGATTCAGATTTTTCTTTAAAATAAAATGTATACACCACAAAGTGAAAATATTTGAAGTGGCATCAGGGCTCTAGAAATTTAAAGTTCATTACTCGCATGTACTTGTTGATTTTTCCCCCCCCCCCCCTTTTTGTTTTTGTATACTTTGTCGAGACTCATGAGCCAACACGCAGAACATATAACAAAGGGAGAAGGAGACGAGGGGCGGTGGAGGGAAGCGCAACACCAGTAGGGAACAGAGACATTAGGAGATCTGTGGAAGGAAGGGGGGGGGGTGTCACAGTACATGTGGTAATCAAGATGGACACTAAAGCATGTTGCACAAATAAGTGCAGTTGGGAGTACAAATAAGTGTTAGGACAGTTATGAGCTCATTATATATCCTTTGAACAAGTCACTAAAGTTCTGTTGGAGTTCATATTGGTGGAGCATTGAGTCATTCTTCTCGGTTGAAAGGTAAAATGATGTTCCATACATCCAATTTCGTGAAATGTCTGTGTTAATACAGTCACCATTGTATTTTGAAATGGTATGTGTCATTGGTTTCAGCTTTGTCATGTTTCTGTTTAAATCAGCAAGTGAAAAGCTATTTTGTAAAAGCTGAAAACTTGTCGTCCATAACCATGTTCTATATTTCTATTTTTCATGCAGCACATAACAGACTGTATAATATTTTTAAGCGGCTCACATATCCTTCCTATTGGCCACATTATGCTGTCTCATCAGCAGTCATTCATGGTGGATATGATGAACAAAAGTGGATTTGCAGTAAAGTCGGTGGCAGGATGATTTTCTTCTTCTTTTTCACCGCTTTGTTAATGTGTTGGAATTATGCCACTTGGATGACAAAACCACAGCTGTTTCTGTTTTGTCAAAGCTTGTATTCAAGTTTTCACTTCCAAGTTTTTGTATATGTAGTCGAGGCTCATGGAAGAGTGAGTATTAGTAAACTGAACGCATCAACTCAAAATGAACAATTGCGAGAGGGAGAAAACACCAACTGCAAGTTGAAGGCAAGACAGAGGGAGACTTGGACAAGCAATTGGTGTGGGGAGTGATGAGGGGCAGGAGAGGACGCATGGTGTGGACAAGATGGATACAAAAGGAAACTCTCAGGAGGGAAAACTGGAAATTTGGAAGGAGAGATTGGGGTGATGGTTGGTGAAGGGGGATGAAGTGGGCAACGAGGTTAGAAAAGATCATGGCCCTGGATAGACCATGGGCCAGACCAGATATGGGTACCATCTCTGGTGGCAAAGTCTCACTATGTTTTTTTTGATAGTTCAGGACCGACAGATGAGGAATTGAGGTGACAGCAGTGTGAAATTGGCAGCCCTCTGGCAGTTTTCACCTCAAACATTTTAAACATTTTTTTTTCACCTCTCAAACAAGTTTTACTGCATTGGAGTGCTTTTTCATGAATAATATGGATCATTACTATGCTGGCACTAGACCATCGTCGTCGTCTCTGCACCAGGTCTATAATATGGGGTTGTTAGTTTGCAGAGCATGCATGTTTGGCTCAAGTCTGCCACGAACAGGTTGTCCAGGCCAGATGTTCATCTACATCTACTTGGGGCAGTAATTTGGAGTTTTGCCAGTGCCGCTGATGATTCATTTTATCTTTCGGGCGATTCTGCACGTGTTGTGCGGGCCATTTGGCCAACACTTTCCAGCCTTTTGACCATACAAATAAGGAATGAAGATCTGTTTTGTGGCAATAACACAGTACTACCACGAGGCAATATAAATCGTTGGTCAGCTGGAGTGATCAATCTTTTTTTTTTTGTGAAATAGGTGAAAAATTGTGACGTGTTGTACAGGATGCAGAAAAACCATGTTTTTGAAAAAAATTAACTTATTCCCAAAACTTTGAGTTGTACATGAAAATTTTATTGAAACTCATTTCAAATTTTAACCGAGATACCAAAGAAGAGTTAGATCTAACTGTAGTCAAAAACATTTTCAATGAACAGGTAAACAAGATAAACATTTCTGAGAAAGATGTGTCTTGGGACATCCAAAATGTGTCGTATGGGACTTCTCTAAAAAATGTCAAATATTATAGTTTAACAAGGGTCAAAACAGTCGGTTTATCTGAAATATAAGAGAATCCAACAAAAAACGTGGAAAGTGATAGCTAATAAGCAACTGCTGTAATTAAAATATCATTTTTATTTCAAAAAAAAAAATGAAAATGTGTCATACGCCACAACTTGAATGCAAGTGCACATATACGTACATACATGTACGAATACATGAAGAACGTTTTTATTAATAATGAAATGGAAACTAAAACTAGGCAGTCAACTGTTTACACTTCTAAGAATACATGGGGGCAATAGGCTACATTTATTTGCCCCCAGTTTGGTCCAAATATCTCTCAACATGGAAAAAAATACAGATGGAATTTAAGAAAAATAGGAAGCATCACTCCCTTATATTCATCAACAAGCATAACATTTCAGGATATTTAACGGTAATAACATCATCAGGTTTAAAACTTTCATAACCCATCACAGTTTTTTTTATTTTTTATTTTTTTATATATTTTTTGTTTGTTTGTTTTGTTTTATTAACTTGCAATTAAAGACTTTTAATTTTACTAAAAATGAACAAATTATTTATCGAATTGATACTGAAATATACGTGTAGTACCCTACTTGTGAAAACATTGATCAAATTTTGTTTTAAATAAAAAATGCATTTATATTTGTGTGATAACACGAGCTCCTTACTGATATTCTCGGTCATGACTTGAATTTAAGAAGAAAACACTATTTTGTTTCACTGGAATGAAAGAGTGTAATATTATTTGGCAAATTTTCACTCAATGTTGTGGTTTGAAGGTTGAGAAATAAAGAAATTTAAACAAGTACTTGTACCCAATGCAGATGTTTCATCAAGTTCAGTAGCCTGGCCTTGATCTGAATTTAAGTGAAGTTCACATGGAACATTTGTACATTTAGAAGGACATGCAGTATCAATATAGATCTATGTAGCATTTTACTTGACCTGTACATAATGAAGCGTAAAGGCCGAAGCCAACACATGAAGTATAAATTATCTTCCATAATATACAATATATCATATAAATACTGCATCAACTAGAAGAGCACTCAGTAGAGCGCATACCTCCACCACGCAATGCCTAATCCAGTGGATCGTATCAAGCCCAATAACTTTTTCAATTATCATGCTATATATAGTTTTTGGCCTCATCTCTCAAAAGTGAAGAATCACTTAGAAAAATTAAATAATTATTGCATTCGGATTTGGATCTTCAGCATAATCGATTCAATTCATCTTTGTCACACACTCAACCTGTCCACCAAGTTTCATGCTAATCCGTACACAACTCTTTGAGATATCATGCTATACATAGTTTTTGGCCCTATCCTTCAATGGTGAAGAATCACTTTAAATATTTCAGTAGTCGGATCCAGATCTTTACCAAAATCTAATCAGTTTGTTCTTGTCACACACCCGATGTTTTGCCTTTTTCATTATTTACCTGCATCCATGTACAAAGATACTTCAGCCAGATGATTGATCTCCATCGAGTGTAAAATTTTCATTCCTTCAGTAACAAATGAGGGTCTGCACCAGCAAATATCCCAAATTTTCAGGCTGATACACATCTGATTAATACAGCTTAACTGCCTTACTTGTAATCAAACATCTTTCGGATATACACTAAAGAAATCATGTTATAATATACAAACATTAAAGCGTGTCTTATGGCATATGTCCCGTACGACACGTGATGTGTTGTATGCGACAAAATTTAAGAGCTTATTATATTTAGATAAATTTGTGGAATAATTTCTGGTTGGGGTTTTTTTTTTGTTACTTTCAAGTCGAAGTGAGAAATTTTTTAATTCCAAGATTGTAACTTGAAGAATTAAAGCATGGTCAAAACTTTTAGACCTCCGTGTGTTGTTTGGGACATTCTCTTAAAAAGCTTGCCGCATATCCTATCTCACATCCACAAATACGATGAGAGTTTTTCTAAAATTTGTCGGGGCATTAATGATGTCACATTTCGTTGTCAATAATATTTAGAAATTTGCTGGATCCTAATTACTATTAATTAATAGACATTGAAATTTAATTTGTAAAAACTTTAAAATTTGAAAAAAATGCCAGTTTCTATCAATTCACCCCCAAAATTCATATCAAAGGTTATTTTGGTAAAGATATTCATTTGTTCTGGATGGGTTGGATATCCAGCAAAAGCATTTCAGCATTGACTGACCCTTTAGAGCAATTCTTAATTTTAGCATTTTATCATGTTCTAAAACGGAATTGCCCTTTTAATGAAAGAAACTTGTTAATGCTCCAACCAATATTGGTGCACGTATCAAGGCAACATCTGCATGTAACGTACCAATACAATAATTTATGATTGAGCGAGGAATCAAACCCAGATTAGACAAGTGAAAGGCAAGGATGCTATCCATGCACCAGCCTGATAGAATAACGTACTTGCACTGGGAGGGAAAAAATATAATTTTGTGTAGAGCGATGCTTATATGAGTGTTAATTGATTGTGCAGCATTTTGGGACTGGATCTTGTTGAGTAATGGAGTGCTTTGGATTTTGTTTTGCCGTTTTCACAGGTTGTTGTTTCTGCAGACAGAACCGGCATGCTCGAGTACTGGACTGGCCTGCTGCATGACTTTCGCTTTCCATCAAACATATCTTGGCAATACAAAACGGACACAGATCTGTACGAGTTTGCTCGGCACAAAACATACCCTTCGGGCCTGGCCTTCTCACCAGATGGACGTAGGATGGCCACGATCACGGCTGACCGACGTGTGCGTGTCTTTCGCTTCCTCACAGGAAAACTTATTCGAGTGTTTGACGAATCTTTGAAGGTGCGAAGAGATTGGCCATGACACAAAAATTGTTTCTTGTGTTTTGTATGTTACTTGTGATCATTTGTTAAATTGGCTCGTAAGCCTGATGTATAGATGTTGGGCCTCACATATATGGAACCTGTGGCAGCTTGTACTGTGCTGTAACGAGCTCAAGTCCAGTGAAAACTTCAAATGAAACAAAAGTTTAAAAAATACATAAATCAAGATTTACTCCAGCTCTTCATCCATGTATTTATTTTCCATTTCATATCCATGCATGAAAAATTTGTACCATGAAGCAGCAAAGTGAATTTCCCAGTAAATTATGTGGAGGAAGTCACATGTTGTCTATAATTGGTTGAGGAGCATGTGTGACATGTTGTGCATCACAGCCAAATATATTTCCTCAAAAGCAAGAGTTGACAGATTGCTGAAGTCACATTTGCTGCTTAATAGTACTTCATTTCTTTTTACATAGTAATCTAAAATGTAAAATTTGATCATGATTCAATCTTGTAATTATCTTTAATATAGACATAAACAGAGACATTTTGAAGGACATTATCATAAAGCTTTTCGTTGTGCTCTCTTCAGGTGAAAGCGCAACAAAAAGCTTTGTGGTTTTCTTTTTATGATGATGTCCTTCAAAATGTCTCTCTTTATGGGTAATTCCACCGTAATGGACGTTACATTCAGACTGAACTTATTGGCAGTTCTGAAAAATATTTCATGAAGAACAACGTTATCGTACCAAATGTATGAGTTTATTTTGTGCAGTGAACACAAAGGTGCCAGGAAATGGTAATTATATGAGATTAAGAATTTTTGCCTGAGTGCTACGGTATGATGAATCTTCGTAACAGACGTAACCGTCAAAATACCCACTTTAGCATGATGGTCGTTTTGCTCACAAATTTCTGTGAAGTGGTCTACGACAGAAGACTAAATCTGGCATAGCAGCTTGATATAGGTACGTCATTGTACTCCCAGTATTTATTTGAGGAATTAATGATACCGAATAGGCAGTACGATGGAAAATGTAATGTAACGGACGTAACATCTCCGGACGTTTCTTAATAAACGTCCGGAGATGCTACCGCAATGTATACAGACACTGCTTGATGAAGCGAATATTGCAAAAATTCAATTATTTCAATTCATGATCTGTCATATGGTATATAAGGTTGAATGAAAAATGTACTTTTATAAAATAGCCACCAGGTAACTTTTCCCATGGAATTACCCTTGTATCTATATTAAAGTTTTGTAGTACCAAGCATCTTGTAATTATCAGTCCAAAAGAATTGCGCATGAGAACTAGCACATGTATCGTTGGCCTGTCTAATTTTGCTTTTATTCTTGGGCCAACTATAAACTGTCAATCTGGTGCTTCTTGGGCAGGGCATCCCTCAGAAGGACGTGAAGCTTGGGACTCATTTGCTAACGTTAGTTGGTGGATGATCCATATTTTGTGGTATCTTTCGACAGAGGCAGAGTTATTGCCGACAACACAAACAAATTTCTGTCCATTTTATATCGAATGACGGGCCAGACCAGCCATTTCATGGAAGACTTGGTCCAAGTACATATGCTCTACAGTTGCCAACTGCAACCTAATGGGATGTGGCATAAGGATGAGAGAGATTTTGTAATTATCAGTTTCTGGAATGTCTTGTGTAACTTCAAAAAATTCCAACATAAACTTATGTTGTTGGACATTCATTTAAATGCCATGTTGTGCACATTGTGATAGCTTTTTGGCCTCTCCTACTTCTTTACAGATGTTCACCGAGTTGCAACAGATGAAGCAGCAACTTCCCGATATGGAATTTGGACGGCGCATAGCGACAGAGAGGGAGATTGATAAAGTCGATGCAGCACGTTTTTCCAACATAATTTTCGATGAGACAGGGCATTTTGTGCTGTATGGCACAATGTTGGGGGTGAAAGTAGTGAATGTAGAAACAAACAGGTAAGAAGTTTGGAAGAGTAAATTGCATTTTCACATTTGGCCTGATTTTATAGTACAAACAAGGTGCTCA
Organism: Eptatretus burgeri; assembly: GCF_056783735.1. Lineage (NCBI taxonomy): Eukaryota > Metazoa > Chordata > Myxini > Myxiniformes > Myxinidae > Eptatretus > Eptatretus burgeri. The sequence goes on along the minus strand of NC_140966.1, from coordinate 31,032,345 downwards.
TAAAGTCCCTGTGCAACTTTGAGCTTTCATAACTTTTCATGTACACATGACAGAAACAAACTCTAAATAGTGTATGGAATCAAAATCCATAAACTTCTTACTCAATACAGTTCAATTTTTTAGGCTTCAACATAATTGCCATCTTTTGTAATACATCGTTCAATCTGATTTTCCAGCTTGTTAAAAACATTCTTCAGTTGATGTTGAGTAATTTATTGAAATGCATTTGTCATCGTAGTACTAAGTTCGTGCAGCGAATATTCATCCAGTGAAAAAAAGCAAATGTGTTTTTTATGAGTAAACAACAGTTTTACATCGCAATATAAATTGTTGTCCAATGGGTCAGGTCAGGTGAATGAGGTGGCCAAGCAATTGGTCCATGTCTACTGATCCACTTGCCTAGGAAGACCTTATTCAAGAACCATCATACATTTCAAGCAGAGTGGCAGGGACCCCAGTCTTACTGGTACAAGGTGATATGTGAAAGTTGTAATTCGGAAACAAAGAAATTGTGCAACATTGCAAATTAACGTTCACCATTGACTGGTGTGTGTCTTTAATGGTGTCAGACTTCCTGAGCTTTTTCTCTCACCCAAATCTAGTAATTGTAGTTGACGTTGCCTCGTCAGAAATCCAAGTGAATTATGAATTTAACAACTAGAGGTGCTATGCTTTGTAACTGCTAGCAGTTATGGCCAGGTACCATGCCACCCCACTTTGATACAACTCTGCTTCGATCGGACATGACCCACAACGTCCTCTTTATCCAGAGAAAACATTATTTCATTTTTTTCCTTCAATCCAATATCGCCACCAAACTACGTGACCTATCATATATTCGTCATCACCTGCGTCCTCCCAGCCCACACCTTCTTCCTCCCTCCCGCGTCCCTCCAGACTCCCACCCCACCTCTTCCCCTGGCTCCGCCAATCCCACCTCTTCCCCTGCCTCCTCCAATCCCACCTCTTCCCCTGGCTCCGCCAATCCCACCTCTTCCCCTGCCTCCTCCAATCCCACCTCTTCCCCTGCCTCCTCCAATCCCACCTCTTCCCCTGCATCCTCCAATCCCACCTCTTCCCCTGCATCCTCCAATCCCACCTCTTCCCCTGCCTCCTCCAATCCCACCTCTTCCCCTGCCTCCTCCAATCCCACCTCTTCCCCTGCCTCCTCCAATCCCACCTCTTCCCCTGCCTCCTCCAATCCCACCTCTTCCCCTGCCTCCTCCAATCCCACCTCTTCCCCTGCCTCCTCCAATCCCACCTCTTCCCCTGCCTCCTCCAATCCCACCTCTTCCCCTGCCTCCTCCAATCCCACCTCTTCCCCTGCCTCCTCCAATCCCACCTCTTCCCCTGCCTCCTCCAATCCCACCTCTTCCCCTGCCTCCTCCAATCCCACCTCTTCCCCTGCCTCCTCCAATCCCACCTCTTCCCCTGCCTCCTCCAATCCCACCTCTTCATCATCACACACCAGTACTTCTAGATTCCCAACCCTTCGCCTTCCCCTCCTTCCGTTAGGGCCCTTTCACACCTTGACGTTTTAGCCAGGAATGGCAACGTATAAAAATGCACGTAAAACGTTGGCGTACGCTTAAGTTTTGAGGGTTTTTAAAGTTTTGGTCGTATTCATAACGTGTTGTTTGTCTGCATAACGTATTGGTAACGGGCACAGAACGTTTCATTGTGTTAAAGATAACTTAGACCAACGAATGCTTCGCCTGTTGTTGGCGTTCACAACCTATGCCCAACGATAGTTTAACTTAGTCATAGCGCACTGCACGTATCGCCGACAAACTCGTGGCGTTCTCTGTTAAAAACCTGCCGCACGCCGATTTAAATCACAACCGCCTGAAAATTGGAAGTGTCAACATCGCAGTCGCACCTTGACGATTTAGCCAGCGTATGCCGACCTATGAAAAATGTGTAAAACGCTGGGACACGTCGAATACGGTATGGGTAAGTTGTGTATACGTTAGGAGCATGCTGAAAAACAATGAAGTACGCTGGCATATTACGTGGTACGTCTAGTACGTCGTGAAATTTCAAGCATGCTGAAAATTTTATGACGTACTCGATGTATGGCTCACAAGTTCCGCATACGCTGGCATAAGTTCTCGGCACGCTCCGCGATCATTTACACACGTCGGCCACACGTTACTTGTAAGTTACTCATAAGTCGAAACACGTCGAGGTAATGTTTAGCGTTCCCGAAACTTAATTTTTAACCTACGAGTAACGTGCTTTGAACCTATGTGTAACGTATCTCAAACGCACATTGGCGTATGTAGACGAATTTGATTGACGTCTTCCGGACGACCACAGAACTTACTGAACGTGTTTCTAACTTACAGCTACCGTATAATGGCGTATTGGCAGCGTTTAGGGGAATTGGTATATAAAAATGGGCTTCACAAGAGGAACCCGTCAGTGTTCCATACTCCATGTTGAGTTGATGTCAATGTCAGTAGTAGTAGTTCGAGAGAATTTAGTGATGTCGATGTAAGTAGTAGTAGCTCGAGAGAATTGTGATTTCGATGTTATTAGTAGTAGTAGTAGTTCGATAGAATTTAGTGATGTCGATGTTATTAGTAGTAGTAGTAGTAGTAGTAGTAGTAGTTCGAGAAAATTTAGTGATGTCGATGTTATTAGTAGTAGTAGTAGTAGCAGTCGTAGTAGCAGCAGTAGTAGTAGTTTGAGAGAATTTAGTGATGTCGATGTTGGTAGTGGTAGTAGTTTGAGAGAATTTAGTGATGTCGATGTTGGTAGTGGTAGTAGTTCGAGAGAATTTAGTGATGTCGATGTTGGTAGTAGTAGTAGTAGTAGTAGTAGTAGTAGCAGTAGTTCGAGAGAATTTAGTGATGTCGATGTTTGCAGTAGTAGTAGTAGTAGTTCGAGAGAATAAAGTGATGTCGATGTTGGTAGTAGTCGTAGTAGTAGTTCAAGAGAATTTTGTGATGTCGATGTTAGTAGTGGTAGTAGTAGTAATTCGAGAGAATTTAGTGATGTTGGTGGTGGTAGTAGTAGTAGTACTTTCAAGTAACGTGTTGCAAAGTGTGAACAACGTTCGTGGAGCGTGCTTACAAAGCGTTACTCATAAGTTTCGGGTACACTAAACATTACCTCGACATGTTTGAGTAACTTACATTAACGTGTTTCGACGTGTGTCAACGATCGCATAACGTGCCTACAACTTATGGCCAGCATAGCGGAACGTGTGAGTCATACGCCGGCATACGTCGTAAAATTTCAAGCATGAAAAAATTTGAGGAAAACCCAAAAGTACAACGTTTAAAGCCAGCGTACTACGACGTATGGCAGTGTTTTTCAGTGTGCTATTAAGGAATACAAAACATACCCATAACGTATTCGACGTGTACCAGCGTTTTAGACAAATTTTTCATAAATCGGCATACGCTGGCTAAATCGTCAAGGTGTGACAGGGCCTTTAGTTACCAAGTGTAATTGCTTGTGTTCAGTTTCACGTTTCTTGTGAAGAGTTCGCCAAATGGTTTAAGCACTCAAGCAAGCACTCCATTCAAAACCGTTGATAAGGAATGGCTGGCTTGGCAAGCACTAGCTCGCTACTTGGTAACGTAACACATCTCAACATCATCCAGTGCATAAAAAAATGCCGACAAAAGGACAATTTTTTTTGTTTTAAATTAAAGATGTCAAATATTCATCATGATGATTTTCGTTGCAATGAAAATGTACCTTGTTCAGTTTTAACACGTTGTTTTAGATTTTAAAATGTACATAAGCTCTGACGTAATGTTGAGTGTACAAAAGTGCACATGTACAGATAAATAAATATCTCTCGGCAATTTCCCCGGCGGCCTCCCAACTAATTAATTACAGATGCAGGTATATCAAGATGAAGCCGATGTTAATGTTCATTCACTTCACATAACGTGTGTTATATATCCATCAGTTTGTTTATAAGCTTTTAAAACCCGGGTGAAAACGTAAAGTATTTTAAATGAAAGACCTTACGATTTTCCTTCCTCTGCTTATTATGAGAATTAATTCATCTTCATTGGGTGGTGTCTCTTGGACCGCTGCCACGATCATGGCAAACAAAACATGCATTTCCGCATTTGAGTTGCAATCAAAATGTTCCTTTGTTTCCTCAAAACGGTGCCTTTATTTAATGACAGAAGACGCGTTGTTCAGTCTTCAAAAGTACATGAGGCCTCGAAATATACTGAGCTCTGTGAAGAGAGAAATATGGCCACGATTTCTGGGTGGCTGGAGGGAAAGGCATGGCCTAGCTCAAAGGCGGTGCTTGTGACGTTTGCAGAGAGGAGGGAAGCCATCACCTGCAAAATGGCAGCGCTTATGATCCACCCACCGACAGACACAAACAGCTCTCTGTAGTATATAAGATGTCGTTTATTGGATATGATAAAATAATTATTTCTCTGAAATCAAATAACCTATTAAACTGGACTTTGCAGTGATGATCAACTACCCTTATGTGCATATTTTATTTAACAATGACGTCATCAGTCACGTAGTTTGGCAAACACATTGGTTTCAAGGAAAATATTTAAAATTGTATTTCAGAAACTGCTGCGGCAATCGATTTGAAACTTTGCAGTTATGATCCACTCCCCTTGCTCCATGTAATGTGATGTGATTCACATCGATGTGTTAAGCGGTTTCGGCGAAAACGGTTTTTTAAGTTTCGTTTTTCAAACGAACATGGCTGCCAAACCACGTGACCTCTGCCATTGAAAATTTTCACTCTGCCCATGATTGGGTAGGGGATCACATGTGTGAAGTTTCGTCTTGATTGGATAAGGTTCGTTTTTTTTTTTCTATCCAATATGGCTTCCACACCACATGACCTTTTTCACACTGTATGTAGCAATGGTGTTAGATGGTAAATATTGCTTTGAGCAGTTCCAGAGAAAACATTATTTAATATTTTTCTTCAATTCAATATGGCCACCGAACCACGTGACCTATCAATTCTTTTTTTATCACCATAGTATCCCCAAGTCATGGGGAACATGTCTGTGAAGTTTCCTCCTCAATCTGTCCAGCTGTTCTGGAGAAGAGGATTTTTGAAGGTTTTTGGGTAAATCCAAGATGGCTGCCAGAACATGTGACCTATGACGTCATAGTTTTCAAACTTTATGCAGCATGACTATAGTCGATCATTTGTGTGCAGTTTCACTTCGACCTGCAAAGCGGTTCTGGAGAAAAAGATTCTTTCCTTAAAAAAAAAAAAAAACAACAACAACAAAAAACAATGTGGCTGCCAAAGCACATGACAGCATACAAGGAGAGACAAGGAAATCCAACACAGGTTTAGGCCATCATGCTTGTGTGAACACCGTACGAGTTTATCTCAATAGTGAGTGCAGCTCATCATTGATCCAAGGAAGAAAATGGAAAAAAAAATTATCAGTTTTTTTTTTAAATTCCTTATTCATTTTAAAGTTATTTTAAAGTATTTATTTAAAGTTATTGTATCTATTTTTTCTTTTCCTTCTCCCCAGGGGAGGGGGCATGGGTTTTGTTAAAACCATACATCAACCACACAACACCCCTTGACAAGACCCCCACTAACAGCACTCTGTACACATGCACACAATCGCCCATCAATGCTCACTCAAACTACTGAAAAGTCCAGTCAACATCCCTATACCCCTCTAATCTCCATAACTTCCAGGTACCCATCTAATTCTAATTTAAACTTATCTACTGTTTCTGCTGCCACTACCTTTCCAGGGAGGCCGTTCCATGCATTAACAACTCTCTGAGTAAAAGTTCCCTGCCTTACTACCGTCTTAACTCTTTTCTTTACTCTCAGGCTATAGCCCCTGGTTCTATCACTGTCTACTCCATTGACGAATTCATCTGCACTTATTTTATCGATACCTTTCATTATCTTATACATCTCTATCATATCTCCTCGTAACCACCTCCTTTCTCGTGTATAAAGCCCTGTCTCCTTGAGGCGCTCCTCATAGCTGAGTCTAGCTAGGCCCAGAATCTATCTGGCAGCCCTGCGCTGAACCCTCTCTCTGGCATCCATGTCCTTCCGGAATTGTGGTGACCAAAACTGCACACAATATTCTAGACGTGGCCCTCACTAAATTTCTGTACAATGTTAACACCACCTCTTTTGATTTATAAATGATCCCCCTCCGAATAAAACCTAAAACCCTATTTGCTTTACATATAGCTGCCTGGCACTGTGCTGCCTGCTTACCTCCCATATCTATTACCACCCCCAGATCCTTCTCCTGTGTTACACGCTCCAAAATTACCCCTTGCATCATGTATTCTCTATTTCCATTGTTCTTACCCATCACCAACACCTTACACTTGCTTAGGTTAAGTTGCGTCTGCCAATCTTTTGCCCAATCTATGCAAGTATCAATACTTTCCTGAATCTGATCACCACCCCCTCGCTTTGTGTCAACTGCAAATTTGGAAAGCCTACTCTTTACCTCATTGTCCAAATTGTTGATGTAGATAATGAATACAAATGGTCTGAATACTGATCCCTGAGGTACCCCGCAACTTGCATCCTCCCAGCAAGACATCCTTCCACTCATAGCCACACTTTGCTTCCTCCACCACTGCAGTGCACCTCCACCACTGCCTGCACCCGATTTCATTTCTCTTAAATTTTAATAATTTCTTTTCTGTCTGGTCATAGATTATGTGTATGAAGTTTCAGATTTTTAAGACAAGGATATCAAGCAAATCAGTTAGTCTACCACTTCACCTATGATGTCATCATTCCAAGCATCTAATTCCCATTGGCAGTTGAAATTAATGTGCTAAGTTTCAAATTTTTCCGATCTGCGGTTTCAGAGATATTATTATTTTTTTTTTCGTTTAATCCAAGATGACTGCCATACCACGTGACCTATGATGTCAGAGTGAGCAACAAAATATTCCCCATGGGGAGTCTCCTATGTTTAAAGTTTCACACAAATCAGACAAGCGGTTGCAAAGAAAACCATTTTTAAAGCAAAAATATACATATAGATGCGGACACAGGCAAACAGATAGGGGCATTGCAATAGTCTCGCATCCCCTTCAGGGCGATACTAATAACAGCATTAACAGTAACAAACCTTGATGAACTAGAATGGTACTCAGTGGAGCGCATACCTTCTCTAGGCTGAGCAGTTTACATTTTGTATCACACTGGTAAGCCAGATCTGCATCCAGACCTTAACGAAAATCGAGTTGGCTTGTTCTTGTCACCTACCCAACTCGGCCATCAAGTGTCATCCGAATCCGTCCATGTTTTGAGAATTGTGCTATATATCGTTTTGGCCTTATCCCTCAATTATGAAGAATTACTTTAAAAAATTCAAGGAGCCAGATCAGGATCTTCACAAATCTAATCACTTCGTCCTAGTCACACCCTCATCCTGTCCACCAAATGTCGTCCGAATCAGTGTATAACTTTTTGAGATATCCTGCTCGCAGGCAGGCAGACGGACAAATGGTATTGGAAACATAACCTCTGTCCACCTTCGGTGACGGAGGTCATTATGTGTTTATATGCCATTTATAGTTTGTTTCTATCATCTCTACATCTACGCATTTTTTTTTCTTTGGATATCGTGTTGATAATTCGTGTTGTGTTGATGTCGTGCAGGCATGATGGGCTGAATGGCCTCCACCTGTGTCTGATTTCCTTGTTCCCCTTGTATCAAAAGTTATAAAAGTTCAAAGTTGCACAGACTTCATGGACACCCTATATAGATGCCCACTGTAAAAGTTTTGCATGTTTTTTTGATTAATGACTTTGGAGAAGTGAAAAAAAAATCTAAGCCCATGGAAGATAAATCACAGAGGGTTTTATGATGATGTGATTGTGGTCGCAGTTGGCTTGCTTGTATCATGCTTGAGTTTATGTGTTGGTGTGTGCCCATCAGATGCGTACGCATTCTGGGCAAGCAGGACAATATACGAGTGCTGCAGCTGGCGCTGTGCCAGGGCCCAACCCATGCCTTTCGAGCTGCACTCACTATGGAGATGAAAGCCTCTGATAACCCTGCTTTGCAGGCAACTGCTGGTGACCCAACACTTTTCTGCTCAGCATACAAGAAAAATCGCTTCTATATGGTAAGGTCTGAAGCCTCCGTTGCGTGAACCTTATTTGTCCCTTATCGGTTTCGCCAGAGGGGGCTATATGTTTGCTCTCCGTCTGTCTCTGTCCGTCCGTCAGTCCCACATGTGGCTTTTCCGACTCCCCCCCCCAATAGCCTTTAACAAATTCAACTAAAACTTGGTACATGGCTTTATTGTGATAAGTTCGAGTGTCAGGGTGTTTCGTCAATTTCGTTTTTTCGTCAAGTTATGCCCTCTTTGGATTTAGAAAATATCACATATTATACACGGCTCAGTGTTCAGCTGCTCTGACTCCACACCACTGCTTTAGACCCATTGGCTGGACAGCTGGCCTGACTCTATGCCAATAAAATAATGTGCCACCATTCCATGAAGCAGCACAGATTGGCAGGCCTCAAGCTTTTGCTCTGGGTGTTAGTCCATGGCCCAGTTTAATTGGAATGATCCCTGGTATTTAACCATAATGTATTTTATATGCATATAAGCCATACACATGTTTTGGGTTCATGTATGTACATTGGATTATTTTTAGTATGAAATTGACAAATCCTAAAAACAAACGAAACATGGTGGGTTCGAGTTTCTTATTCATTTTGGGTTCCAGTATCAGCTCGAGCATGTGTTCAAGCAAATTCATTTTTATATCCGGTTTGTTAGCCAAGTAGTCTTTATTGGTTTCTCGTCTGCAATATATATTCGTAAATGAAAATTGGTTTTCCTTTTATTTTGCCAAATAGACCCAAACAGGGTGCATCAGAGAGTATCTTCTTCTTCATTTGGTTTCAGTATCGGCTCGAGCGTGTGTTAAATGCAAACAAATTTTTATCTCCCGAAAATTCATTGGGACCAGGAGGGGACGTGTATTGCAAAGCAATTCTTGCTCTTGTTTACAATACCTTTTCCTTGGTCATTTCTGAGGCTTCCAATGATGGAAAGCAAAGCCGTCCATGAATATGGTTGAGATCGATCAGACAGTTCCGAGGCCAGGTATTGCTCCAAGTCCGATCCAAAGCCAGGTCTAAAGATTTTGTAGCATTTATTATGGACATGTGAAAGTTGTGAATGTCTAGAAAGTTGTTGCCACATGTGTGAATTGGTGTGAAGCCAGATTTGGGCATGTGAATCCAGACGGTAATATTCACATTCTTAAATCGCTGTATTTGTAAACATGTTACACACAAAATTTTGTGGAAATATGGAGACATTGTGGGAATATATAATGAGAAAAATTTCATCAGAAAGAAGTGAGTATACAATAGTTTTGTGTGATAGTTGTTTTAAAAAGACTTGTTCATGTAAGTGGGAGTGATTGCATCGATCTTAATCCATCCATCCATTGAACCATACTCTGTGCAGAGCGTTGGTGCTACGTTAGCAGTCTCCTTGGCTATTGGGCACAATCGATCTTGATCAGGGTTTGAAATAAGCGGTGCTCTGGGTGTTAAATGCCACCAAAAGCCCCTTAGGGGCACCAAAATATTGGTCCAAGATAGTCTGTGTGACCACTTGCGTCAACATATTCGATATATCTTCTTTGTCGATGTATTCATTCGTTACTTATCATTATGCAATCTCAACCAAAACTAAACTTGTCAAGGGGGCTACGGGTCAAACGGCAAATGTTTAGCGACTGCATTCCCCCACCCCTCACGTGGAGTTCTGAAGGTGTGAGGATGCAAATTATCTTCGTAAATGTGTACCGTAGTCCCACCACTGGAAGTGGTGGTGGGAGAGGGTAGTATTGTTGACATTTTAGAACCCTCAATTGTATCACGAGTAAGATTACTCCGTATTATTTTCACACTCTCTTAGCTTATGTTGCTTTTGACTTCACTTGACTGCAAAAAAATCCTGAGGAATTCCCATGGTTTACTGTATTGCCTTTTTCCACCTTGGGAAATTGTATAATATGAAGCAGCTTGAGCATCGTTCTACCTAATCGTGGCATTTTTCAAAGGCCACTTCAAATGGCAAAAGTAATAACAAGAATAATGATAACATAATAATAATATCAACATGACAGTACCATTTTGAAAAATAATAAAATAAATAATCATATTAACAATAAAAATAGTACAATAATTGGCATTATTAAAAAGAATAATGTGGATCCTCCCGAACCACTCCCACAGATATATTTCAAATTATTTCATGCGATTTAGAATAAAGGTGACTCCCAAGTATCTGTCCCTGGTTACTCTCTCTTCCGGTATGACAGACCTGAGCCTCGTCCTGGTGGAGGAGTTGCTCTCTTCATCAAAGACTCAATTCCTCACTCTCCATGCACTGCCCTCACTCCCCAACACCCCCAGGAATACCTCTGGCTACGGCTTCTCTTCCACTCCCACCTCATGTTTGTATGTGTACTGTACCGTCCACCAAACAGTGATGACTCCATTTACACCTCACCATCCAAAAACATGGACCAACTTCTATATTCTCATCTGAGCTCTCTCTTCCTCAAATGTGGTGACTTCAGTTGTCATTATGCCAGTTTGCTGGGTGTGGGTACCTCTCTCACCGATCATGGCACTTCAGCAAAAGATTTCTGCGACTCATTGGGACTGACTCAATCGGTCAATTTCCTGACCCGGATCTCAACCAATGGCATTCCATCTCTTCTGGATCTGATTTTGACAAATATCCCTGACAATATCTGCTGTTCTTCCTCCACTCCAATCGGTTATTTTGACCACGTCCTTGTCAAAGTGGACATCTCTCTGGCTATTATCAGAGAAGCACCTCAGCACCGTTGAGTCTGGCATTTCACTGGTGGACTGGCAGGGTCTCCAAACAGCTATCAAGCTTCTTGACTGGTCTCCCATCACTACTTTCTCCAACATCAACTCATCAAGGGAATTCTTTCAAAGCACCTTGCTCTCCCTCATGCACAGATTTATTCCCTCTCATCTTCAGTTGTCCTACCCTTCCTCCCACCCTTGGTTCACTGAAGCTTGTGGTGAGGCAGTTGTCCTGAAACAACTTGCCTTTGCCTCATGGAAAGCAAACCCAACTGAGGGTAATGTCAGTTCCTTCCATAAAGCTCAGAACAAGTGTGTATCTACCCTCAGGAGAGCCAGAAAACACCATCTTTCGAAGCTCAAGTCTGAACTCTCAAACCTCACTCCTTCCTCAAAATCCTGGTGGCATCTAATCAAATCTGTTTCTGGTGTTTGTTCCCCCTCCATCCCCTCCCTCACCTCAAACGTCCGCACTGGTGATATCGCACGTGAAAAGGCTGAATGCCTAAACTCAGTGTTTGGATCGAAATCTTGTGTCCGAAACCCATCATTTTCTGTACCCAGCTTATCCAGTCGCACCCAACTGTCCCTGGACTCTGTGTCCTTTTCTCCTGACAAGGTGGAGAGCTTGCTGTCAAAGCTCGAACTCAGATTTTGCAACTGGTCCAGACGGCATCAGCCCACGTGCCCTATAAACCTGCTCCTCTGCTCTTGCTCACCCTCTCTCTGTTCTATTCACCCTCTCACTTGCTCAAAGGTCATCTGCCATCTTCCTGGAAATCGGCAAATATTACTGCCCTACGTAAAAAGGTGCAAAAACGGATCCCTGCAACTACAGACCAACGAGCCTTCTCCCAATCATCAGCAAGGTTATGGAATCCATCATCGCTTCAGACATGAAATCCTTCCTCTTCTCCAAAAGCTTGACTTCCGATCATCAATTTGGTTTCAGACCAGGTCACTCTACCCTGGATATGCTGCTTCTGCTCTGCCAACAATGGATGGAGGTCCTCAATGCCAGACATGAAATCAGAGCCATATCCCTGGACATATTGCGTGCTTTCGACACGGTCTGGCACCCTGCCCTGCTCACCAAACTCTCTTCCGATGGTATCCAAGGCCATCTCCACTCATGGCTCACAGACTTCCTCTCCTGTCGCAGTCAACGTGTGGCCCTAAATGGAGTTCTTTCATCCCCTCTTCCTGTCCAGGCTGGAGTTCCTGAAGGAGCGTTCTGGGCCCTGTTCTTTTTCTGGTTTTCATCAATGATCTCTCCGACTCTGGAAAATCCTCTTTATCTCTTTGCTGATGACTCCACCCTTTGCCGTACCATCTGTCATCCCTCAGACCGGAAAGTCGCAGCTTCTTCACTCTCTTCAGATCTGGGTAAAATCACAAACTGGTCCAACACGTGGAACATGTCTTTTAATCCTGACAAATGTCATACTCTCACTATGTCTCTCCGAAGGGACCGTTTGGACCCCCCCCCCCATCCACTTTCTCAACAATCCTCTGGAAGAAGTCCTTTCATTCAAGCTTCTGGGTCTCACTATCTGCCATGATCTTTCCTTGGAAAGCCACATTTCCAACCTGGCCTCCAAAGCCAGTTGCCGACTGGGAATCCTCCATCGTGCAAAATCCTTCCTCAGCCCACCTGAGCTCTTGACCACATACAAATCTTTCGTCAGCAGCCTGATGGAGTACTGCTCTCCCCTCTGGGCTGGTGCCCCTGCCTCTCACCTTTCTCGGCTTCACACTGTGGAAACCAAGGCATTTGGCATCTCCCGCAATGAAGCTGAGTCTTTGAGCCTCTCACTCTCTCACCGCAGGCAGGTCGGTGGTCATTCTGTCTTCTCCCGTCTCCTCTTTGGTCTCGCTCCCCCCCCCCCGCTCTGTCTGCGATTTGTCCCCGCCATATTTCCACAGGGCGCTCAAGGTCTGCCAACAACCCTCTTCTGGTAAAAGTACCAAAATCACGAATCGCTGCTCACCTTCACTCTTTCATTCCTTTTTTGTTCCCAATCGGCTATGGGCATTCCAAATTGCGCTTGGTATAGGAGCAAATAGGTCCTTAATCCAGCTCAGGATGTTAGGACAACCTGGCCAGCATGATTCCCACGATAAGATGATCTTACTGGGAGGTACAACTTTATCACTGGTGGAAGCAAGGGAACAAAAGACCTAGCCCCCTCACTCATCTGCAAAGCCCCTTGATAGTGTCTCCAAAGGAGAGTGACAGTGGCCACATCCTAACAATTGTAGTTGTGATTGGTACCTACAACTGCACTGAGGGGCAAAAAAGAGTAGAACAAACAAAAAAGAATAGGAATGAGAAAATGATTATTGAGTGGGATGACAAAGCGACGGAAGTATCAGTGAATCGATCAAGATTAGAAAAAGAAAAGCCCTAATTTTTCCAGTTTGCAACATACTTGTATGAAACATGAACATTTAAATGCAATGAATCAAAGGAAAATCCAGCCTTTTGAGTTGTGATAATGGCATAAACTACTGTGTAGCCCACAGACAATCAGAACCAATGAAAGTGTAATAGAGGGGATTGAGGAATTGACGAGCCTCAGACCGATACCAGACTTTGTCGTACTTTGGTTGGAGCACCGCTCTGAGTGTGGTAATTCAGGAGTTCAAACCCAACTCTGACGGAGTCATACCAAAGACTTTAAAAATAGGACCGCATGTCCTGAAGCTCACCTGGATCAGGAGCAACAGTCATTCAAACCCCCTTTAGACCTCCTTAGACCCTGGTTTTTTATTATTTAATTTTTTAATGTTGTGAACCAACTTTAGTACATTACGGGTGATGAAGGTTGTGGATAAGCTTCATCGAAATTGTGTGTTTTAGCAGAAGAGTCCACAGAAAAAATAAATTTGATGTCATCGGTAACGTGATTTGGCAGCCATATTGTTTTTTTGTTTTTTTTGTTTGTTTTTTTAAACTTCAAAAATCTTCGGCGAAACTTTACAAGTATGACTTCCTATCCATGAGGAACAAAAGGTTCACACATATGATGTCGTAGGTCACATGGTTTGGCAGTCATATCGTCGACCGAGAATTAACAGGGTCTATCTGACATTTCATTCAAATTTAGAAGAAGTCCATGTAGAAGGGCAACAGAGGAAACTAAGTAAGATTATTTTATGTAACCTTTATATGTACCTGTTATGTAGCACGCGATATGAAAATAAAAAGTTATGAGATAGCGGCAATTCCACTTTGAATTTTTGATTTCATTTTTCTCAAACTCTAAAAAAGTGTAGTTGGACCCTGTTAATTCTCGGTTGACGATTTATTGGATTTACCCGAAGACCTATAAAGATCATCTTCTCCAGAACGGCTCGACAGATCGAGGGGAAACTTCACACAAATTTTCCCCAAGCCTTGGGTGTACAAGTTTTTTTTGGAATAATTGATGGGTCACATGGTTTGGCAGCCATATTGGATTGAAGAAAAATATTAAATATTGTTTTCTCTGGAACTGCTTAATCAATGGATGTGAAACTTCATGATCTAGTAGTGATGGGGAGTACATGTTTTAAATTTCAACTTGATCGGACACATGGTATAGCAGCCAGAATTTTAATGGTTTTTTTTTTTTTTTGATCTGGGTTCTTTTTGTTTAATTTTTATTTTATTTTTATTTCATTTTATTTTATTTTGAATAAGGCTCACTTGGCTGTGCCTGGATGGGTTTGAGGGTAGAGTAGTAGAGCTGAAATGTGAATCCTATCCAGGTTCCTCCTGATGACTTCATCTTTGCTTTTTGCTTGTTTGGGTTCCACGTTTCCACGTTCGCAATGGCGTGTGCCCACGTTCACTACGAGAGTGTCAGCGGCATGCGCACCCAGCTCCAAATCTGCAAGCCGGACGTCTTTCCCATTCAAAGTTTGAGAATAGGTTGTAACTATTTTGGCCCCAATGCCTCTCGTCATTGGCTTTACCGGACAAAACTGCACATCCAACGAAAGTTCCAGCTATCCAGAGGGAACCAGCTACTAGATGTTTTGATTGGTCTTTCGCCGCTTACGCCCGGGTCGTACGGTCGATTTGCATGACAGAACTGCTGTGGGCCTCCACCAGGGATTCCCATGGCTTCACCCTGCCCGGGTGTAGCTCACCATCTTTCGGGTACCAATAAGTATGCTGTGGCTCCGTCCACCTGTGCCTGTGCCTCCAGAAGCTCGTGCCAGACGGAGAATGTAGGAACGTAAGATGTATAATGAGCCGGCGGTTCGTTTCGCCCCTGCCAAGGCAGCCAAGGCAACTAGGATCCTACCCTATGGTGGCTCGCACAAGCACGAGGGATGCCTTGCCGCTTGCCAGCGAGTTCAGCCGAAATGGCATGAGAGAGGCTCCCAGAGAGGAAATGCCAATGGTGGAGTGCAAGGAAGACCCTCCAATGCCACCAGACCCGAGAAGCACCGCACCCGTGCCACCCGATGTAGCCGCCGACTGCACGCTTTCATTGCGCCTCTGGGGTTTCATTCGAGCCTTTGGTCCACGCGCATGTTGGACTCCTTGATAAAGTCAACACAACACAGGCCAAATTTTAAAATTGTTTCTGAAATTGTCAATTTTCATCTGATTGACTTGAAATTTGAAGAGAATTCAAATATCAGGTCACTGAATTCAACCACCAACTATTTTTAAGGTCATCAATAGGCCAAAAGTTTAACAGAGGCCAAAGGTCAACAACTTCGGTGCAATTTCTAAAATCCTCAATTTTCATCCGATTGACTTGAAATTTGAACAGGATTTGCATATCAAGTCAATTAATTCAACCACCAATTATTTTAAGGTCAAAAGGTCAACAAAGGCCCAATTTATGAAATTGAGAGATAGGACCTAAAACTATATTTGTCATCCATTGGGACCATACTCTGTTCAGAGCGTCGGTGCTGCCTAACCAGTCTCCTGGGCTGTTGGGTACAATCCTGGACGGGTCGTCACTCCGACACAGGATACCAGCAAGCTGGCACTCATTTTTGCCGACCTCGGAAGGATGACAGGCTGAGTCAACCCCACCTGGTATTAATTCAACAGCCAAGCGGGATTTGAACTCGGGACCCGAGGATCCCAAGCCCACCACTCGAGCCATTAAGCCAACACCAGGCATATATTTATCATCCATCAATCCATCCATCCATCCATCCATTGGGACCATACTCTGTGCAGAGCGTTGATGCTGCCTAACCATTCTCCTTGGCTATCGGGCACAATCCTGGATGGGTCACCACTCCGACACAGGATACCAGCATGCTGGCACTCATTTTGCCGACCTCGGCTGGATGCCTTGCAGAGTCAATCCCACCTGCTATTAATTCAACAGCAGAGGGGGATTTGAACTCAGGATCCTAGGATCCTAAGCCCACCACCCTAACCATTAAGCCAACACCAGGCATATATTTATCATGATATCTCAAAAAGTGGTGGACGTGTTATGACAAAACTGTGTGGATGAGTTGGTGAGGTGACGACAACAAGGGGATTCGATTTTGCTTCAGATCCAGCCCATAAGTGGGATACAAAACATGAACTGCTCAGCCTGGCAGAGGGAGTAATGCGCTCTCCCGAGTGCCATTCTACTTTGTTCTGTTTTGCCAAGTGTCGCTCTTTCATTTATTTATCTGTCTATTTGGGTGCAGGATGTCTCAAACAGTTGTGGACCGATTCAGATGAAATTGGGTGGTCAGGTTGGGTGTGTGACAAGGATGAATTGATTCGATTTTGGTGAAGATGTGAAACCAGATCTGGATTCGATAATTTTTGTGATTCTTCACCATTGAGTGATGGGACTAAAAATAATACATGGCACAATATCTCACAAGGTTATGGATGGATTCGGCCAAAACTTGGTGGACGGGTTGGGAGTGTGACAAAGGTGAATTGATTCGATTTTGGTGAAGATCCGAATCCAGATCTGGATATGAGAATTTTTTTAATTTTTAAAAGTGACTTCACCATTGAGCGATTGGGCCAAAAATGATGTGCATCACAATATATCAAACAATTATTGCGTCGGATATGTTCTATTTGATCAGGCATTGCATGGTGGAGGTTTGCGCTCTACCAAGTGCCCTTCTAGTTAATGATATGTTGTATTGTGCTCTGATATCCATTTGTGCAAAATAACTATTTAATCCATTCGGCATGATTTGTTCAGTCATCCGCGTCATCGAGTCTGTTCCATGATCAGGGTGATGGCGTCCATCTGATTTCGATGTGCCTTCCCACAGGGTGTGGCCTAGCTATGTGGGCTGTCTCGATCACCAGTCACACGCGAATGATGATAATGATGCGAACAGCTGAGGTGTGCGCGTCCCCTCTGTCAAATGTTCCCCCAAGCGATTCTCGGACTGCTAAAAGAAAAGGGGCAAATAGAATAAATACTGGCTTTGTGTTCATAACCAGCCACACATGAGCCTTAAAAGCAGCCTCAGACATGGCATAGAAGAGAGAAAGAAAAGGGTCATGTCACGTTCTTTCTGTTTTTTTTTTAATGGTTGTGTTGTTTATTCATGGATGAATTGACAGCTTGTCTCAAACTTGCAGATTCTAAAATGAACTCTTTTGTTTTGTGTAAAGAACAAACCATTCTCCTGATATCATGGCAGATATTGTAGCAGAAACAGAATGAAGGCAGGGAGGGCGAAATGAGTACAGTGTGTATGTGCAAGAGGACGATCCAGATAAAAGTGGTGGTGGTGGTGGTGGGGGACATTTTGATGGTAGACAGTACACATGGCAGAGTCTGGTAACATTTCAAAGCATTGGCAGCTCTCTTCAGTCAGAAGTACCATAGGGATGATCCTTCACACTTCCTCCTGAGGTCCCCTCCTTCACAGATGCCAGTTTTGGGCAAATTGAATTTGCTACACGTAGTGTCAAGAGATTTGTGAGTATATGACGTGCAGCAAAGGCTGTGGGCACTGACAACATCCCTGCTGTGGTGCTGAAGACTTGTGTTCCAGAACTAACTATACCCCTTGCTAAGTTATTCTAGTACAGCCAGAATGCCAGCATCACTCTGACAATCTGGAAAATTACCCATGTGTGGACTGTCCACAAAAAGTGGGACGAATGTCCCAGCTTCTCGTCAGTCCCAGCCAATTATTGCCCTGTCAGTCTACTCCCAATCATCAGTAAAGTGACGGAAGGATTCGTTAAACAGTGCAACCAAATGGCATTTACCCACCAATTACCTGCTTGCCAATGTTCAGATGTCGTTTCACATGGACACAATAACTGAATTCTGGAGGTGAGGTGAGAGTGATTGTCCTTGATAGCAAGGCAACATTTGACTGAGTGTGGCACCAAGGAGCCCGCGTGAAAATGAATTCCATGGGGATCCGGGAAAACGCTTACGTGACTGGAGTCGTACCGTGCACAAAGGAAGATGTTTGTGGTTGTTGGAGGCCAATTCATCTCAGCCCCAGGATATCGCTGCAAGAGTTCCTCACAGCAGTGTCCGAGGCACAACTTATCTTCACCTGCTTCTTCAATGTCCTGTTCATCATAAGGTCAGATGTGGGGCTGTTCGTTGATGATATCCCAGTGTTCAGCTCCATTCCTATTATCTTAATTAGATAATGGAGCACTCCATGCCTGCATGCAGCAAGACCTGAACAGCATCCAGATGTGGAGTTTTTTTTTTTTTTTTTTTTTTTTTTTTTTTTATATACACACAGTTGAGGCTCGTGGAAGAGCTAGTACACTGAACGGATCAGGACGTAACAAAACACAGGACACAAAACATGCATGCATGCGGTGGACAAGATGGACACACAAGGAAACTCCAAGGAGGGAAAACCAGAAATTTGCTAGGGATTGGGGTAGGGTTAATGAGGGTAGAAAAGATCATGGTTTTGGATTGGTGACTATCTGAGAGATGTTGGTGATCAGCTGTCTTGAAGACCTGGTGGGAATATTGAGAATGAAGAGGATGTAGAAGTTTGTTCCACAGGCAGGAAAAAAAAAAAAGAGGACCAAATGTGTGGAGGTGAGCAGTGATCGTGGCTTTGGGTAGTTTCACCAAAAAGGGTTGATGGTGGACCGTGTGAGCCCTGTAACAACCAGCAGTCCCTGGGAGTTGATTTCACAATGGGCACTTCCATAACAGCAGAGACACTTCCAACTTCTGCAGGCGGATCGTGATCGGTTCCATGGCTCACACGGCAGGGCTGTTCGGAGTTCAAGGATGAGGAGTCAAACCAGAGAACCTTAGCTTGATGCTCTCACGCATTCACAGAGCGAGACCAGCCGGTAGCCACTCACACAAACAGCACCTTTGAGTCTTCCATTGTGTGAGCAGGACATCCGTAAAAAAAAAAGTCCTGAATTGGTGAGAACCGAGTTGAGTGAATTTTTTTATATAGTCTCCCTTTTAAAGTGTGATTAAAATGCTCAATAACAACAGCTTTTCCTTCATTAAAGGTAATGTATAATGTAATATCGTTATCTTTAAGAAAATTCATAAATGTTTTGTTGTGGAACTCTATAACAACTCTACAACTCTGAGGTTCATAAGTCGACATGAACATTTGCACCACACAAGTAGCAGACAATGACCATCTCTGACAAAAGAGAGCCAAACCACTTCCCCCATGGTATTTGATGGCATTCCCATTACTGAGTCCTCCACTAATTATTTACTTTTGATCAGAAACTCAACTGAAACAGCCACATATATTCTGTGGCTATTAGAGTGGGTCTGTGACTGGGTTCTTCTGTGGTGAGTGGTCTTGGGGACATCCACCTCAAACTCTTCCCAGTGGTGGAAGGATCCCTCTTTCATATACAGTACTTGTACAATATTGATTGGTACCATCCCCAAAGACGACAACATCCACCCCCTTCACCACCAGTGTGCATGCAGCCAAAAGCATACTATTTACAGGATACATTGCAATAACTTGCCAAGTTTTCTTTGGGAGCACCTCCTAAACCTGCAACCTTCACCAATGAGAATGACAAAGGCACAGGTTAATGGGAACGCCATCACCTCCAGTTTCCCGTCTGAGGTGTACTCTATCCTGACTTGACGGAATATACCAGAATTCCTTCGTCCTCACTGGATATAAATTCTGGAACTCCTTACACGATAATGTTGTTGTGGTACCTACACCAAATGGACTACAGCAGTTTAAGAAGGCACACCACCATCTTGAGGGCAACTGAGGATGGGTGATAAATACTAGCAATACCCATAATCCTATGATGAAAAGACAAAAGAAAGTATTAATTTTTTTGTTGTTGTTTGGGGGAAGTTATCCTTACCTACTCTTCCTCCTTCTCTTATCCAATCCTCCTCCCCCCCTCTTTTCCCCTTCCCCACTCACTGCTAACACTCAAATATTTCACCCCTGCACATCCAGTTCACACGTCGGGAGTTGGATGATGTGAAGGGCACGGAACGAGATATCCTGAACGAAAGGCCCAGCAAGGAAGAGGTGATGGCAGTGGCCCAATCTGAGGGTGTACGAAAGGTGTCTGACGCTGCCGTCATCCACACCACTCTTGGAGACATCCACCTCAAACTATTCCAAGTGGAGTAAGGAGATCTCTTTAATTTACTTGCAGAATGTTAGCCAGTGAAAAATTGATGTCCACACTTGTATATATTTTTTTATAAACTGTTTGAATTCTTTTTGATCAGTTTTAGTCACTTGTTTAGCATAATTCATCACGCTCTTTTGTTTAAAGATCTCCGTATTTACACGTGGATGAATTGACAGCTTGTGTGGAATTTGCAAATTCTTAAAAACAAGTTCTGTTTTGTGTTAAGAACAAATGTTATCGCCGATTCCTGGATTATGATGATGAGGCATCTGATGTGGAAAGACTTTATTGGGTGATGGTATTTTGCTGGCAAAGTAAGCAGTTTACATCTTTTTCACTATCTTGCTGATGACACCCAGAAGCAGACGTGTCCAAGGTGCACATGTCAAATGCTGAACTTGAACACTGCTTCTTCGTGGTCATTGTTTTTTTTTAATTTTACCTCTTATTTTGCTTTCGGCTTGGTGTGGTTGGGATCTTTCACGATTCAAAAATAAAAAAACAATATATATTTTAGATATACCTACACCACACAGCTGCACACACACACACACACACACACACACACACACACACACACACACACACACACACACACACACACACACACACACACACACACACACACACACACACTTCTTAAGTTGCACACTTCCACTAGAGGGTAGTCATCTTTGGAGATATGTGTCTCTGTACCTCCTGACCGCTTCTGCATTGAAGGCCATCAGAATTTTACCATGTGCTGTACACCTCGTGCAGGTGAACTTTTTAAAGTGACAGTTTCCTTTTTTCTTGCGTAAAAAAAAATTTCTTGCGTAGATGTCCGAAGACGGTCGAGAATTTCTGCACCCACAGCAAGAATGGCTATTACAATGGACACATCTTCCACCGGGTTATCAAGGTCTTTTGGCACATTTATTTCACCAGTTTCCCATTATCAACTCTCCTGTGGCTGCTGATTTATATCCTATTGTGGGATCCCTTGTTGTCTTGTGTGTATTTATACAAACAAAGAAAACACGTACTTGTCTTTGTCTCTTTTGCAGGGCTTCATGGTGCAGACCGGTGATCCGACTGGGACAGGCATGGATGGTGAGAGCATCTGGGGAGGGGAGTTTCAAGACGAGTTCAACCACAATCTCCGTCATGATCGTCCGTATACTCTGAGCATGGCCAACGCAGGCCCCAACACCAATGGCTCGCAATTCTTCATCATTGTTGTGCCCACCGTATGTAACAAGTGTACTTTTTATTTCAATTGACGTGATTACTTTTAATAATACTGCAATTTGCTTTGCTCATTTTTGCAGGGGTTTAGGCTCATGGATGGGCCCATGCATGCAAACTGAGTGGGAAACCAAGGAGTAAATGTATTGATAGACAGTATTTCAAGTTTGGAGCCATAATATGGAATAGGCAAAGCCTCGAAGCGAACGTAGACTTCTTACATTCGCTTCTGACTTTACCTATAACTTGTTCACAACTGTGTACTTGCCAACTATACCGTGCGTGGTACATGTAAGCGCCGCACAGCTCATGATTTTGACGCAATTTCCGGTTACTTCGGCCTGGATTCGGAATCAGCGATTAAAATAATGCAAATCACGATTAAAAATTAGTTTTTGATGATGCGGGAGATATCTTTATTAAAATTAACTTTGGGAAAAAAATAATTGAATAAATAAATAAATTAACAATCACTTCTGGTCAAGAATAAAAGAAATTAAATGTTCCGGAAAGAGTTTCAAAATCACTCCCGGTAATGTTAAATACTAAATAAACACTTCCTGTCATGAAAAAATCACTTTCGGAAGTATAAAATTAACTTTGGGAAAAAAATAATTGAATAAATGCACACTTCCGGTCATGATCTCCCGGCATGCATCATTCCCCATGACAAAAACCGGAAGCAAAAGGGGTCATAGCCGACAACACGGATTCCAAATTGCCAGGGTATTGTGTTGTTGTTTCCTATTCTCTCTTGTGCACGCGTTGAGTGTGAAGCTCACTACGTTCGCTATTATCTGTGAGAAGGTGGTGGTATCAAATGATATTGCACCACACAGAAGGAACAAGAAAAAGAGCAATAGGAGATTGTCGACCCTCACCAGGACTTGTTTTGTGGAGTGTTGTGTGGCGTTTGTGTACTGGTGTGTTACTTAATTCATAATAAGAGACATAATTAGAACTGCCACTTTAAAACTGCTGGCAGTGATGACCGGGTACCAAGATGTCTTGGTTTGATCGGACACCTGTCCCTGACCCATGACGTTTTTTTATGATTATTTAATTGAATTCAGAATGGGATGAACATGAATTCAATTTAGATCAAATGGAAGACCAAATGGGTACAGTCATACATTGGAGTAATCAGAAGGAATCCAAACAAGCAAAAAGAAAAGTTGAAGTCATCACGAGGAACCTGGATAGGATTTGCATTTCAGCTGCCACTACTCTCCCCTCAAACCCATCCAGGCACAGCTAAGTGAGCCTTATTCAATAAATAAAGAAATAAATAAACCCACATCAAAAAATCAAATAATTCTGGCTGCCAGACCATGTGTCCGACCAAGTTGAAATTTAAAATATGTATTCCCAAATTACTACTATAACACAATTGTGAAGTTTTACGTTCAGTGATTAAGCGGTTCCAGAGAAAACATTATTTAATATTTTTCTTAAATCCAATATGGCTGCCAAATCATGTGACATCAATTATTCCTTAACAACCTTCAATATACATGCCTTGGGCAACATTTATATGGTTTCCCCTTGATCTATCCAGCTGTTCTGGAGAAGATTTTTCTATGTTTCAGGGTAAATCCAATATGGCTGCCAAACCATGTGACCTATGATGTCATATGTGTGAACCTTTTGTTCCTCATGGATAAGCAGTCATATTTGTAAAGTTTCACCTCGATCGGTTCAGCCATTTTAAAGAAGAAGATTTTTGAAGGTTTAAAAAACATAATAAGAAAAAGCAATATAGCTACCGAATCACGTGACCGATGACATCAGCAATTTTTTTTTTTTTGTCGACCATTTTATCCCAAGATGACCCTCAATTTTCACACTGATCCGATGTAGCGTTCCGTATATGCAATTATCACGTCATAATGAAGGCACCTTTGACGTCACAAAAAAAATCACTCATTCCCCATGAGAAGTACTTGCTATGAGTCAAGTTTCAATTTTTTCCATGGTGCGGTTTCAGAGAAAGAAGTCCAAATTTTTTGTTTTTCCAACATGGCTGCCACTCCACGTGACCTATTGTTACAAATCTGGCAGCCATTTGCACACAAACAGACAGTAGTCCCCGCAGTTCAGTTATTTCTATAAGTACGTGTTTATAGTCAGGGTCCCGTCCTTCTGTCTAATGGGTTAATTTCATGTGTGCGCTGCGGGTTTCTTTATAGTCAGGTTTTTTGCATTAAATCTCCCCTTCGCTTCATCATCGCCATTACGCCATTCGGGGCCACGGGCATAGGCGGGGTGAGGTCGACTCCGCCCACCGACATGGGTGTGTCTCGCAACCAATGAGGGATAGGAGTACCTCAGAAGCCCCCGACCAATCCGGAGACGAGTTACCTCAGGGCGGCCCAGCCAGATGGGATTTCGTCCCCGACCAATCCAGAGGCGAGTTACCTCAGAGCAGACCTCCACCCCGCGAGGGGGAGGGATAAGAAAGGTCGCGAGCTGCTTGTGCGGTGGAGAAGTTGGTTGGTTCCTGCTGGTTGAGTTCGTGGCTCCTGGTCAATGGTCGTGCTGGTCGGAGTTGGCGCTCGTCCTGGTTGGTGTTCGTGTTCGTAGTGCTCGGGTCACCGATCGTCGTTCGTGGCTGGCCAAGTCGCTCCTTGGATTCTGGAGGTGTGGGTTCGAGTCCCACCGAGGCGGGTTATGTGGGAGCGAGCAAGCTGAGGATCTCGTTTCGTTCCATGGAATCTGACCTCCACAAGCACGGGTCGGTAAAGACCGCACGAGGCGGACAGGTACCAACCAGACCTTGACCCTCAGCTCGCCTTCCCTCTCGAGCCGAAGGGCCGAATAAAGACCATTGACGTGTGTGTGTGTGTGTGTGTGTGTGTGTGTGTGTGTGTGTGTGTGTGTGTGTGTGTGTGGTGTGTGTGTGTGTGTGTGTGTGTGTGTGTGTGTGTGTGTGTGTGTGTGTGTGTGTGTGTCTGAGTGGGCCCCGTCCTTAAGTAGAAATTGCTAAGTGTTTGTTACCTTCGCAAACTTTGTTGCGAGGGTTATTTTTTGATTGCTGTGTATTTATTTATTTATTTATTTGTGAATGTTTGTGTTTCTTTGTTTGTTTGTTATTCGCATAACTCCAAAAGTATTGAACTGAATCGCAGCAAATTTGGTGGGATGATTGGTTATTATCCGAGGACAATTTCATTAGATTTTGGGAGCGATCGGGTCAAAGGTCAAGGTCATGAAAGGTCAAAATCGTCTTTTTACCATAGCGCAGTCAATTTGTATCCAATTTGCATGCAACTAATGCCAAAATGTTCAGAATTCAATGCCCCCATCTTGTGATATGTGACATGACACAATGACATAATAACCCTTATTCGCGTTTGGGAGTCAAAGGTCAGGGGGGGTCACGACATTGAAAAATGTGCGGTTTTAGTCATAACACGGTCAATTCTTATCCGATTTGCATGAAACCAACACCAAAATGTTGCCTGTTCTGTTCCCCACATTCTAATACCAATTACAAAATTAAGAGTACAAAGGTCAAGGTCGAGGTCATGAAAAGGTCAAAATCGTCATTTTGCCATAGTGCGGTCGATTTTTATCCAATTTGCATGCAACCAATGCCAAAATGTTGAGTTCAATGCACAATCTTGTGATGTACGATATGACATAATGACGTCATTACTTTTGTTAGCGGTTTGGGTCAAAGGTCAGGGGGGTCAACGACCTTTATTATCATAATGCGGTCAATTCTTATACCATTTGCATGTAAGTAGATTCAAAATGTTTAGAATTAAATTCCCTATCCTGTGATGTGTAATATTTGACAGTGACTTCATTCTTCCATGTTTCGTGTTTTGTCAAATGATGTACGTAGTTAGTTCAGACGAACTCTTATACGTCCTTTTCAGGCTAATATGTCCCTTTGGTTACCAGTTTGGGCATTGTACTTTTGCAGGATTAATTTTTGTATGAACCGTGCATTGTTAGTTTCTCAGTTGTTCTCAAATAATACAAAACAATTAACTGTTTTAATTGTACAATGAATGTTTGCTTGTTCACAATAAATAACTTATTTAGAAAAACAGAAACTCGTGTGTGCTAAATGCCCCTAAAATGCCAGAAAATAATTTCTTTTAATGTGACCAGTTGTCATCAGATTGACTTGACACCGACACCCAAAAAGGTCAGGGAGTTCATACAGAAATTGTACAATGTACGTGAATCGGTGTCAAACAGTAGGAAATTTAATGTTTTTAAGCCATCATAACACATATGAGAAGGCAGATGTGGTATGGGATTAAATACCCTCACAATCAAAGGTTTCTTGGGGGGGGGGGGCAAAATGTAGCGTTGGTGAAGGTATGCGCTCGACTGAGTGCCCGTTCTAGTTTGTATATAAATTGCATTTCTCATATTCGGTTTTAACTCTGCTCTTTGTGCTCCCCTGCCCCATAATATACTGAACAAAAATATAAACGCACCAAGCGATTGTTACTATTTTACCTCGAACTCATTAATTACTAAATCTTCACAACAATTTGGTTATAGAATCCATGACAATTGAGCATTAAATTTCAAAGAGTTCCTTGAGAATTCTGGCGACAGTCTTTGCGCTACAACAGCCGACACAACCGAGGTGTCACTGTCAGAGTTCACATAGTCAGTAGCGGGTGTGTCCACCATTGGCGTCGCGCAGAGCGGTGCATCTCCGGCGCATGGACATCACCAGATTATCGATGGTGGCCTGAGGGATGTTTTCCCATTCCTCCTGGAGAGCCACACGGAGCTGGCGGACGTTCTCTGGGACTGCGTAACGTTGTCGTACGCGTCGATCAAGAACGTCCCAAAGGTGCTCGAAGGGCGACATGTCTGGAGAATATGGAGGCCAGTCGAGGACATCAATGTCCTCCTCACCGAGGAAGTCCATGCAGATCCTGGCAACATGGGGGCGAGCATTGTCGTGCTGAAACGTCACATGGTGAAGGCGCACAAACGGCACGACGATGGGTCTGAGTATCTCGTCCCTGTACCGCTGCCCGTTCAAGTTGCCTTCAATGAAATGAAGCCGAGTGCGCTCTCCATGGCATATGCCTGCCCACACCATAACACTGGCACCACCGTGTGACACCCGACGAAGGACATTGGCGTCAGTGTAGCGCTCCCCAGCCCGACGCCAGACGCGGAGTCCGCCATCAGCCCGATACAGCTGGAACCGCGACTCATCGGTGAACAGCACTCTCCTCCATCGTGCGAGGTCCAGCGCAAGTGAACATTGGCCCAGTTCAGTCGGGTCTGACGCCGGACTGCAGTGAGGTCGAGTCCCCGGTGTGGTCGGCGGGCTCGGAGGTTGGCCTCCCTCAAGTGGTTACGCACCGTCTGGGCTGAAATGCGCCTGTTATGCAGCCCGACAGTCTCATCGGCAGTCCTCGTGGCCGGTCGGAGTCGATCCCGGAGATGTTGCAGCCTCATGTGACGATCCTGACCGGCGGTGGTCACACGTGGTCGCCGGGCATGTGGGCGGTTCACGGTGCTTCCAGTCTCTCTGAGGCGCGTTCTCAGGCGGCTAATGGTGGAGTGGTGGACATTGAAGTGTGCTGCAACGGCCCGTACTGATGTCCCAGCATTCAGCATGCCAATGGCGCGCTCCCTCAAGATTTGTGACATCTGTGGCATGTTGACATTTGGCACCAGTCCACATTTTGGGGAGGCCTTTTATAGGGCAAGCTATAGGGAGTGTTTGTGTCCTGGTCACGCTCACTGACCATCACTCTGTCAAGCCCCATGGTGCTCATGGGAAGGATTACTCAACGTGTGAGTCCACACACTCAGAGTGGTCAATTTCAATGGGAACATCTGTCTTGAGCAAAACAAAGGAACCATTGCTCAAACATATCATCGGTTTGACCATTTTCCCATAATGGCAATCTTGACTTAGATATTTAGGTTGGTGCGTTTATATTTTTGTTCAGTATATATAAACCCCGATTGTTCAATGTACCAGCTCGTTGTTGTGCTTTCTATTATTGACCCAGCACGGTTCGTGCTTGAAAACCAGTAAGCCTATTGGGCTGTAAGTTGTCGTTTGGACCAACGGACTTTGGTAATTCCGCTCGGTTACACCGGATTGACGTCGCTAGAGCGATCCGGTTCGACAGAGTCCGTTGAGGGTGACTTCCCCGGTAATTTGACGATGTGGGTATTTAGGTATATTGAAATTTGGCTATTAATCCTACCCCACACCGTCAGAGAATTGGCGATCACGGTCCTTAAGTGACCTGTCACCATCGGAGTTGTTTGAAGGTTATGACCTGCAATTCCGGGTGTTCGGTGGGAGACTGCTCTATTGCTCCACCTGGCGGCCGTTCCTCACCACCGACCCCCGGCCCACAACACTATGACGTCATTATGATTAAAACATTCTACACGAGTCGTCGCACATATAGTGAAAATTTTGTCTCAATCCGACAAGTGGTTGCAGAGAAAAACACTAAAGTTCTGTGAGGACAAGCAGACAGACAGACAAACAAACGGACACAAATGCAATACCCTCTCCTTCGGCGAGGGTAATAATGAGGACAAACAAAATTAAAGGAGTAAACTTCCTGGGTTTCTCGAATGCGTTCAAAGTGTTGCGTCATTTCCGCGATTAAAGATGACATGGGTATTTTATTATTATTTAATTTGTTCAGCCTTAAAACTGGTGGATGGAATAAAATAAAAAATCCCAGGTTATATTGGCATCTCAGATAGTTGTGCTATTTAACTTAATAAAACAAGCCTGGTGTTGGCTTAGTGGTTGGGGTGGTGGCTTGGGATCCTAGGGTCCTGAGTTCAATCCCCGTTGGGCCACTGAATTAATACACCAGGAGGTTGACTCAGCCTGTCATCCTTCCGAGGTCAGCAAAATGAGTACCAGTGCACTGTTAAGGGGGACACTGCATCAGCGGCATAGCCGCGTTCCAACCAATGATGCAACCAGCAGCCATAGGCTGCACTCGATAGAGAGAGACTTAATAAAACGTAAATAGCTTCATAATATATGTTAATTAAAACCTGGTTATCTTGACTTGGTGGACATGGTCAAATCTCTCACCTGGACAGTCACCAATCAAGTGACGGGTAGTCCTTTGGATCGTACATCATCTGCCGGGAAGGTTCAAAAGATCTTTACTTCGGTTTCCTACATAACAGTAACTCCAACTCTTCCGTCTGCAATACGTTTGTCGGTTCGAAAGGATTGGGGGCCGAGTGAGACCCTCGACAAACCACCATGTTTGTACACTCTCAATGAGAGGGTTTTGCACCAATTCCCAATGGCTGTGGCTTTACTCATGCTATGGTTTCCCGTTCCCAATTCCAGACGATGCACCAAACCAACACTTCACTGGTGAAATGCATGGTTTATTCAAGAAAAAGGGGAGGGAGGACAACAAAGCAGTGTTACAGCAAATGGAAATCATGGATGGACTGTAACTCCTGCTCCTACGAATATCCTGTCTGCTTATGCAATGAGTTAATGGCTAATGAGCTCACAAATTGGAGACAAGACTGAAAGAAACCTGCCCATTTGCTATGTTTGCGCATGGTGGTTGTGTTTGCGACGGGAGTGGTGAGCTCCTTTTGGGAGAGTCACGTCACATCCTGGTCCAGGGCTGCTGATGGACTTTTTGCCAGGTCATGTGCTGCATCCTCTATGGTGCCGTTTGGTGGACATGGAGCCGTTTCTTACCCCATGCTTCACACAGATCCGGTTTCGCCCCTTGCAGCCGCGATCCTTCGTTTTCGCCTCGGCAAGCCACTCAAACCCATCTTACACATAGTCCGATGTATGCTGCACTCCGCCTTTTATAACATGTCAGCGAGCAGGCATGGCTTTGAGATGCGAGGAGATTATAAGCATCAGTGGCAGGTCAATTTTTGCCACGTCCCTATGCATGATTCATGATGGCGTTCACCTGCACTAGTCCGTGCTCGAGAGGGTGAGAAGGTTAAAAGCACAGATACCGAAGAGGAACAATTTTGTGAATTAAGATGCGGGGATGGTAGGTGCTTAGACAGACACCTACATAATGGTGGGGGCCACATTGGATTCTGCTAAAACGCTCTTCGACACGTGACTTTTCATTTGAAACAGAAACCAAACACTTGTGCTCCACATTTATTAATGAAATGTCTATTCTATCTTACTCACATTAGCCCCAATGGCTGTCCCTGCAACAATATGTTTGTTTATACCTGGTTATATTGTCTTGCTAAATGAGGGTGAGATTATTTAAACATTAAAGCTTATTACCTCCACCACTGCTGTGAGTAGGATATCTCAAAAAGTTATGGACAGCTTTGGACGATACTTGATTGACAGGTTGGGTGTGTGACAATAACGAAGTGATTAGATTTTGGTGAAGATCCAGATCTGGATAATGTAATTTTTAAGTGATTCTTCACCATTTAGAGATGGGGCTAAAGGCGATATGCAGTAGAGAACGATATCTCGAAACGTTGTGGACAGATTTGGATGAAACTTGGTTGACAGGTTGGGTGATGGTTTCTTCTTTTGTGTGGTGACAAGTTGGGTGTGTGACAAGGATGAACTGATTAGATATTGGTGAATATCTGGATCGGGATACTCGTACTAGAATTTTTAAAGTGATTCTTCACCATTGAGAGATGGGGTTAAAAACGATATATAGCACAATATCTCAAAAAGTTGTTGACAGATTCGGATGAAATTAGGTGGATGAGTTGGGTAGGTGACGAGAATAAGCCGATTCGATTTTGGTTAAGGTCCGGATGCAGATCTGGCCTATCAGTGGGATTACAAAATGTAAACTGTTCAGCCTGGTGGAGGTATGTGCCCTACCAAGTGCTATTCTAGTTTTATAATGTTGTGTAGGATAAAAGAAAGATTCCCTCCAGGAGGCAATTATTTTCAGTGTTCAGGAATGAACAAATCATCGGACTGAATAATATGAAGAAATCATCAATAATATGACCTTTGTCCACTGAACAAGGGTCATATTATTCAAACCAAACAATGTCCACTTCCACCAATGGCATTTTAATTGAAGGCTACATGTTTGGCTCATCCCATAAAGACTCGCGTGTGCGTGTCCATGTATGTGCGTGTACGTGTTTTTGCCAGGTGCTCCACTTGCATTCTCCCACAACTTCCGTCCGACTCTCCCTTCTCCCGTATACGTCTGTTTTGATCTCGTTAGACTATATTTTATCACTTCTCTTCTCTCTTCGCTCTCTCTCTCTCTCTCTCTCTCTCTCTCTCTCTCTCTCTCTCTCTCTCTCTCTCTCTCTCTCTCTCTCTCTCTCTCTCTCTCTCTCTCTCTCTGCTCTCTTATAGTGTGCTGTCAGTCAGAGATGCCTGATGTTGGAGATCATCGGCATTTGTGTCTGATATTCCCCTTGTCCTGCTGGATCTTTCCCATTAGTTTAGTTTCCTGCTACACAGCTCATAATGGCAAGGCAGCTCTGATTTTATGTTTTAAGTTGTGCTTTTGAGTTGTATGGAGTGGCTTGGCTTCACAAAGGCATTTGATATGAGAAAACACTTTTGCTGCCCTGCGGTTCCTTGGGCAGTATTGTGGGCCATGCCATTGATGGAAAACGTTTAACTGGTTATCACATCTCCAATGGCTTACAAGAGTGATGTTCTTCAACACCTTTTGACTATAAAGCCCTCTGCCTGTGTGATGGCTGGATTCTTACTTTTTAAGCCTCCTATAGGATATGAGGAGGCTTGTACCTGTTGTAGGATTATTTCTACAATTAGTGCCTCCAATCTTTAATTGTACCGGATAGTATTTTTTGGACGTCAGGAGTATTAAACCACCATTTAGAAAAGAAAAAAAAGCATTTTTTTCTCTTGTTTTTAGGTCATCTCTACATCTCAGTAGAGATGACCTAATAAAGCCAGTCTCGAAGTCTGTCCGTCCGTCCGTCCGTCCGTCCGTCCACAATCAAACCGAGTGGAGACAAATAACCAATAGTGGAATGGATAGAGGTCGATGAGACATGCACAACGATATAAGTTTCAAGGTCGTCCAAGGTCGAGGTCAAGGTCACGAGGCTGTCAAAGTTGCGAAAATCGTCGATTTCAAATCGTATCTCCTCCCTCATTTATCAAGAGAGATCAAATGTTATTAGTGATTCAGATACTATGGACTATTGTCTAGAACAACACGAGCCATTTTTTTGAAATTTGCTCTCGTTCCGATTTTATAGTTTTTATCCGCCTTGTGGTGCGCCGGAGACCTCAACACGGTCTCCCGCGCTGATTTTAACTTCAAATTCAATTATGCTTCCACCTTTCGCACTGCATAAGGTTGATCGACACTGAAATAAAGCGAATTCGACCTGGAATTCACCTTTAATGAGGGATATGCATCAAATGCGTTGTTTGGGTGGGTGTGGGTGCTAAGATGCCACCGATTCTGGCAGGCACGGGATGAAGCCGAGAATTGTCTCCTCGCGGGAATGCTTACTGTTGGGGTCTGGGAGATTAATGTTTACATTTTTGAGGGTTTTAGAACACGCTTTACAGGTCTCTGTAAAAATTCCGGTGCAAAAGAGACATTTAATGATTGTATAAAAAAATATTTCGTCCGCCGCGTCACGGCTCATCACGTGACACCACGCGCGAGAACAGACGCGTCATTGAGTCACGTAAAGGTTTTGCGTGTGTGCGCTGACGTCATCGCGCTCCTCTACTCTGTGGCCAAGATACGACTTGATCGACACTGAAATAAAGCTAATTCGACCTGAAATTCACCTTTTGATTATAGATGCCCCTTAATTTGATTTTGCTTCTGCCGACCTCTGGCAGAGATGACCGGCACTCCCGCTCGGGGGTATTTTTTTTTCTGTAAATTCCCAAGCTGTATCTTGGAGCTGGCTGGGACTTTCGGAATGAAATTTTGCATCAATAATGTAAATATAAAGTATTCCGGGTCGACATCCTTTAGGTCATGACCTAATTATAGACTTAAACATTCTTCACCATAACCTGCCGTAGGTTTGTCCGATCATAACAAAATTTCCCTCTCTGGATAGCCTAGACTCCGAGAGTGTGGCGCATTTACACTTCATTTACATTATGCGCCTTCGAGTTAAAGGTCGAGGTCAAATGGTGGTCTGGGGGGATTTTTTTCTTTTGTCATTGCTCAATTTGGCCAATGCATCATCTCAAAGACCACTTGGCCTTCCAAGATGTTCTTCCAACATAATAGTGGACCTGCACTGAAGTTATGCACCTGATATTTGTTTCTTGTCCTTGGCCTACAATGTTCAGATTGTGACCTAATTAACAAAAAAGAACGTCTTTTTGATCATAACTTGAATAATTTTCCTGCGATTTTCATGATGTTGAGTTTTTTTTGGATAGATTTGTTTTACTTTATCCAAAATAGATAAAAACAAATCACATGTTTTCATCTATTTTTAAATGTGGGACATTTTCCCCATGTGCATATGTATACATGGGGACATATATGTACATGGGGACGCATTTTCTTCATTTACACTCTATTGGTAAATGTTGAAGGTGAAAGTCATATGGCGGTCCGAAAAGAATATGGTTATCATTGATTGAATTGTGGGCACCAGGGAAGGCTTACCCTTGGCGATCACTTTGTGGTCGCAGATATCTAGTTGTATACTATACTTCCATTAACCTTTTGATTATTTTCTTCCAGAAGCAGGTTGACTTTATAATTTTTGCATTGTCACTAATCCACCAACCTCTGTTTGTTTATTATAGTTCATTGGGATCAAACCCCAATTTTATAACTGATGACGTGAAGATGCCTCTGCAGCCGAAAGCCGAAGTCATGATGTTTTCGGGCTGTCCATCCGTGCCTCCGTATGTTGTCAGTCATTTGTTACCACAATAACTTGTGAACCACTGAAGGGATTTCAACCAAACTTGGCATAATTGTGACCTGTGATACAAAGATGAACCGATTCGATTTGTGTTTCAAAAAGTCAAAGATCAAATTTGGTTTAAATATCAATTCGTATTCATCAGTTCACGTACACCATCACTATTCTGTACTAATTGCCAAATAGCAAATACAGTTTCCTGAATTTTTAATTTGACCTTTGATTGAAATCAACCATAACAGTGGGTTCACATCCAACGTGGGCAGAGGCGTATCCATTGATGCATTCATGTCCAATTATATTTTTTTAGTTTATTGTTATTTTGATCCCTTTGTTGCTCTTTTGTGGAGAAAAGCTGAATCTGGCAATGCAGAGAATGTTCTGTTTGGAATCACAGCTACCATTTACAACCTCCTTAATCCACAAACTATAAATATGTGGATAATATTTGCTTTTCCGAAGGGTTTGTATTTTATTTTTGTTTTTTAAGTTAGATTGTCTGCTCCCGTTCCCTTGTCGTATCTTTCCTGTTTATTTGATGCACAATTCTCCCCTCGTCTGCTTGTTCCTCTCTGCTCCATTGTTGATGCTGGCCTCTCACCGCTCTGTCCGCTCTTCAATGAGCCTTGATCTGTGTTTAAACATAATTATTTTTGGGCTCGGTTATCAAAATGTCCACAGGAAGCTGGCAGGCGACGCGTCATGCAGTGCCTTTCTTCAGCTCGCATTGTTGAGGTAATTTGTACTGCACTGAATGTTGAGGAGAAGACGAACCTGGTGGTTCTCAGCAATTTTCAAAATAATGAATACAAGTTATCATAAATAAAAACTCTTCTTATCGTACTATATTTTGATGAAATCTTATTTTTCTAAACGTTTTAAAATCGAGAGTTAGAACATATATTTTTGTTTTTGTTTTTATTTATTCATTCGTTTCATTTAATCTTTTATTTATTTATCAGCATGTAATATATTATGTGCTGGACAAGGATGTGAGATGTATTTTTGCATAAATTAGGAAACTGCGGACAAATGAACATATTGGATAATAACCTGGGGGTCACAACACCGTGATTAAATACTCGGATGGAAATGTCGAAAGGATTAAATTGCATTAAATCAGACCTTTTCCACATTTATTTGCACATTGTAACCCATAAATTCTACAAATTTCAGATAATTAATGAAGAATACAAAACTAGAATGTCTGGTTGGATAAGTGTCCACCCCCCTTGTATTGCAATGTAAATTAGCTCGGGTGTAACCAATCGCCTTCAAATTCACACACCAAGTTAATTGGCCTCCACCTGTGTTAAATTATAGTGATTTTGATTATTTCAGAATAAAATCAGCTGTTCCTGCAGGATTCCTCTGCTGGGTAGTGCATTTCACAGCAAAGGCTCAACTATGAGCACCAAGCAGCTTTCAAAAGACCTTCAGGATTAAAGTTGTGGAAAGTCGCAGATCAGGGGATGGGTATAAAAATATTTCAAAAGCCTTGAATATCCCTTGGAGCAGAGTCAAAAGAATCATATGGTACCACCAAGACCCTGCCTAGATCAGGACTGTCCCTCCAAACTGGATGGCCAAGCAAGGAGGAGACTGATCAACGAGGCCACCAAGAGACCCATGACAACTTTGAAAGAGCGACATTCCTTTATGGCAAAGACTGATCACTCTGTGCATGTGACAACAATATCCCAAGCACTCTACAAGTCAGGCCTGCATGGTAGGGTGGCAAGAAGGAAGCCATTATTCAAAAAAAGCCCACCTTGAGTCACATTTGAGGTAAGCAAAAAAACCACTCCTGAGATTCTGAAGCCATGTGGCAAAACATTTTGTGGTCTGAGGAAACGAAGATGGAACTTATTGGCCAAAATGCAAAATGATACATTTGGTGGAAACCTGACACAGCACATCACCCAAAGAACACCATCCATACTGTGAAGCATGGTGGTGGCAGCATCATGTTATTGGGATGTTTCTTATCAGCAGTGATTGGGGCAATTGTTAGGATAGAATGGAAAATGGATGGAGCAAAATACAGACAAATCCGAGAGGAAAACCTGCTGCTCTCTGCAAGAAAGCTGAAATTTGGATGGAAGTTCACCTTTCAGCATGACAACGACCCGAAGCACACAGCCAAAGCTACACTGGAGTGGCTAATGAACAAAAAGATAAATGTCCTTGAGTTGCCCAGTCAGAGCCCCCGACCTACATCCAATCAAAAATCTTTGGTTTGACTTGAAGATTGCTGTCCATCAATACTACCCACACAACTTGACCGAGCTTGAACAGTTTTGTGCAGAAGAATTGCTAAATATTGCCCAATCAAGGTGTGCAAAGTTGGTAGAGACCTTTCCCAACAGACTCGCAGCTGTAATTGCTGTCAAAGGTGCTTTCCACCAAGTATTAACTCAGGAGGGCAGACACTTATCCAAACAAGATATTCTAGTTTAGTATTTTTAATTAATTTTCTGAAATTTGTAGAATTTGTTTTTCACTTGGAAATTGTGGACTACAATTTGTTAAAAAAAGTGGGAAAAATTCTGATTTGATGCAATTTAATTCCGGACTATGAGGCAACAAAAGGCGAAAATTTTGAAAGGAGGTGTTGACTTTCTGTAGGCACTGTGTATATTATGTTGAGAGATAGAGATAGTCCAGGAGCCCAGAAGATTTATTCAAGTGAAAAGCGCCGGAACGTTTGACCTCATGGGCTGATGGGGTCATCCACCGACATCACAAAAATGCATTGCTGCCGGGTCTGACCCGTGGCTTTCCCCCCAAAATCACTCAATTGGTGACGCCATGACCGAAAAACCTAATTTCCTCAATATCAAGCAAACTATCCATGATAATATCACCAATAAGGTGTCCATACCTATGTTTTCATGGTCAATCATTACCCTGATGCTATGCATATGGCTATAAAATGTATAGTTTACCACGTAAATGCATGGTTTATCCACATTATGTGATGGGTCTGGTGGTGGTTCAGATGGAAGTTGATCTTGGTAACATATCCCTACTGTTGAATGCAGAGTACTCTTGCCATCTGGTGTCTCCGTGTTTACATCGTAGTTATCCCATGCTAATGCTGAAAAAGAATCATCATCATCATCATCATCATCATCATCATCATCATCATCATCATCATCATCATCATCATCATCATCATCATCATCATCATCATCATCATCATCATCATCATCATCATCATCATCATCATCATCATCATCATCATCATCATTTAATATTCTAACTAATAATTCGTAATTATTAATATTGAATAAAAACAGTCCTTGCCATTTCGTATCACCGTGTTAACATCATAATTTTCCCAGGCTAATGCTGAAATATACAAAAAGGTAATAACACAACATTTTCACCACAAACGTGTATTGGTTCACGAAAAAATATTTTCACGAAAAAAATAAGTGACCACTATATTCGTTATTGTTGTCTGTATGTGTCTGTCTGTCTGTCCCGAGCATAGCTCCGTGGGTTTTGATCTGATCCTCACAAAATTTTGGTGGGAGGTTTATATCATGATGTCGTTGTGTTTTCCTGAAAAGGGGCGTGGTGCGCCCATTATGGGCATAGCCGCGCCCAAAAAAACATGTTTTTAGGGGGTAGCCTATTTCAATTTGCATCTTCTCCTAGGGGGTTTGTCAAATCTGACAGGGGTTTCAGTATTTGGTTAGCCCAATGGCACCCGCATAGCCCCACGGAGCTCGATTATTTATTTATTTTTTTTTCATTTTCGTCCCAAGGTCAAGGTCACGAAATTAGAAAATTGCGAATTTTGACATAAAAAAAATTTCTTCTCTGAGGGGTTTGTCAAATCTGGCAGGGGTTTCGGTATTTGGTTAGCCCAATGGCACCTGCATAGCCCCATGGAGCTCGATTTTTCATTTTCGTCCCAAGGTCAAGGCCACAAGGTCACGAACTTAGAAAATTGCGAATTGTGTTTTTGGGGGGTAGCCGATTTCAATTTGCGTCTTCTCCTAGGGGGTTTGTCGAATCTGGCAGGGGTTTCGGTATTTGGTTAGCCCAATGGCACCTACATAGCCCCACAGAGCTTGATTTTTCATTTTCGTGTCAAGGTCACAAGGTCACGAACTTAGAAAATTGCGATTTTGACAAAAATCCATCTTCTCTGAGGGGTTTGTCGAATCTGGCAATGGTTTCGGTATTTGGTTAGCCCAATGGCACCTGCATAGCCCCACGGAGCTCGTTTTTTTTTTTTTTTTTTTTTTTTCCGACCCAAGATCAAGGTCACAAGGTCATGAACTTAGAAAATCTCAAATTTTGACATAAAATCATACGACCGCCCAAACTTTGAGAGCCAGGATGACAATATTTTTATGCATAATCTTCAGGTCATTCCCCACCTAAAGTCTTGAAACCATTTTGCTCTATCTCGAACACCTTGCCCCTGGCACCCCCTTCAAGTTTGTTTTTACGCTGATTTCATCAAAGTATGGATAATCCGATGAATGTGAAATGCCATATAGCCTATATGACGTTATATTGTTCCTGGAATGTTCCAGAGGAAGTTTTGCACCAAAGGTCATAATCCTTGACCTTTGACCTTTAAAGGTCAAATTTTCAAAGTTGTGGGAATCAAACCGGGTTTTCGACCTTCTTCGACGAACTAACTCCAATAAGCTATAGCACGTATCCTGTTTCCTTATTTTAATGTCCACAACATTGTTTTGTGACCTTTAAAGGTTATGCAAAGGTCAAATTGTTTAAAGTTGTTGAACGAAACCGGGTTTTCGACATTTTGCAGCTAATAACCTGTCACTCGTACCACATCATGTTGATAATTTTTATAACTTGGTCAAACATTATCACATTGTCTCATCCTTGACTTCTGAAACAATCTACATCGTCAAATACCACTCGTGAACCATCTTCGTCTTCATACTTGTTTGTATTATTATTGCTATTATTATTATTATCATTATTATTATTACCTGTTCCTCATCCATCGCGCAGATGGAGACCGGCAGGAGTTTCCTGTTCCAAGACAGAGCAGGTGTAGGCCATTTCAGTCTCGAGCCGCTTCACTTCATCGTAGCTGATACAATGACCAAAGCGGTTTAGGGTGGTCAACACTGTTTTCGATCCTGTCAGTGTTCCCAACACGAGCCCAAGGGCTTGATGGTTCCAAGGCCTAACTCTTCCTCTGGTACAGTTGAACACAGCATCAAATGCACCAGCTAATGTTTTTCTCTCGATCACATCCCTATTGGAGTTATTTACACCAATTTCTGATTGCAACCCACCGATGAGAGTACGGAAGATCAGGAGAGTCAGATCGGGGATACTTGGGGAAATTTCCTTCAGGGTATGAACTGAAGTGGGTGATGGGGTCTTTGATTGGGGGATTGCAAGAATTTCTGTCCGCGATGCCATGGCAGCATACCTGATTTCTTCAATCTTTTCATTGGAATCAGTCAGCATAGGAAATGCCTCAGCAGACGTCAGTGATGAGTGGAATACAAGGTTTCCAGATTTGTTTGCTCGTTTGTCAACGAGGATTTCCAGGAATCGTTCCTTTATCTTCGATATCAGACTTTGTGTAGTGTCCCTCTCAATGTCATCCTGTGTTCCTCCAAGAGCAAGAAACTCTTCTTTGTAGAAATTGAAAATTACTGACGCCAACATGGGAGTTTTGTTTTTGATGACTTCGTTTTCGAGGAACATCGACAAGTTTTTGAAGGCTTCAACATGCATCTTCCGATTCGACGTTTGCTCTTCATCCGTCATTTCCATTCTTACTTAGTCACGACGACAAGTGTTATGGTATTTGGCTTCCTTTGCAATAAGATCTTCCCCTAGTCCAATGATCCCAGTATCACACTTTTTCTTTGCAGCAAGAAGGATTGCCTTGCTCCCGTCTGTGGTCAAACATTGGCTGAGGGGTTCATTTTTCTGCAACTTCCTCTTCCTCTTCTGTCCACGAAAAAGACATTCCTGTCCAAGGACGCCTCTCGTGCTGGTAGAAGGATGATCGGAACTTGAACGAGTGTTCTTCTGAGGTGGTTCAGATGGTTCTGTACTTGGAGATGCTCCTCTCTTAACAGCACAGAATCGACTGAGGCAAACTGAGTGGTAATATTTGCCTTCTGGGCCCTCAGCTGTTCTGATCTCATCCGAGGTGTTCGAAAACTTGTCACTTTGAATTGCCTTTCGCCGTCTCGCAGCATTTTTGGCTGTTTCCCAGTTGCTGGAATTGAAACACTTCAGGGCACGTTTGATGTGCCACAGTCATCCATGTCTATTCATGCTGCTTCTCCTCATCAAATGAACTCATTGGCATTGGCTGCATATATTTTAGCAGAGGTTGGGTGAGAAGTTTCTGGCCTCCAGGTAATATAAACATGTGTGTACGAATGAGGCAGGATGGGTCCACTGGTGCCTGCTCCTTGCGCCCATGAGTCAATTTGTCAAGGTTCTTGGTCAAACCCAGGTTGATCTGATGAAGGAGACTGAAAATTGTAAATTCCCATACTAGGAAAAGAGGTTCTGTTCGTAATCCTGCATCGTAATCGTAATCGTAATCTCACATCCTGCATCGTAATCCCACATCCAGCTGTTCTGGATGTGGGATTACGATGCAGGTTGTCAAGAGCCGCAACCCTAAAGATGTGCTAACGCAGATTTATAGGACAAATTATATTGGCGTAGGCCCTTGCTTGGTCAGCGATAGCCTGTGCAAAGCTAACTTCAATGCTGAGGACTCTCTTATACGACATGCTCAGACAATACTCGTGTCTTGGTTGTATTCCCAAACACGGAGCAACAAGGTGTAGTTCAAGAGCATTAGGTCAAAATAGGCCCTAACCTGGACATTTTTGGTAACAAGCTGATTTTTTTCAGGATAGGTCCAGGAATATGTCTAGAATAACATACTAAAAGTCCTCATAAATCCTCCTTGAGCGTTTTCCGCAATCCAAGATGGCGTCCAAAATGGCCGCCTCTTCTGTTTTTCTCATAACTTTGCAAGCAGGTTTCCCCAAAACACACTTTAAATGTCTACATATATGTTTTGAAGTATAAGGAACTCGATAGAATACATTTTAAGAGATGTTGAAGCACGCAAGTACCAATAAAACTGTTTGAGCTCTTCCAAAAATCCAAAATTGTGTCCAAAATGGCCGTCATTAACAATTTTATCTCAAAATTGTTTAAATATTTATCATTATTTAATTAACTGTGATATTTCATCCTGAAAATATTCAACAAAGATTTCAATTATAAATGTGGTTGCTGTGCATACAGTATTCAAATCAATTTGAATGTTAAAGTCTAGAAGTGTGCCCTTAATCACTTATGACATTACGAGGGAAACATTGTACCATCAGTTTGATGCTAAACAGACAGGGCGACATAAATTTGCCATATGGTCCATTTTCGTCACCTAAAGCTCGGAAATTGAAAACTTGGTGCTAACCTTTTTTTACCAACAAGATGCAGTTGATGTCTACCATGAGGTGAGTTCTATTTGAAACATTCCGTTATCATTAAGGAAGTAAAACTATTATTTTTGGTACCCAGACTAAATGCATGATCAAAATTTGTGTCTTCATGCATGTACTACACAGTACTGTGTAATATCACTTGACAGGGAATTTCTGTGGAGTAGTCTATCGTTACACCTAAAACATTGTATTGAATCATTTTATTTGTTTCATGCAGATGAAAAGAATTATAGTATGATAGAAATCAGAGAGTGTATGACACTCCTTCCTATTGGTACATGTATGCAGTATTTGTATAAAAGGTTCCTTTTTTGTGTGTGTCACAGCATATCACATATATTGTGATATGCTAGTATACATTCATTATTAATAATAGCAGACATTTTAAAGTGCCTTTTCCATTGGATACAAAGTGCTATGAGATGTCATCCCTGGTTGTCATAGGAGATAAAATATATTACCAGGCTGCGACAGTACAAGTGCAGTGCACATCTCGGGATAACAAAATAAGTTAGTCTTCAAGTCACATATTACATGGCAGTGAATTTCTGTGGAGTAGCCACTATCATCATCATTTTCCTCTCGGGTTTCCTTGCGAGATTTTCTCTGCCCAATACAATTCCTACCAGACATTCTGGCACCCCACAATGAGTTGATTCATCCGTAATTTAACTTCACAGGTATCAATATGTAAACATGCTATAGAGTACTGTGATTGTGATGTGTTATAGAAATTGCAGAATCATGTGATGGCAATCATGTGATGGCATTGGCACTTGTGTGCTTCTACATCTCTTATAATGTATTCTATTGAGTTCCTTGTACTTCAAAACATATATTTAGACATCTAAAGTGCGTTTTGGGGAAACCTACTTGCAAAGTTAAGAGAAAAACATGAAATGGCGGCCATTTTGGACGCCATCTTGGATTGTGGAAAATGCTCAAGGAGGATTCATGAGGACTTTTAGTATGTTATTTCACACACATTCCTGGACCTTTCCTGAAAAAATCAGCTTGTTACCAAAAATGTCCAGGTTAAACCCTAATGCTCTTGGACTAGTGGTACAACTTGAGGGCCAACAACACTGCAGGGGGAGGCTCACACTTCAGGTTCATAGAAAGAGAAGTCTTATTGAGCATGGCCATCTGGCTGACAGAGAGGTCTTCCAGGAAATGTCTTCCATGAGTGACAATTTAGGTCCTGCGAGGAGTTGATGAAAGAAATACTTCATCCGTGTTGGAACAGCTGATTCTTCACCAACGTTGGGGAATGACACTTGGAAACTCAAAGCAGCATCATGATTTAAAAAAACTGCTTTATGGAGAATATATGCTGGCAAAAGTAGGGTACGTGATTCTTCCTCTGGGGTTTGACTTGCATTTGAGTTGATCTTCCGAGCCGTCTTTGAGCAAGCGAGGAATACTCGATCTCGGATCCTTTTCTCCTCTGTCAAAATTGTGAAGTGTTCAAGTACTCCTTCCTTCAAGCATGTGCGGTTCACCGTCTTCTCGATTCCATGCTGTTCCGATATGTCAGTCATCATATCCGTCAAATCTTGCAGCACAAAATTCTAAGGCCTCCAGTGACTTCTTCCTTGATTAATTGGAGTAGCTCATTCTGGATTGTGACCTTGATATTGTCGTTGGCTTTGACTTATTCACGACTCTGGGTCATCGCATCATGCCATCAGCGGAATCTTGTGCTGCAATTCTGATGATACCAGATTGCCCTCCTTTGATCTCACCAAATCGCCTTCCGTAAGGAGCACCACAAGACGATCCTGCTCCAACGAAACCGCCTTGTCATGAATGTCTTTGTCTTTGGTGAGGTTAAACTTCTGGAAAAATTGGTTTGCTGCATTTGACTCCTCACCAGATTCCTTTGATTCTTTTTCTTGCAGAAGACCACCCTTGAGAATAACACCCTTTTGCATGGTCAAGTGCTTACCTCTTGTAATGCTGATGACAGGTCTTTTTCCAGGACGCATAATTCTCCCGCATGGACGCTTCATCTGGAAGTTCCACGTCTGGGTGGGGGGCAGCACCAACGACTCTGGATTGACCCACAAGGCTGATTATGTCCATGTAGGCCCCTTTTTACATACAGAAACTGGGTTCATGAAGGGACAGACAAGTTCTTCATTTTTTTTTGTATATATTGTGGAGGCTCGTGTGAGAGCTCCCACAGAACGCACAGCAAGGCGGGGGGGGGGAGGCATGAGACAAGAGGGGCGGGAGAAGGGAAAACAAAACAGTGGGAGAGGGATGGGGTGGGGAACACGGGGTATACAAGATGGACATTATGGGGACTTTCAGGAAAGAAAGTAGGGAATTTGAAGGAGGTGGGTTTGAGGTGGATTAACCGGGGTAGAAAAGATCGAGGTTTTGGATGGGGGAAGATAAGAGGTGGTGGTGAACAGCTGTTTTGAAGGCCTGGAGGGAATAATGGGATTGAAGAGAGTGTGGGAGTTTATTCCAAAGGCAGGAAAAAAAGGAATGAACGAGTGAAGGTGAGCAGTGATTCGTGATTTTGGTAGTTTTACCAGAAGGGGGTTGTTGGCGGACCTTAAGCGCACTGCGGAAATATGGTGGGGATATATCACAGACAAAGCAAGGGGGGGTGAGACCAGAAAGGAGATGGAAGAAGACAGAAAGACCAGCGACCAGCCTGCGGTGAGAGTGAGTGGCCCAAAGACTCAGCCTCATCGCGGGAGATACCTATGATCCAAAATGCCTTGGTTTCCACAGCGTGAAGCCGAGAAAGGTGGGAGGCAGGAGCACCAGGCCAGAGGGGAGAGCAGTACTCCATCAGGCTGTGGACAAAAGCCTTGAATGTGGTCAGGAGCTTAGGAAGGACTGCACGACGGAGGATTGCCAGTCGGCGATTGGCTTTGCAGGCC
The DNA here is from genome assembly GCF_056783735.1 of Eptatretus burgeri. Lineage (NCBI taxonomy): Eukaryota > Metazoa > Chordata > Myxini > Myxiniformes > Myxinidae > Eptatretus > Eptatretus burgeri. The sequence continues at coordinate 30,988,430 of NC_140966.1, read as the reverse complement.
AGGTTGGAAATGTGGCTTTCCCAGGAGAGATCATGGCAGATAGTGAGACTTAGAAGCTTGAAAGAAAGGATTTCTTCCAGAGGATTGTTGAGAAAGTGGATGTGGGGGGTTTCCAAATGGTCCTTCCGGAGAGACATAGTGAGAGTGTGAGATTTGTCCGGATTGAAAGACATGTTCCACGTGTTGGACCAGTTTGTGATTTTATCCAGATCTACAGAGAGCGAAGAAGCTGCTGCTTGCCGGTCTGAGGGATGACAGATGGTACAGCAGAGGGTGAAGTCATCAGCAAAGAGATAAAGAGGATTTTCCAGAGTCGGAGAGATCATTCATGAAGACCAGAAAAAGAACAGGGCCCAGAACGCTACCTTGAAGAACTCCAGCCTGGACAGGAAGAGGGGATGAGAGAACTCCATTTAGGGCCACACTTTGACTGCGACAGGAGAGGAAGTGTGCGAGCCATGAGTGGAGATGGCCTTGGATACCATGGGAAGAGAGTTTGGTGAGCAGGGCAGGGTGCCAGACCCTTTTCAAAGCACACGATATGGCTCTGATTTCATGTCTGGCATTGAGTACCCCCATCCATTGTTGGGAGAGCAGAAGCAGCATATCCAGGGTAGAGTGACCTGGTCGAAAGCCAAATTGATGATCGGAAATCAAGCCATTGGAGAAGAGGAAGGATTTAATGTCTGAAGCAATGATGGATTCCACAACCTTCCTGATGATTGGGAGAAGGCTGATTGGTTTGAAGTTGCAGGGATCTGTTTTTGCACCTTTTTTTATGCAGAGCAGTAATGTTTGCTGATTTCCAAGCAGATGATCTTGAGCAAGCGTGTGTGCGTGCGTGCGTGCGTGCGTGTGTGCGTGTGTGCGTGTGTGTGTGTGTGTGTGTGTGTGTGTGTGTGTGTGTGTGTGTGTGTGTGTGTGTGCGTGCGTGCGTGCGTGCGTGCGTGCGTGCGTGCGTGCGTGCGTGCGTGCGTGCGTGCGTGTGTGCGTGCGTGTGTGTGTGATATATATATATATATATATATATATATATATATATATATATATATATATATATATATATATATAGAGTTTTTACGACACGTGGGCTGATGTCGTCTGGACCGGTTGCAGAATCTAAGTCTAGGTTTGACAGCAAGCTCTCCACCTTGTCAGGAGAAAAGGACACAGAGTCCAGGGACAGTTGGGTGCGACTGGGTATGGTTGGTACAGAAAGCAATAGGTCTTGGACACAAGATTTAGATGCAAACACCGAGTTTAGGCATTCAGCCTTTTCACGAGCGGTATCAGCAGTGCGGCCATTTGAGGTAAGGGAGGAGATGGAGGGGGAACATACACCAGAAACACATTTGATTAGATGCCACCAGGAATTGCAGGAGGGAGAGAAGTTTGAGAGTTCAGACTTGAGATTTGAAAGATATTCTTTTTTGTTCTCCTGAGGGTAGACACACACTTACTCTGAGCTTTATGGAAGGAACTGAGATTACCCTCAGTTGGGTTTGCTTTCCATGAGGCAAAGGCAAGTTGTTTCAGGACAACTGCCTCACCACAAGCTTCAGTGAACCATGGGCGGGAGGAGGGTTCGACAACTGAAGACGACCGGGGTTTAAATCTGTGCATGAGGGAGAGCAAATTTCGTTGAAAGAATTCCCAGGATGAGTTGATGTTGGAGAAAGTAGCGATAGGAGACCAGTCTATAAGTTTGAGGGCTGCTAGGAGACTCTGCCAGTCAGCCTGAGTGAAATGCCAGACTCAATGGCGCTGAGGTGGTTCTCTAATAACAGCAAGAGAGATGTTTACTTTGACAAGGACGTGGTCAGAAGAACTGATTGGAGCGGAGGAAGAACAGCAGATATTTTCAGGGAAATTTGTCAAAGTCAGATCCAGAAGAGATGGAGGACCATTGGTTGAGATACGGGTTGGGAAGTTGACTGATTGAGTCAGTCCCAATGAGTCGCACCAAGTCTTTTGCTGAAGTGCCATGACAGGTGAGAGAGGTACCCACACCTAGCCAACTGGCATGATGACAATTGAAGTCGCCACATATGAAGAAGAGAGAGTTGGGATGAGAGGATAGAAATTGGTCCATGTTTTTGGATTGTGAGGTGTAAATGGAGTCAACACTGTTTGGTGGACAGTACAGTACACATATAAACATGAGGTGGGAGTGGAGTGGAAGCCGTAGCCAGAGGTATTCCTGGGGTGTGGGGGAGTGAGGGCAGTGCATGGAGAGTGAGGAATAGAGTCTTTGATGAAGAGAGCGGGTCCTCCACCAGAACGAGGCTCAGGTCTGTCATATCGGAGGGGGGTGTAACCAGGGAAAGATACTTGGGAGTCATAGAAGTCTTGAGGGAGAAAAGTTTCTGTGAGGCAGATTATGTCTGGTTTGTCAGTGGCTACCTGTGTGGAAATATCTGAAAGGTTTCAGCGAAGGCCCCAAATATTTGAAGTCCACACTGTTAATGAATAGGTAGGGGAAGAGGCTTTGTGTGCAGGGGATGGGAGGGGAGGGGGAGAGTAGGACAAGGGAGGAGGGGGAGAGTTAAGGAGAGTTGTTGAAAGAGTGTGGGGGATTGCAGAAGAGCTCGGGGAGGGGGTCGGAGGAGGAGGAGAAATGGCTATGTGGTGCTGGGTTGAGGTACAGTAGGGAGAAATCTGAGAGGGGGCAGAAGGCAGTTGAGGATTTGAGGTGGTCGAGTGATGAGATGGAGGAGAGCGGACAGGGGAAGGAGGCTGCTTTCTGGATGAGTGGGGGGGGGGCAACTTTGAGAAGGGTGAGTGAGGGGGGTGAATGGTGGGAGAAGGGTGAGTAGGGAGAGTTGAGGGAGAAAAGTGAGGGGAGGTTTTTGAGAAAGGTGAGAGAGAATCTTGGAGGAGGAAGAGTGTGATTGTTGCTTTGAGAGGGAGGGGTGAGAGGGGTGAATTGGCACTGAAGTTGAAAAAAAGAAGAATGGTTGATGGAAAGTGAATATTAATAGGAAAATGTTCTTTTTTATTTTTAGTTCAGAAATGCAACTTTAGACATTCCTTGAGGATGCAATAAAGGCGAATTAAGAGAATGGAGAGAAGAAACGTAACAGTTGGATTTTTTTTAGACAAGGTATGAATGAAAGGTCTAATTGAGAACAGTCTGTGGAAATAGAAGAAGAGTAGTGAATTATGATACAGTAATGAGAACCACACATGTGAAAGAGGAAGATGAAGCATTATAAGAGATCGTTTTTATTTTTATTATATAATATATCTACTATACGAAAAAAAAACAGAATATGTTTGTATATATATATATATATATATATATATATATATATATATATATATATATATATATATATATATATATATATATATATATATATATATATATATATATATATATATATATATGTGTGTTCGTCCTTTCGAGGCAGCCGGACCGTTGGATGGAATGAGATGAAACTTGGCATGAGTGATCCTTGGGACATGAGAACGGACATGGGGGTCAAGTTCAAGGTCACCGGGTAACTTCAATTTCATCCGATCGAGACGGGACCAACGCCGTTCGACAGATAATCAAAATTAAATGACAGTTGATTGACAACATTCACTTCCGACTTCCGGTTTTCGAGTTATGACGTCCTGTAAAGACTAAAAGGTCACGTCTGTAAAGACTAAAACGTCAATTTTTCATGTTTGTTTGTCCTTTATAGACGGCCAAACCGTTGGATAGAATGAGATGAAACTTGGCATATGTGATCCTTGGGAACGGACATAAGGGGATCAAGGTCAAGGTCAAGGTCAAAGGTAACGGGATCAAGGTCACCGGATAACGTCAATTTCTCTTTCATCCGATCGAAACGGGACCAACGCCATTCAACAGATAACTGTACCCGCCCATGGGTGGGTACTTTTCTAGTACATACAATATATATATATATATATATATATATATATATATATATATATATATATATATATATATATATTGTTGTGATTGAGGAAATTCGCAAACCACCATTCAGGTCCTGTAGGTGAGATATCTCTGTAAGTACATGTGTAGTTAGCCCCAAACCCGTTGTTTAGAGGGAATAAATGTGATTCATTCGAGCTGCGATCTTTATTTTTTTTCCCCGTTTTCCCGCAGGACCTCCCGTTTTTCTGTTCTATCTTTATTTTGAACCAACCACGTCTCAACCGCCATCACACAACAACCACCAACCGCAACGCTGCTTCACAACAACAACAACGCCAACAGCCACGACCTTTACCGTCACGGCTCGCTCCCGTAAACATCGCATCACCGCCATTCCAAGCGTCGCCATGGCCATCACCGCCACTTTTGGCCCTCCACCACCTTCACCTCTCCTTCTGCGGCCGTTCCCGCGCCGCTTGTTGGCGCCGAGCGTCAGGCTGTCCTGGACTCCTACAGGGCGCGCGCCGAGCCACGGGTACAAAGTGCGGCCTTTCCGAGGAGGAGTCGGATCAGGAATGATACACGCCCACTTCCGATCCGTCCTATCAGCAAGCGTGGGCCGATTTGGCCCCGCCTCCAGGCGCGTCGGAGTAGAATCGATATATGCAAATTCGAGGATCAGGGGAGGTTCATGCCCACTTTCCTCCTTCCAATGGGCGAGCGTGGCTCCGCCCCCGAGCCTATCCTGATCCGGAAATTTGCATATGGGTTCTCCTGTCATTCAGTCAGTTTTTTGGGCTCGGGCGAGTTGGAGAGGTGTGGCGGCGGCGTAGTGTGGCAGCAGCAGTCAAGATGGGTCTGGAGGAGAGTCGGAGTCTGTCGGGGTTTGGAGCCTGTCGGGGAGCTGCAGAGAGGGGAAGCCGGGAGCGCGGTCGAGGTCGCAGTGGAGTCGCTCGTCGCGGGACCCAAGCAAGCCAGCTATCCTCTTTCCCCAGAGCATCAACAATTCCCCCCTTTCCCCCCCCCCCCCGCGCTGAGATAGTGCGGAAAGGGGGCCCCGTTCCCACCCCATTCCAAGCAGTGTCAACGAAACCCGCAGAGTCAGGGCACCGCCGCGCCATTTGCGGCTCATCACAAGACGGGTAGGCTCCGCCCGGTCTCGGGCCCACAGCCCCGTCTGTCCCCTTGTCGTTGAGGGTGGCCCTTTTTCTTTTGCCTTTGAGTATATGTGTTGTCGGCGCCGTCTGTAAAGTTAAACTGTGTAAGTGTTGCCGTGTGCTCGCGTAGTCGGTAGTAGATCTGCATTGTTGTGCTTCTTTTGTTGCAATTGCTTTTGGTGCATAATTGTTGTAATTGTATATGTGTGCTTTCCGTGTGCCGCGGAATAAATGTGCCTCATGTTGAACTGTTTTTCCCGTTTTGCTTCGTCTTTTCTTTAATTGAATCTCCATCTTACTTCACGTAAAGGGTTGGTAGTGGGCTAAATACGCCCGATAATTAATCGGAACCGTCGAGGTTGACGATAACACCGCTCGGTTATCCCGATAGTACGGAACGGGTCGCTTAAGTGGCCCGTGTCCAGGGTCGACCTGCGGCGAGGTGCGATTGCCCGGTCTACCCTCCGTGTAGGTACTTAGGTAGGTCGAATTTGGCGAACAACCCTATCCCACGCGGGGGGCCGATTGGCACGATCGTGGTGATGCCGAAAGGCCCACCCGTGACTAGTTCCCGGCGTTAGTCCGAGAGGGTCACGACGGAATTGTCCATCCGGTGGGCGACGTGCCGCGATTCGAGTCACGTGGCCGCTCGCACGCCGGCGGGCGCAAATTCGCAACAATATATAATTTGCTATCACTCATCTCAAATCCATAGACATCTCATATGTCCAGGTCATATCATCAGTGCAAAAGTTGGAACAGTTTCGAGATTTTACCTTCACCCGATGGGGTCGGGTACCCTCTATTGTCCCTATGGGGGCAGATCGTTGTCCAGTTGGACCAAAAATGTTCTACAAACCCAAACCTACAAGCCGATACTGAAAAGTAAATTTTTGCACGAACTTGAAATGGCTGAGGGTCTGGGCACCCCACTATCAGGCATTGGGTTGTGTGCTTGAGGAATATCTTGGAAGTATGCACACTTGTCTCTGATTTCTCTCACCTTGGCTTGAATCTTGACCCAGCTATAAATTGTCACCCTGGTGTTTTATATGCAGGGCAATGCATCAAGGTGTGGGCCGTCCATCGGAATAATATTGAGCCAGAGGACATGTCTGCCAACACTGGTGGTTTTGGTCAACGTTAAAGTTCCTTTGTTGACTTTCATAAAGAGTGGGCGAGTTATCGCTGGCACCCTGAACAAATTACAAAATCGTGTTTAATGTCAGGCCGGGCCTGCTGGTTCCAGAAAGACTTGGATCAGAACCCCCTGGCCTACCCCACTAAAATAGCTGGTAATATGGCCTAGAAGTACGCGCACTCGACTCTAAGCTGTCTCGCCTGTGTTCGAATTTCGGCCCAGCTATAAACTATCATCCCGGCGTTTCACAAGTCGAGTGTTTCATCAGTGTGTGTACCGTCCATCCGAGCAACATTAAACAGGAGTCCCATCTGCCTGCATTGGTTTGTTGATGTAAAACAAATTCCTGTCCTAACTTAGAGGGCACTGCACTAGTGGCAGAACCGCACCCTCAGCCAGTGATGCTACCCCGCAGCCTTGTACACCTTGATTGCACAAGTACAAGCTCCACCTTGATTTTACTGCCTTCATTTCTAAACTGCTGGAAGAATTAAAGTTCTTTGGACTGTTAATGTAAGAATTTTTCTTTCACTGCAAATGCTGAGTAACAGGAAATGCATTTAATCAATTTGGACAAGTTGTGAGAACGAACTCTAATTTATATTCCCTCTCTGTGCGAGTATAAATGAAATTATGACTTGCATTTCAATTTACATTGAGTATAAATCTGTGCAAAATTAGGTTTGTAGCAGCATCGATTGTAATGGTGTGTTGCTTGTGAACTGAAATCGAACCACCTTGTTTGGTTCTGTTCTTGCGTCTGGCAGCTTAGCTGCCGCGTCGCTTTCATTTCTTCGAAGCGCAGCTGTGCCGCTGATGCTGTGCGTCTCTACCAGTACACTGGTACTCATTTTGCCAACCTCAGAAGGATGACCGGCCGAGTCAACCTCACCTGGTGTTGATTCAGTGGAAAATGGGGCTCAAACTCAGGATCCTAAGATCCCAAGCCAGCCACCCAAAACACCAAGCCAACACCAGGCTTACCTTGTTTGGTTGCTGCACATGTGCCCTCCTTAAAGGATGAGTCAAATTGAATGCAATCGTTTGTTAATGTGTTGTGTCCAATAATCTCCTTCAAACATATCGATTTGGGGGCTTGTTGCTCAAAACCTTGAGTTGTACCCGTAATCGCCACTTGTTATGTGCTGTATCCGAATGCCCTTCGGGCTTGCCAGCATCACCGTGAGCATCCCAAAAGTGGAAGCAAACTTTGCTTGGAGAATGCTGCAACACTTGGATGCCAAACGACCATGGAGTGTCTGTGTGTGTGTGTGGAGCAAAGGGAATTCTTTTTATAGTTACAATTTGAGGTTCATCACGCAGTTCGCCAGATGGATGAGTGTGAGTTTGTTGGACAAATTTCAACACGTTGACATGCCTGTAGCTGTTCTGCCATTTATTCAGGTTTAAAGCTCATCTCGTGTATTCCCCGTCCCTTGTCTGCAGCCATGGTTGGACAACAAGCACACGGTGTTTGGGCGTGTCGTGAAGGGCATGGAGGTGGTCCAGGCCATCTCGAACACCAAGACACACCCCAAAACAGACAAGCCCTACGAGGACATCAGCATAGTGAATATTGCCGTCCGCTGAGCTCTGCTGCTTTGGACATTTTTGAAGCCCAGCCGGTTTGGCTTTCGAGAGGGGGAGGGATTTTTTTGGCATGGGGAGTTGATCAAGAATAGAAACATCCCACGTTCCACCCCCTCGCATTCTTTCCACAATAGCTCATGGTGATAGGTGAGTTTTCATTTGCTAATGCACCGTGGCCATGATCTCATGGGAATGGTTGTGCCTGCTGGTGCTGTGCTGCATGTCCCACACCGCCAGCACTCTTACGTGTGGACATGTCCCTTTTGGACAGCATAGCACATGCATCCTTCCACCCCCGGTGCTTTATTTTTACTTCTGTGGTCTATGATCTAAATTGTATCCAAGGATCTATTTTATAAATGCAAGATGTACATTTTGAATTCCTCCCTGGTGTTGGTTTCCTGTGAATCGGGTTTACGTGATATTTTCTAATCCTCCCCGTCTGATGAGAGATTGCTCCTTGTATTACAGCGTGGAGATTAGATTGCTCGGTGGGAAAGCTGTGCAATGTTGGGTGGATCTTGACATCATATGCGATGCGACTTCAGGTTTCTACGTCTTCCTTCCTTCCCACACGCCCCCATGTTCCCCATCCCTCTCCTCATCCTCCTTGCGTCAATGTTTTTAACCACTTTGTTGACACGATTGGCCTGACTCGTAATTTGCAACCGCAGCGAGCAAAACCAAACGAGACGGGTACAGAGCTACGAGTGCGTTATTTCAATAGAAAGGGTCGTACATACACATGGAGAAGTCACATGTGGTTCATGGAATGGGGATGCCACGAGAACGCTTGGAACACGATCGATCTGCGACCGTCTGCTGAGGAATGCTTTATCATTGTCCTTTTGGTGGCACGATGATTCGGTCTTGTATCTGTGACGTAATGCACTCCCAATGGACCATGGCTGCTGCCGGTCTAGTTTTAATCCGGCTCGCTCGAACTTCAGAGCCGGATCCGTTGCGGAGGAGATCCGTTCAGTCATATTATGGCACGTGGCCGCTGGTTTACTTCATTTCCTGAGAGTTTGGCTCGTATGCCGCTGAAGCAGTGCCCCCTCTGTAAATTGGAGCATTAATTTTGCGATTCGTACAGGGTACCGGTCATGACCCGCTTCCACTTCGCAGAAGATCCCGTGCAATCTTTAACGTCCAACAACAAGCAGTACAGTGGGTCTTGCGGCTTCATGTCCTTCCAACGGATGGCGCACATATAAATGCCATACCCTACTTGCGAAACACTGGGATGCCAGTTTATAGCTGGGCCAAGAATGGAACCCAGGTACACCACTGTGAGGATTATCATCATGAGGTTGGGTACAGCACCACGGACAGCGCCCCGAGGGAATGGTTTTCGTCGTCCACCGAATGGTTGTGATCGTGTAATCATGTGCTGGATGATATCCGTTGGGTCATGGACCAGACATTTTCGGTGAATGAAATGCATTCGAATGAGCAGTAAGACTCGTCGCAATTTTTAAAAACAATGAATCTGATTTTTATCTCCAGTTGCAGGATCATGTTTGAATTCGTTAAATAATAAAAAGTGGTTGATGGAATGACTTTCTTTTTTTTGTCTTGATCTAATCTAGGCTCAGAGTCTAGCTTGACCTTTTTTTCTTTTTTTCTTTTTATATGCAGGACAAAGACATTTGGAGATGTTAGTGCACTTCTGTACAGTTCACAAAGGCATTAGTCGACAATGGACAAATACGTATGGTTTTGTGGGATTAAAACGGTAGACAATAGCCAAATGTGGGATTTGAACCTGGGTTTAATGGATCATCACCCAGCGGTTCAGATGTCTGGACTCAAGAACCATTTGCAATTGAAAAAGAAAATCATCGGACACCTCGTACTCGCTACTTTTAAATGAAGACCAATTTGCACCTGACGACCTCGTTTAACAAAAGGTGTTTTTTTTTTTTTAAGATCACGCTTGTGGATGACATCATTTATAGTTAAAAAAAAATTATATATTAAAAAAGAAACATGACCAACTGAGGTTTGTGAGATTATGGAGATTCCCAATTGATATGTGTATGTCCACTGACCTCCCCCGTCAGTTTCTATTCATTCATCTTTTCCTTTTGTTCTTTCACGAGCCTCCATTCCCTGCAGGAAAAGGCAAAACATTCCACCCCCTTGTCGGGACAAAATGGAAGCACCGAATGACGTTCCATTTGCCATATATGGTCCGATGGATATTTCCATTTTCAATCGGTTTGGGGAGTAATTTGTGATTCATATATTTATACCTATTCATCCGGAGCAGGATTGTATTCATCGAAACAAAAGTGTCTATAGTGCCTCTTTTCTGGGTATTATCAGCCCCATCCCTCCCCCCTTCGCGCGAGACCATTTAATAATATACGGTTTCCATTTTTGAATGTAAATAGACAGCCAGAACGGCGGGTGGTCGAATAAATATATACCGTAATCCATTTACCTGGCAGCACATTCGAAGAGGGGCTCCGTGACCCCTAAGGAGAGCTCTGAGGCCGGTTGTTGGCAGGTGCCGGGGCGGATGGTTGGACATCGCGCGGCAGACACGCCCGTGAACAAGGCGCGTCGTCTCCTTGCCCAGGGATGTTAGACACGGTGTGGCTAGGAGCGGGGGAGGTCGATGAGGAGGAATGGTAGCCCTTTGAAGGAGGTTGAACGCAGCTCGAGCGATGATGCGGCAGTGGTGGGAAGTTCAGAAGCTCCGCTGTTCTTGATGCTGCGGGGGTGGATGAACTGAACGGTCCGCAAGCTCGGGATCGGGCAGTACGGCGGTTGGGTGGGCTGGAGAGTAGGCAGACCATCGAACCGAGAACAAAGAGTCCCGCACGTACTAACCAAGGCAAGGAGCTCTACCTGTCCGCAGGTCTGTCTTGATTCGTATCCTGTGTCTGTTAATGGTGTTTGTTTATAGGATTTGCTTCCCCTCTCTGTTTAATCATTGATGTCATCATCATAATTATTTGGATTCATGGCCTACCTGTTTCTCCACTCTTTTCTTATTGTGTGTGTGTGTGTGTGTGTTGTTATCTTAAGCTATTTCTTGTGTCTGTCCTTCTTTCTGATCACATCCTCATTTCCTCCAAATCACCTCCTTTAGCTGTGCCTCCATTGCAGTCATCAAAGCCATGCCGGAGCAAAGCAACGACTACCGGGTGGTGGTGTTCGGCGCAGGTGGTGTGGGGAAAAGCTCACTAGTTCTACGTTTCGTGCGGGGCACGTTCCGCGAGAGCTACATCCCCACAGTCGAGGACACGTACCGCCAGGTGATCAGCTGCGATAAGAGCATCTGCACACTGCAGATCACCGACACCACGGGCAGTCACCAGTTCCCTGCCATGCAGCGCCTGTCCATTTCACGTGGGCATGCGTTCATCCTCGTGTACTCCGTCACCAGCCGGCAGTCCTTGGAGGAGCTGCGACCGATCTTCGAGCAGATTTGCCAGATCAAGGGCGATACCGAAGGCATCCCCATCATGCTGGTCGGAAACAAGTGCGATGAGACCCAGCGTGAGGTCGCCGCTGGTGACGGGGATGCCCAAGCCAAGACCTGGCGCTGCGCCTTCATGGAGACCTCAGCCAAGATGAACCACAACGTGAAGGAGCTGTTTCAGGAGCTTCTAAACCTGGAGAAGCACAGGACCATGAGCCTGCACGTGGAGGGAAGCAAGTCAAAGCAGGACAGAAAGAGGGAGCGACTCCGTGGGAAGTGCTCGCTCATGTGAGGAGATCCATTACATGTAGAGCGAAGTTCGTGACACTGGCTTAATGGACCCAGATAAGTTTGAAAAGAACCGTGGAGACGGGTGGTAGCAAAGAGTGTGCAAATGGCCGTGTCTACTGCATCTGACGGGTGACTATTTCAAATAGTCAACGCTTTCCTCCCTGCTTCATCTCTTCAACCCCCATCCTTGATCGTTCCATACACCATCGACATGGTCATCCAGGAGTATCTTCCTTTTTGGGATATCAGTGCTGGCGAACCATTTCCATCTTAATGCAAGGTCCTCTGGAGCAGAGCCCATTGCTTTAAAGACCATCATTGCGTGTTTATTTGCAAGGATTTCCATTGAAATATTGGGAGCAACCAAATTACCGGCGGTGTGTTTAATCCTTGGGTAGGTGGGATGTTGCAAAAGAAAACCTCAAATTTTTTTTCGTGATTCTGCTCGGAGTACAAGAAGCAATCGGAAAGGGAGTAACGCGACCCGGAGCTTGCAGGCGAGCTGGACAATGAGCAATGGACGTGGGACAGCAAGTCCGAATGATGGTGTTGACGACGATAATGGTCCTGGACAGATGCACCACCTCCCCCCCCCCTTTCCCTCATCATTTGCCCATCGCTGGCTTCAGCTTGCCTTCGGTGATGTCATGCCAACAAGCAAACAAATAAATAAATAATCACACCTATGGGTACTCACACCCAATTTGGGCTGCTGCGATACTTGCAGCAGCGTTTGCACAGGGAGATAGAACTCACGGATTGGTTCGGGGTCCATGCATGTCCTCGCTTCGGTAACAGCCACAGATGACGGTGTTGGTGACATGCACACAACAGCTAGATCTACAGGCAGTTGAAACAACCGGCGAATGAATATACTTGTCCCTAAGTTTAATGCGCTTTCCCTAATCCTCCCCGAGCTCACTTTGCGTATATGGTTTCTGTCGTTCACAAACAGCCAGCCTGTGCTCATCATCCAAGTGCAGTTTTACCAGCTGGCGTTTTCATACAGATGGTCTAAATATCCCTCCTTTTTCAAATTGGGGACAATATACATAGTACATATGCAAGGAGGGTGAGGTGGCAGTAAGTTTCGAAAAAAAATAGAATGGGGGTTGGAATTTGGTGAGAGTATTGGGGGTGGGGCGGGGGGAGTAAGGGAAATATCCACAGCATGTGGGGGCGGTGGTGAGAGGGTGAGGTTAAAGCACCATTTTATGTGGTAATATGTAAATGGCTGGGATTGATTCCCCTCAATGTGTCACGGACCCCAGGTGCCATCATGTGATGTTCAGCAGACTCCACGTGAAAATTACAGCTATGTTTGCTCCATGAAGGATCGATCATGGCATGATACTGCAAGTTCACACAACTATATATGCTCGTCCATAAGTTATGTGTACAGTATATGCATTCGTCGGGCGTCCAATAATATATAGCTGTGAATCCAAACTTCGGTTTCGCTTCTCATTCGGTGGATCATGTTCCGTTGGTTGCAAGCTGTTCCACCATGACGTCACAAACGATGCTCACGTCACTGCCAAAGCTCTGGTTCTGGTGGCTCTTCCAAAATCCAAGGCGGTGGTATAGACCCTTATCAATCTGTGTCGAGATTCGAGGACATCCACATCGGACCCTTATTAATCTGTATCGAGGACATCCACAACGAAAGCACAATCTCTTATAGGTCCAGCAGCTGGATTATGCGGTGTCCGAGACCTCGATCTTATTACCAAACAATGCGAATACTATGTGGCGTGTCTAGTTTCGAACAATGGGTCTTGCAGATGTGTTGTAGATGTTTGTATGTCTCCTCCTCCCCGTCTGTGCTCGTTTTATTCCTGTGTCCCTTCACACCTCATGTATGGAGGAAAACTATGCGCCCAGGCCGGGAATTAAACACAGGTCCTCTTATGAACCGTACCAGTACCAGTTCGGTTCACTCGCGGACTTGGGTTTGATTCCTACACATATGTGTATGTATGCATACAAACGCACTATAATCCAAAATAGGAGCCCCTGAATGTGGGTCATTGACACAAGGTACAGTGCATCACGTGACATGCTCATACAGTGTTGTGAGGAATTATGAAGGGAATGCGGAAGTGTGTGCACGTACGAAAACTTGTTATGAAGTGAAAAGTTCCATAAAAAACACACGAGATCGTTTCGGGTTCTACTTTGCCAGCAGGATTTGTGTTGGGATTCAAACTTTGCATAAATTTATTTGTACGAGTGCATTTGTTTTTAAGTACGTCACAAACGAGGACCAACGATCGACCGTCAATTCTGCATTTGTCATCACCACTCATTTCTCAACTTTTGTAATGTCTCATGACGCACAGTTTTGGGAGAACATGCGAATTATGTCGTTTGTTTGGAATGTAAGTGATTATTACAAAGTCAGTGGTGTGTGGTTATTACTAGAATGATAGAAATTGATGAGCGATGTGTAGGTGTGCGGCGTTGGTAGATTGCCTGGTGGAAGAATCAGAGCGAAATATAATGCTGAGAGCTTTTTTTTTTTATAAAAGAAAAGATAAATATCTGAAATTCCATCAGTGGTAAAATGTGTTCCCAGAATAATGATCACGTATACAACACCTTAGTTACGCTAATGGATTCGCACAACTTCCACCGATGATGACGATGCAATTTGCGGTGAAAGGCATGAACAATGCGCCTGATATACGGTGATAATGCAGGTTCAGAAATAATGGGACAGCTGGAGTTCCTTTCCAAGATTATACAGACCCGTACCTGGACGATAACTAGCTATTAATACTAACTGTGAACACAATAATCTCCTGTGTATAATATTGTAGCACGTGCTGTGTATATTGTATCTGCACATGACGGGTCACGCTCTGATTGCTGAAGTGAGGGACAACGTGTAAGTGATGGGCAAGAAGAAGCGGGGCTTGCAGGGAGGGGGCAGAGCACACTAGTTAAATAAAAATAAGAAGAAAAGTTTGCTCTTCCCTGGTCCGTGGATATGGGTCGTCCGTGTCCCATTTCGCCGGGATCGCTCTCGTATAGTGATGCGAATCACTTGGAATGTCAATGCTGTTCTTCCTGCACCGGCAATTGTACTGTCGTTGGTGTTGGAGTTCAATCGAAGCAGAGATTTATCTGTCTGGACCTGTAAACTGTGCTGTGAATGTTTGGGAAGCCCTGCTGTGGAGTGGTTAATAGCCTTTTTTAGTATAATTAACTATACCGTAGCGTTTGTGATGGGAATGAAGAAAGAATGCCATTTTCGACGTTTTAAAAAAAAATGTATGAACACTATTATGACCTTGAGATTGTGTTTGATACAGAGAAAATAGATTGCAGCAATGGACATAATTAACTTAATCATATACGAAATGACTGATATAATGATCATGTAATCCTTTGTAGGATGGAATACAAATGGAATCCTCAACTGCATTTCCCAACCCCTTCAACCAATTGTGCGTCGCTCATGAATCTACGGAGGAACAAATATGATCTCGTTATTGACATGATAAACTTTGTTTTGTTCTTTTCTTCAGATGTTTTCTATTAAAAATTATATATGTATTATCCTCACACTGAGTTGCTTGTGTATTTTGTTCAAGTCACTGATTTTCCTTTTAATCCCGACCACGACGCAGTAAATCATGATTTTTACAGCAGTGGTAAAAGGTAACTGCGTCACAGGGAAAGTTGAGTGACGTCACACCAGGCTCGTGAAATTTGTGCACAGTATTGTGGGTACGATTAGGCAGGGCAGTGCGTCACACTTTAAAAACGGTGACATTTTGAAGGATCGACTCGAGGCGCAAGGCAGCAGCAGTCTCTGAATGAGGTCGACTGCTGGGGGCGGTTGCACGTTACAAGGATTTGAAGACCTGGAGTTTGAAATGATGGATCCAGATCAACAATCTTTTCCAACTACTGTTTGGTGCACTTTAAGAGTGACCAAATCCATTGTTTCCAATACCTTTGTCCTTAGCACCGACAAATCCATTGTTTCCAATACCTTAGTCCTTATAACTGGAAAATCCATTGTTTCCAATACCTTGGTCCTCAGCTCTGGCAAATTGATTGTTTCTTATACCTTCGTCCTTTGCACTGGTAAATCCATTGTTTCCAATACCTTGGTTCTTAGTGCTGGCCAATCCATTGTTTCCAATACTTTAGTTCTTCACACTGGCAAAACCCTTGTTTGGGATACATTAAGACTGGTCCATTCATTGTTTTTGAGACTTGAAGACTGGCCCTGTGTATTGTTGTTTGATTTCATGTGAAACCTGTGGCTGCTGGTTGCATCGTTTTCTGGGATTGTGGCTTTGCTGCTGATGCAGACCCCTGTTTCCAGTAAGCTGGTACTCATTTTGCCGACCTTGGAAGGATGACAGGCTGAATCAACCTACCTGCTTTTATTTAACCGCACGATATAGGGGGTCTAACTCATGACCCTAAGATCTTAAGCCAAGCTGCCTTTACCGTCAAGCCAACAACGTGCTTATCTATTGTTATTGATGCTCGAAGATTGGCCACGTCCATTGTTTTTCTGATATTTGGAAGCCAAAAAAAATAAGGCTTTGCCAAACTCCTCCATCTCCACCTTTCCAACAAAAATGCTTGCTTGAATTTGCAAAACTTATGTTTGTATTTGGATTTGTCCTTGTTCTTGGAGGATCAATAGGTGTTAAAATGAGGCGACATGTGAAAGAAAGAAAGAAGCCACACCGATTTGAACCAATCTAAAATGTAACGTGAACAACAGCGCACGAAACCAGAGCAAACCAAACAAAGCAATTCAGAGTGAGGTTCTGCTACCTACGTGACAAAAGAGCCAAGGCGGATGAGTCATGGATTTTCGACTTCACTCCTACGCTCGACCAGACCATCTATTGGAACACCCCCTCCTCATGCCCCCATCGCCTCTGTGGCAAGCCCTCGCTTGGAGCCCTCCACTAGCCCTATGGGCTAAACATTATCTTTGTCCCCCCCCCCCCCCCGCTGGACCAAACACTCTCTTCGACTCCCCCACTTGCTGGTTCGAATTCCGAGGTATAGCTGCTTCCCCCAGCCTTCAGCATATTCAACTCCTCTGCACACTTTTTCTCACACTAACCCTCCCTCTTCCACCAGTTTTCCATAACGGATAGGGATCTCATTCTGCTGTGCGTAATCACTCCTACGCCATGTCTGTTTTCTCTTTGTCTCTCAGTGTGTGTGTGTGGAGCTCAGTGGGGCATGTGTCCGATTTGGACTCGGGGGTTCAAGGTTTCATTTCCAACTTAATGGCAGCCTCACCTCCCACCACCGTGACAATATGGCTGCCTGTGTGAATGGGAAAGTCAATATATCACTTTGAAGTGATGGCTTTGAGATTAAATGCTGGTACTTTCATTTCATTCTGTTTCTCAACATCTTTGTGTCGTGCTGACCAACCACACCTCACTTATCTATAATTAATTTTGTTCCTGTAATGCATCATTACAGTCAATCCTGGTTTTGTCCTCTCTAAACGGAATTAGCTACAAAAGGCATCTCTCGGAGTTCCCAAAGCGAGGATCATATGTTGCTGTGCCAGGGTTGCTCACGCCTGAATTAGAATTTCTCGTTTTCATGGACATTTCCTTGATTGTAATTCAAGTGCAGGCTGCCTGCTGCACTTGAATTTGGGGAATCCTAATGTAGGTCTGGGCTGGTTGGATGGTCTGCATGTGTACACACTCACCTGTACACTGTCAAGCCTGGGTCTGAATCTCGATCCAGCTATAAACTGCCATCCCAGTGTTTCTCAGGGAGGTTGATTCATAAATGTGTATGGCGTCCCTCGGATGGATGTGAAACTGAGTGTCCTGTCTACTAATATCAGTTGGATGTTAGAGATCCCATGATGTAATTCACAAACAGTCGGCACGCTACCGCCGGCACCATAACCAAATTCTAAATTTCCTCTCCTAATCTACTACTGGAAGGGCAATGGCAAACCACCCACTTTAACCCTTGCCAACAAACTACTTCGACAGCACCAACATTCTACACCAGAGTATGGTATACCTACATCAGAATTGAAGCACATAGCTCCAAATCCCAAAGGGAATGTGACAATCTCCCATCATACAATACTTGGAAACCTCTTTATTTATTACTAGCAAATACAACCCGCCACTTCGTTAACCGGTGAGGGGGGGTATTAAGGAGGGGGGGGGTTGAGAGAGGAGGAAGAAAGGAGGGGAAGTTAGGAAGGGGGGAAGAGCGAGGTAGTTGGTGGTGGGGGGAGGTTGGGAGAGCTATGCCTCACCAAACGTTGCTATACCACGAGAGGGAGGGATGCGAGGAGAGGGTGAGAGGAGTATGAAAAAAAAAAAGAAGAGAGAAAGGTGAGGGGTGGAGGTGGGGTTAGTAAAGAGAATGATTTGTTATGCTTAATGACTGCACGCACCCAAACAGACACACACACACACACACTCAAACAAACATGTCAGAACAGCTGAACACACAATGACACAACAGACTTTGTAAAGTAATCCGCTCGCACATCTCCAAAAATTTTGATGTCCCAGTTCGAGAAAATTTGTGGGAACATGAAGCAGAAGTAATCACTGAAAACATGGAAGTACCTTCCACTCACGTACGAACTAATGATCCCATCGAGGGTGAACATCGAAAACAAAGCGTTGTGACCACATATCATACTTAGGTACAAAAAAACGAGAAGAAGGTGTTGCTTATTGAGGTGTTAATAGCTTGGACAAAACGATGCAGAAATCAAGAAAATGACCAAACACCAAGACCTCAAGAACGAAGTGAGAAATTCTTGAAGATGAAGAATGTCAAAGTTGGACCAGTGATAGATGGACCGACAGGAATGATGACAAAGAACCTCAGAGATATTAAACATAGGGGCAGTACCCCTGGGTGCTCATCTGGTAGTGGCTGGATAAGATAACCAGGCAACCACTGGTAGGCATGGATAACCCACAAAATATATAATGGAGAAGAAAGTAAATACCTGTGGATTTCTTTTAACGCTATGAACAAACCTTGGGACATCACGGGTGATAAAGATTGTGGTCACGTTTCATCGAAATTGTGTGTGTGGTTTCAGAAAAGAAAGCAAATACATATTTTAGGGGGCAAACCCCCTCTCCCCATAGACCCTCCTTGACACCAATTTTTTGTGATGTTGTGAACAAACTTTGGTACATCATGGGTTATGAAGGTTGTCATGAAGTTTCATCAGAATTGTGTGCATCGTTTCAGAAGAAAGCAAATACCTCTTTAGGGAGGCAACCCACTCCCCCCCCCCCCCATAAACTCCGTCTGTAAACCCCTTCAGACCCAGTTTTGTGTTTGTTTATGCCATCACAGGTGATGAAGGTTGTGGTCAATTTCATTGAAATCGTGTGTAGTTTCTGGGAAGAAGATGCAAATATTTGTTGATGGACGGATGGACGACGTGCTATCCCATAAGCTCCCTGGAACTATTTTACAGGTGAGCGAAAAACCATTCCTGGGAATATTATTGCAAACTAACTACAGTTGGAAGCTGTCCGGGGTTCAGTGACGATCCTGAAGACACACACACACACACACACACACACACACACACACACACACACACACACACACACACACACACACACACACACACACACACACACACACACACACACACACACACACACACACACACACACGACCGATATCGGCAATTTTTCAGGAATCGGCAAGTTGGAGTCAGTTTGATTACTGACGACAGTACACCCTGAATACAACTCAGAAACCTTGAGCAGCTTTCACCGAAAAACAATGTTACATTTATAGATATGTTCACAAACATTATTCTTTTTAAACAACTGTGTGTGATGGGTGGAAAAAAGAAATTGTCTCGGTTATTCAGAAAACACGTAAATGCTGCAAACGGCTTGGAAATTGTGAGTTTCAAAACAAAATATATTTGATAACGCCTGAAGGGAAACATTTAGCCTTTGTAAAGCAAATCCGATAACCCAAATGTTTTAGAAACAGGCACGAGGACAAAGGAAAACCTGAAAGAACCTCCATGTGATACGGGATGAAACTTTACCACCACGCCACCCGTAACGGGCATGGCATGTCCACACACTCACGGAGAGTCCGTACAGATCCAAATCTATCCATATGTACCACGTACACGTGTTGCTGTAACCCCTACCTCTACCTTGTAGTAACTGTCGACTGTACATCCCGATCAGGACACGAACGGTACTGTACAGCTCAGTAAGTGGCTGAACCACTCTAATGGAATGCCTGGCTTGGCAAGCGATTACCAATTTCCGTCCACGCGATTATGCATCCGGAAACACCCATGAAATATCCGAATTGGACAAATCAACACTTTTTGGGGAGTCAGAACTGCTGTTACTTCCAAATCTGGAGCTTACATTTTGTAATTCTGGCTAATTTAAGAGATTCCCTCAGTTATTCATATGCACAAAGGAAATAAAGCCATTAACGCTGGCGTCTCCAGGCGTTTATAAGCATTGCAATATACCCAACGATTTGTAGTGATGATGAACAGGCATTCGATAATCTGAGTGAAGAAAGTGAAAAAAAAAATCATCGTGAAGAAAGCAGTGCAGCCTGTTCCAAGTCAAGCCATGGTTGAACAGGCCAAAAAACATGGCGGCTTCAGACCCCAGTGAGGCCCAGACAGAGAGAGATCGGGAAAGAGAGACAGAGAGAGATCAGGAAAGAGAGACAGAGAGAGATCGGGAAAGAGAGACAGAGAGATACCGGGAAAGAGAGATTGAGAAAGAGAGACAGAGAGAGATCGGGAAAGAGAGACAGAGAGATACCGGGAAAGAGAGATTGAGAAAGAGACAGAGAGAGATGAGAGATCGGGAAAGAGAGACAGAGAGAGATTGGAAAAAGAGAGACAGAGAGAGATCGGTAAAGAGAGACAGAGATATACCGGGAAAGAGAGACAGAGATACCAGGAAAGAGAGACAGAGAGATACCGGGAAAGAGAGACAGAGAGATACCGGGAAAGAGAGACAGAGAGAGATCGGACAAAGAGAGACAGAGAGATAGAGAAAGAGATAGAGCTAGATTGAGTTTTATATTCTTTTATTACAAAAGTATAAAAAGGTGTCTCACCAATGAGACAAAGGCGTCAGCACAACACTTAACTGTTTTTCACAGCAAGCAACCAAAATATATTTAAACAAACAAGAGGGTATTTATAAAGGTAGAAAAAAATATTTTACCAAAACAGATGAACAACCAATTATTAAAAAAAACATTTTAGGTTGATTCATACATTTTAAATCAGAAAGGAAACTCAAGCGATTCATTTACAACAGAGCAAAGAACATTTTTTACACACCATTTGTCAACAAAATCCTGCATTCTCCCAGACTTGCAACAGAAAAAGAAATCAAGCTGAATGGGAGACACAACTAAAGTTCTAAAGGTTAATAAAACACAAGAACAAGCATCCGCAGATTCCACCTTCTTTTTCCTTGTCTTATAAATTGCCATTTTTTCTTCAGCAACCAAAAACCTGGCCAAACCAGTCTCAGATTTGAAACTCAAGGAAATAGGGAAACCATAAATAAATTTCACCAAGGAAAAAGAAAGACCCATCTTTAAAATAATATCATGCAAAAACTGAAAAAGAGGGACAAGTCTTATGCAATCTACATATGCATGACAAAGCGTTTCATTGTTTTCACAAAATGGGCACAATTCCGGGATCTCATTGGAAAACTTGTGCAATAAGATATTATAAGGGAGGATGCAATGCACTAATCTCCATTGCAGGTCGCCCGAACGTTTAGAAATTGGGGGGGGTATATAAACCTCTCCATGCAGGGACAAGAGGGGTCGAAGTTGGCAAATGTTCTTTCCATTGAATCAGCAAAAATATACTGAATACAAAAGAAATACAGGTTCCCCTTCTCAATGGAATTTAAAGGTACAGATTTGCCATCCCAGTCCAAAAGCAAAACAGGGAAGGCATATTGATTGGGCAAATCCACAATATCAAAAAGACTCCTGAAACCCATTCCAAAACTCATTAATGCCTTTAAGATAGCAGAAAAAAGCTGACCAATTATCCGAATTGATTTCAACCCAGTAATGGTGGAGATTTCATGACCAGATTTCCATCTTTCTTTTGAAAAATCCAGCAGATTGTGCACAAGAAGTATATTGGACCCCACAAAATGTTGCACAAAAGCCCTAGAGGATGGGATTCCTGTAAAACAGGGATTGTAGAAAACTGGTTCATTTAAGAACATCGAGGCAGTAAAGGAAGTGACCTCACATTGCAGTGATAAAGCTTGCCAAGCATTGATCACACTCTGCATATACAGAGGAAGTGGTGACACGTCGATCTTCAGGAGGTCGAGCAAAAAAAGCTCACGGCCATATCCTAGCCGGCCCGCTTGCTTTAGCAAACAAAGGGTCAAACTCTCCCAAGGCATGTGGTTATAAAGCAACTTTTTCACAAAAAGAATGCGGAAAGTCATGATCCTGCTGGTGATGACAACAAGCCCTTGACCCCCCTCATTCCGAGAAAGGCTGAGCACACCTGGTCGAAGCCAGTGCATACCACCCCAGAAAAAAAATCGATCAAGTGTTTTTGAATATTTTTAATTAGCCACGCAGGTGGCTGCAACACAATAAACCTGTGCCACAAGATGGAAGAGACCAAATTGTTAATAACTAAAACTTCCATGATATGATAATTTGCACAGAAGGCCCCTCCATCTCTGAAGTCTGGAGTAGACTTTGTCTGTTAGTCCATCCCAGTTTTTCTGAATACTTTGAGCATCACCAAGGTGTACACCCAAATGGTAAACACTATTATTCTTCCAGGATAAATTGCCAGGTAGTGTTGGGAAGGAAAAATGCATTGCTAATCCAAAAAAGGAGGCAAAACTCTTTGTCCAGTTTACTCTGGCTGAGCAAGCAAGGGTAAAATTATTTATAGTTTTAAGTTGCTCAGATACATTTTCTTGACATTGAATTGTAGTGCAGATATCATCTGCATAAGCAACAACTTTTATAGCAGGTATGTCCGGAGCGACAGAGAATCCCACAAGTTTCTCACGCAATTTAACTAAAAGGGGTTCAATGGAAAGAACATAAAGGAGTCCGGATAAGGGACACCCTTGCCTTATTCCTCTGGTAACAGTAAAGGGAGGAATCAACTCATTATTTATTTTGAATAAACTATAAATATTGTGATACAACAACTGAATATATGATACAGAAATACGACCAAAACCAAAACCCTTTAGGATAGCAAATAGATAACTATGATCTATACTATCAAAGGCATGCTCTTGATCAATAAAAATTAAGCCAGTACTTTTATGCAGAAGATCACACACATCAACAATGTCACAAACAGCGCCAAGATTGTCATATATTGATCGTCCAGGCACACAACAGGTTTGATCAGGATGCACCAAAGATTGGACTACAAATTTTAAGTGAGAGACAAGGACCTTTGAAAAAATCTTGTAGTCGGTGTTCAGTAAGGAGACAGGACGCCAGTTTCTGAGTAACTGGGTGTCTCCCTTCTTTGGTAACAAGGAAACAACGGCTCGCCGGAAACTTAGGGGGAGCTCCCCAACTTGAAAACTTTCCTTGAGTACTTCCAAAAGTTTGGGTCCGATAATGTCCCAAAAGGTTTTGTAGAATTCACAGGGGATTCCATCCAGACCAGGAGCTTTCCCGGACGCCATACTGGAAAGAGCAAGACCCAACTCCTCCAGCGTGATGAACCTCTCCAAAGAGGCTCGCTGCGACTCATACAACTTGGGTAAAGGTTCAATAAAGGCTTTTGCAACATTCAAATCAATCTTTTTTGCACAGAATAAAGAAGAAAAATAATCGACTACAATTCTTTTAATCATCTTAGGTTCACTTACTATCTCTCCTTCAGGTGATTGTACAGATAATAGTTGTTGTTGAGCTTTACTTTTCCTCTCCAAAGAGAAGAAAAACTTTGATGAAGTGTCAAAAAGACTCAAATTTTTAATCTTAAGCCGCACTAAAGCCCCTTTAGCCCTTTCGTTGACAAGACTGTGAAGAAGCTCTTTTTTTAGTTATAAATTTTTTACGTAATCCTTGATTTCTGTTAAACTCAAGAGGATTTCTTTGCAATTCTAAAACCTCTTTTTCTAGAATCGTTATCCTTGAAAGACTATCCCGAGAGTGATGAAGTTTATACTGCTGACAAAAGATTTTGATGTGGATTTTTACAATATCCCACCATTGTAGCTTGCTATGAAATGTATTTTTCCTTCCGTAAAGAGAAGTCCAAAAGATTCTAAAAGCATTGCAAAAAACAATGTCTTCCAAAAGACTAACATTTAGAGCCCAATAGGCACTCCTACGTTGAAGATAGGGAAAAGTTAATTTTAAAGAAACTCGGTGGTGATCCGAAAAGCCAGAGGGAGAAATTGCCGTAGACAATATGAAGTTCCGAAAATCATTATTAACATAAAATCTATCTAAGTGAGCAAACAATACCCTGTTATTGGAAGCTTGACACCACGAATATTGTTTAACTTTGGGGTGCTACAATCTCCAACCATCAACCAAATTATACTTTGCTAAAATGGTCGCAAACCCTTTTGCACTCTCAGGGTGGGGTTCTAAGCCATTACGGTCCAGAGCTGGCTCCAAGGTACAATTAAAAATCACCAGCGAGGCACACGAGACCACTAAAATCAATCTGGGATAAACAATCATCAAGAATGGAAAAATATTCGTTTCTTTTTGCAGGATTACTTGGGACATAAGCATTTAATAGTGTGATTTTATAGCCTCCATAAGAAAAAACCACAAAAGCCAAATGACCTTGCATGAATTCGTGAAAAACAATTTGGTCCGATGAAAGACTTGATCCAAACCAGAAAGCAACTCCTGCACTGCAGCAATCAAAGGAACTGAAAAACCAAGAACCCCTTATTGTGGTTTGCCACTCTGCAGAACAAGTCGGTCCACAACGCACATCCTGAAGAAGAGCTACATCAATATGCTTTTGATCAAGTAACAGTCGAACGTGTGTTTTACGTATAGGGGCGCGGCCCCCATTTATGTTTAAACAAGCAAGAGACAGAACCATTTTCGTATTTTATAGGTGGGTACTGGTTACTGAAGTTCTTTCCTTGCCAGAGTTACATATTTCCTCAATCTGTGTACGTGGGATTCATTGGCGCCATAGGCTGCCGGATTTTTAGTAATAAGGGATGCGGTAAGCATAAATTTATCGAGTTCCGTAAAGAAATCGGTTAGTTTAATTTTTTTTCCGAAAGGTGTTGTGGAGGAACTTGATCACCTTCGCAGGAGCAGGGCCATTTAAGCCCTTGTGGTCTTGTGAATCTCCAGCTGCACCATCCAACTCAGAAGAATCTGATATTGAACAAGTATCATCGGAATCACACGACTCGTGTTCAAATTCAGCATCCTTTTTCTTTACAGACATAGCAGACATTGGAAATGGTTTCACGAAAAAGGAATCCTCAGGAAGCAGATTTCCTTCTAACTTTCCAGGTGTCTGCTTCAAAGTCACTGAGGTCATGGGTGTGGCTGTAGATGTGACAGGCAGTTCTATAGTACTCGGTGAAATTACAGTTTGGTGAGATTGTTCTGTGGTGTTAGGCACAACTATAATTTGGACAGATGGCTCTGAGTTATTAGGCTCTACTGTAGTCTGAACTGCTGGTTCCGAGGTATTAGGCACGACTATGGTTTCAACAGTTGGTTCTTCGGTGTTAGACACAATCTCCGCATGAACGTCCTGCTTCAGTGTATAACTACCTTCTGTATGTCCAGAACAAATTTCGTCTCTGCCTGGGACATCTACTGATTATTTGTTTTGAAGCTCCATAGTCTCCTCGTCATCACATGTGAGAGGGCAGGCATAAACATCTGAAGGATTTTGGTTACTCTCATTCCGATTGAGTGAAACCCTCTTCACAGCGACCGCTTCCGCGTATGAAGAAGGTTCGACTAAAACTGCACTTTGGTGCCTCCGTTTTCCTCGTGTCACCCAACCAGACTCATTTTTTGCATTTGTTTGATTTTCAGAGTTTTCCCCTGCCTCAGTCGACACCCCAGTGACCTCAGGTTCATTTACATTTTCAACTTTACTTGATTCTTTTTCAATGCCCCTTGGGCATTCATTTTTCATGTGACCATACTGTCCACATTTGTAACACACTAAAGTCTGTGATGTGGCAAAGATGCGGTAAGTAAACTTTTCATGTTCAATTTTTAACATCACGTCGAGCTCACGAATGTTTGGCATCGGAATAATAAATAGTTGACGTCGAAAGGAAAGAATATGTTTTGTACTGTGGTCCTTAAACCGAACAGGAATGAAAGTTATTTTTGAAACCACAGTGCCATGCTGCTCTAAAGCAGCCTTCACCTGCTCGTTTTTGATGAAGGGAGGAATATTTGACAGGAGTACCTTCATCGATGGAACATCGAGGGGTGATATGAAGAGGAATATATCCGGCTCCACAGTCAGTCCTGACTCCACAAGCTGCGCCACCATTTCCTCTTTAGCGACGAAGATAACAACACGCTGATTCATTCTCGAAGCAGCTATTACACGATGCATGCCGATCAATTTTCCGACACACAAAACAACTTTTTCAACTGAGATTTCAGGTGGTGGCGTACACGAAAACCCATTTTTCCGACTTAAAGACTCTAACAGCTCAACGGTCGCCATGATTTAGGCGCAATAACACTCAATGCCTCGGGGTAAAAAAAAAAAAACAATACACAAGCGACGCTGGCGAATGGAGGAATATAATAATGATACTAATGATAATAATATGGACGCGGTCCCAGAATCGTTTAAAGGAGCCAAAACGTTGTCAAAAACTAACAAAACACATCGGATGGAAACCAGGCCTCAAAACCAGGAGGGGTTCTGAGAAACCCGAACTCCACCTACCGTGCGCGCTCTCTTTCTCTCTCTCGCTCAATGGAAAAGAGAAAACAAGGAGAAAGGGGTCAAGAGAAAACGAAAACTAAAACATTTAGACGATGAGAAGAGGGAAAGGAGAAAGCAACACAGGCTCCGCGCGTACCGCCAGGAACTGAGCAACAGGCCTTCGCGATTGCACGCACGTGCCAAGCGAGCAACAGCTGTGCAAAGTGAGAGAGAAGAGAAGAGAAGAGAAGAGAAGAGAAGAGAAGAGAGATATCAACAATCTGAGATATGCTGTTGGTACGACCATGTTGGCGGGAATTAAAGAGGTCTTGATGAAATTGCTGCAAACAGTGAATAAGGAAAGTGAAACAGCTGGTCTTTAAAAAAAAAAAAAAGACTAAAATCTTGTCAACAGAGAGGATTCTGGTTTGGGTTACTCCACAAGTGAGTCGATTCTGCAGCCTGCTCCTTCCACTTCAATCAAAGCGAAGTTTTCTGAAACTCACCCGTTGTGTTTTACACACGGCCCTTCCCGATTCCATCTCTGGGTGCTGCACAAGGTCATCGCTGTGCACCAAAGGCATTCGCGCCCGGCGATGACGTGTGCCGAAAGGACATACTCCATTTGTTATATTTTCTTTCTTGGTTGTCTGGGCGATATCTCAGCCATCCTTTGAGCGCGGAAGCTGAAATTTTGGCAAAATAGTCAACAAGTGCTTGGGTAAAAACGGTATTTTTTGATAACTCAATAAATCGATTAATTCCTTAATTATTATCGATTTATTAATTCCTTATTTATTTTCTTTTTCATCTGAGCAATATCTCAGGCACCTTTTGAGCAAAGAAGCTGATATTTCGACATAACAGCGAACAAGTGATTTGGCTATTAAGTGTATTTTTGATTTATCGATAAATCAATGAATCTATTAATTTTTCAATTTTTCGATTAATTACTTAATTTTCAAACTTACAGGTTTTGATGAAACTGGTGGTTTATGTATGCTATTAGGCAATTGATGAAGAAATTAATTATTTTACGATTAATATTTATTTATTTTAATTACCCAATTAATCAATCAATTACTGTACACCGCTGCCTCCCAATTTCTATGTGCGGCGTGGCGTCATCGCTGGAGGATTTGTTATTTATTTATTTAGTATGGGGGCGGTGTACTTTGAATGTACTTATACTTGTTTCTGTTATATTTTCTTCCCTATATTGCTGCTTATGTTTTCGCCGAATTTTCCGTGTTTTCATCGAGTTAAATCGTTCCTTGTTGTCTGTATTGTCAAATTAATTTTCGTGAAACTCAGACCTACTCTTCAGATAGCCTGGAGCAAAATAGTCTCGGTTTTGAGGTTGCTTATCCTTCTGTTTCTTTTTTTACCCCAACATTTTTTTGTCCTCTTCGACATTATCCTGCCCCTCCATCACCCCTCACTCATTAAAAAGAAGAAAATACTTATCACTACTTATCAGATGGGCCCACTGACACACACACGCACACACACGCACACACACCCAAATAATCGGACCAATGGTCTTTATTAGGACCTTCAGCTCGAGGGACAGGCGGGCTGAAGACCAGGGTCTAACTTGGACCTGTCCGCCTTGTCGGTCTTCAAGTCGGTCGGTCCGTTGGGAGGCGAGACGAACCCGGCCTCCTTGACTCTGCTCTGCGCCCGTCCTGGCCACCAAATCTCGACTCCGTTTCCTCCGGAGACGACACGCAACCCTTCCAGCTCCGGCGGTGGATGGTCTTTCTCAAGCTCAATCTTCAGTAGAGGAGGAGGAAGACGCTTAAGATGACGACGACAAGACCAGCCCAGACCTCTCTCTGCAAGGATGCTCTGTTCCTTCTTTATACTCTCCGGTGCCGCGTGACCCCTCCCCCACTCGGCACGCTCCCCAGCGTATCAGTGGGTGGGGGCTTTGACCTTTCCCCCACTGAACGCGCGGATAATCTCGGGGCTGTTCTCTCCTCTGCAGCACTGCCGCAACCAACGGTCATTTCTGTTGTCGTGCCCCTCCCCCACTCGGTCCGCGGAGAATCCCGGGGCTGTTCTCCTTCTCTGCAGCACTGCCGCAACCAACGGTCATTTTGTTGCTGTCGTTGCGGAAGATGAGGTTTTCCAATAAAGGGAAATCCTAACTATAAAGATAAATCACAGCGCATGAACGTTTATTTACCCATTAGACAAGGGAAAGGAAGCTATCGATCAAACACATACTTACCGATATAACTAATCTATCGGACCTGAATATTGTGTGCGATAGGTTTCCAAATTGGTAACACTATTTCACCACAATCTACTTGTCCTCTTCGTCTTCACATGACATTTTTTGCAAACCTGTCTTTCACCAAAGTGCTGGATCCATCAATCCTCCCATTCCTACAGCAAGACTTTTCTCCATGCCTCCAACAAAAATCCTCCCACCCATCCCATGATCGTGATCACAGAATGTTACATTTGGTAATTTTGAGAAGTCTATTTTGCAGAGGTTGTCTGTGCATAACAATCAAACCCTCTTCAGACTCTTTTATGGCATCAAGCTCCTTTGTGTCAGTACCCTCCCTCACAATTCCTACAAGCCTGTGTCCTTCCAACCCCACCCCTTCTACATGTCCCTCTCTTCAGCATCCCCTCACCCCACCCCGTCCAACCAATCCCCTTAAGTATAGACATATCAGCTTACTTCCAATCATCAGCAAAGTGATGGAATCCATCATCGCAGTTGATATGAAATTCGTCATTTTCTCCAACAGCCTCATCTCAGATCACCAATTTGGATTCAGACCAGGTCACTCACTCTACCTTTGACATGCCGCTTTTACTCTCCTAACAATGGATGGAGGCCCTCAATGTCAGACATTAGATCAGGGCCATCTCTCTGGACATAGCTCTTGCTTTTGATACAGTCTGGCATCATGGGTGGATGGAGGTAATGGTTGCACCAAGCTGTCTCTGCCAGAGCTTTGGGAAGCAGTGCAGGGTAAGGATGTTTGGAGAAATCTTATCATGATTATCACTATTCGGCCGCGACTAGACAAAACTCGAAAACTAGATAATGGTGTGTATACGTCTGAAAATCATAGAAAAAAACACGGCTGGCCCAATCTGTTGTTGTTCGTCTTCCTGCTGCTCCCGTTAGGGGTCGCCACAGCGGATCATCCGTTATGATCCGCATACTGATTTTGGCATAGGTTTTACGCCGGATGCCCTTCCTGACGCAACCCTGGTCACCTCTGACGACACAGGGATAAGGATTGGGTTTCGCCATGATTCCGGGCTGCCCTACGCCCTCTCATAGAGTGGCCCAGCGCAGAGCCCCCGTCCTCAAGCGATCCTCCAACCCAAGTCTCCGAGTAGCCGGATTACAGGCGCACGCCACTACGCCCGGTATCACGGCTGAGCCAATCTCTTTTCTTAAAACCTACGTGTTTGTTTGTGGGACAAAGTGTGCTGAAACTTGGTGGTTATACTCAGGGCATGCATGGGAATGTTCTGCAAAGCTGGGTTGGTGACCTCAACCATAACATGAAAGTGGGGGATTATTCTTGGAAAACCAATGCCATCACAGATGTGGGTCAATTATTAAACATACTAATGCACTTCTGCACTGCTGGACAGAATTACTTGAAAATGAGATGTTATCCTGAAAAAAAAAACAAATCAAACTCTTGGAAGACTTGATGGCATAATGGTTATTATCTGCTCTCTGGGAGGTCAGCGGTTGGAAGCCTACTTTTCAAATGTTACGTGTTGCTTCCTTGCTTGATGCTCGGCACTTAAAAACGATAGAGCACGCATTTGCATAAAGGTTTTAACATAAGCCGATTTCAAAAAATAAATATGGAAACAAGTTGTTAAACCAAGCATTTCTGATGAAAAGTCACATTTAAATATGTACATTAAAACATTAAAGTTTGAAATATTTTCACTTCGACTTAAGTATGATTCTGCATATTATATTACTTATTTTTGCAAAAATTAATTTGTGTTGACCATTTCAACTTTTATATATATTCAGAACTTGGTGGTGGTCTTCATGGCAGCAGTACTTTACTGGTTGATGTCCAGTTATAAACCAATGAAAAAATAAAAAATAAACTTTACCATGTTGTAACTGTTTCACAAAGTCCTCAAAGACGACTAAACTTGCACCTCCATTAGCAACTTGTGTCCAACCCACAGACTGGACTCCATCTGTTTTTGTTAGCAGGCTTCGAAAGCACCATTGTTGAACCCTTGAAAGGCTAAAAATGAAGCTCTACCAAATGCATACTAAACATTACCTGAAAATCTGAAAGCCTTCAATTAATTGCATGCCCTTCCACTGTGTATAAACATATCGAGGCCAGATGAAGGACCTGGAATTGAGGAAACCTTAATCAACAGTAATGCAAAGTGGTACAAACATGTTACATGTTGTGCAATCAGACTCAAGTAGAAAGAACTCAGAAGTGAAAAGCCCATGATCAGCACATTGAGATGGGACCTTCACCAGTTAAACGCATGCTCAGAGGGTGCTTCAACTCTCCTTCAATGGATAGTCAAGAACAGGAATAGCTGCATACCTGTTTGTTCTGTGACCAGTTAATAAAACACGATTTTTTTTTTTATCAAGCTGCAACTATGAACTTGGATACTAAGGTACCTAAAAATGCCCACCAAGTTATGAGACAAAACTACTTGCAAAACTGTCATCTGGAGATTTGACAACATTAGATACCGTGTCGCAAAACAACTGTTTGACAGCTCTCTACACAATGTACAGATCACATGTAAGAGTACGAGATGCAAGCACGTTGAATCACGACATAAGACCAGAGTCAATGGCACTGACAGAGCTAATCTCCCACATAGAAGATATTGAAAGGATGGATGATGGTACCAACCGCATATTCAAGTTATCATATCTATTTAATTTTTACAAGGATCGGCTTGAACAACTCAGAAGTGACATATCAAGCATGATTAATCCAATGAGACTTAAAGAAAAGATTCTTGCATAAATCGCTTAATCTGAAGTTAATAAAAGTAGATATGGGGTAGTACTATTATTCAAGAAGGAAATTGGAGATGCCTTGTTTTCTGCTCACCAAGTTGACTCTGACAGCGATATAGTTACAATTACCAAATTATCTAATATATAAAACTCTTTCTAACCACTGACAGACTCACTGACTGATATTAATGATTGGTCACTTCCAAGTGACGTAGAAGGCTGAAATTTTGCGTGCTGATGGACATCGAAGCCAGTAATTGTACATCCTTTATAGACGTACTCACATTCTAATTGTAATCCTTTATAGACGTACTCACATTCTAATTGTAGTACTTTATAGATGTCCTGACATTCTAATTGTAATACTTTATAGATGTCCTCACATTCTAATTGTAATCCTTTATACACGTACTCACATTCTAATAGTACATACTTTATAGACGTACTCACATTCTAATTGTACATCCTTTATAGATGTCCTCACATTCTAATTGTACATCATTTATAGACGTACTCACATTCTCATTGTAATACTTTTTGATGTCCTCATATTGTAATTGTACATCCTTTATAGACGTACTCACATTCTAATTGTAATACTTTATACACGTACTCACATTCTAATAGTACATACTTTATAGACGTACTCACATTCTAATTGTAATACTTTAGACACGTACTCACATTCTAATTGTAAATACTGTTACGGATGTGGAAATTCGCAGAACACCATAAAGGTCCGTAGTTCAGTTAGATTGATAAGTCTGTGTTCAGTTAGATTTCCCCACGGTTGTTCAATGGGTATTCTTCGTGTCACAGGGCTGTGATCCTTTGAGGTAGGTTTTTCTTTTTCTATCGTTATTTTGAACCAACCACATCTCTACCACCATTACAACAACCAACATCGCTCCCCTTAACCACAACACCAACCACAACCACACCTGCCTCTCAACAACCACGTCATCATCAACATCTCCACGCCACAAACATCGCCTCACCTTCGTCTCCGAAACGATGCCATCTTTGCACCAGCCGCGGCGAGTCCCCAGTGAACAGCGTCGCTGCAAACCGACGCGGGAGGTTTCGTTGTGAGTGCAAGTCAGGTGATTTCTGCCACGTCCGCTCTGTGTGGAAGCTTCGCCTCGAAAAACGGATCACAGGAGAGAAAGGGGCGGGGCCTGTGGGGGTCGAAGGGTGTTGATTTCCACCACGTCCGCTCTGTGTGGAAGCTTCACTCTCGGAGAATCGGATCCAGAGGGCCGGTGATCTCTACCACGTCCGCTTTCCACGCAGAGTCAAGGGTCAGAGAGCAAAGGCCAAATCTCGTCTCCCTGGCCCTATATAAGGGCGAGCAGAACGGAGCTTCGCGGCAGTCTGGAGGGGTCGGAGAGCCGAGTGGAGCCCGAAGTCTGGAGAGAGTCAGTCGGGGAAAGCCAAGGAGCTGCGTGGAGATTACAGCTGGGGAGAGCTTGCCAGCGCCAAGGCAGTCCGAGGTGATCGGACCTCGGCACAGTTCGCGCATCGCTGAGGAGTGGACGGGGTTGTCAGAGTATCTACTCTTCGAGAGCATCAACTCTGACAGAGCACTAAAAGACCCGTTCGTTCCTCTCAAACCATGTTGCCGGCCGGGTCCTGGATCACCTCGCCTTGGCAAGGCCACAATCAGGCGCGGTTGTCCTAGTGGCCGTGGGAAACAGACGTCGCGACCTGCCCATCGTCGCAAGGCCGCAATCAGGCGCGACTGTCCTAGTGGCCGTGGGAAACAGACGTCGCGACCTGCCCATCGTCGCAAGGCCGCAATCAGGCGCGACTGTCCTAGTGGCCGTGGGAAACAGACGTCGCGACCTGCCCATCGTCGCAAGGCCGCAATCAGGCGCGACTGTCCTAGTGGCCGTGGGAAACAGACGTCATGACCTGCCCATCATCGCAAGGCCGCAATCAGACGCGACTGTCCTAGTGGCCGTGGGGAGCAGACATCACGACCTGCCATTCGTCGCACCACGAGGGTGCGGGTATGCCGCATCGGTCTCGCGAGCCCATTCGGTCAACCAAGGCTCACGCACTATAAAGGTCCACGGACCCTGTCTGCCACTCTCGTCTATGAGAGTGGCCCTTTCCTTCCTTTTGAGTGAATCTTGTGGCACCGTGTCCTGACAAGTAAAAGCTGTTAAGTGACCATTAATAATAACCATATTCGGTCGTAGTGCTTTCCCTTGCTTTTGTTTGCCTGTATACGTGTTGGCTGTACATACGTGCATGTGTAAAATGAATGTGCTTTGTTCACATGTACCCCGTTCGTCGCGTCCTCCTTTCACCATATTGGAAATACATCGTGGAATAAATAGTTGGGTTTTAAACACCCGTTCAATCGAATCGGATCTGGCGAGGTCGGGCGATAATACCCGCTCGGTTATCACTGCAGAACGGAACGGACCGCTTAAGCGGTTCGTGTCCCAAGCCGACTTGCGTCAAGGTCCGGTCGGCTGCCCGCGCAGGTACTTAGGTATATCGAATTCGGCGAGTGACCCTATCTTGCGCGGGTAGACAATTTGCTCGGCCGTGGTGGGGATTGGAAACCCACCCGTGACTGGTTTCCGGCGTTATCTCCGGAAGATAACGGTCAGGTCAGGTTCGATCTGTGACCTGCTACAGGTACCATGTAAACCTGTACTAACCTGTTCCATGGTCGGGTTGTCGGCGACTAAACCGTCTCCCCCACCAGGTTTTCTGGTGAGGAGGGTGTTTGGATATGGACACCCAGCAGGATTAAAAACAAAACCTGTCAAAGGGCGGAGGAGCTCCTTGTGAGCCAACGGCCATCCATATCTAGTGCCCAACTGTGTCTGCGGACGTCCTCCTGCAGTTGGGTTACTTCTTATTAGGAGGTTGGTGGCAGGATTTGCACTCCAGCCACCGTAAAACGCTTCATTCCGCAAAACGCAAAAACGCAAAAACGCAAAAAAATCTGAAAACCCACTCCGTGGGAGTACCTCCTGTGCAGCTTCCCTTCGCAGGGCAGCTCACCGGATGATGGGATTGGGGCAAAGCCTTCGGGACCCCCAATCTTTGATAGGAGGGAAACCACGGGGTAACATCCCTGGGTCAGATTGCGGGAGAGTGTGTCGGAGTGGTGCTGAGGTATCGTCCACAAGACGGCGGTCTCCTTGGGTTAACCTGAGGCGGTCCCTTCGGGTGGGTGCCTGGAATGTCCTATCCCTAAGAGAGGATGATCACCTGTCTCTGTTATCATCTGAGCTCAAGCGTTTGGACATCGGGATTGCAGCTCTCTCTGAGGTTCGGAGACCGGATTGCGGGGAGATAATGGTGGGTGGTTACACCTACTATTGGTCTGGTCGCTCTGATGGTTACCATACCCAAGGAGTTGCTGTAGCTGTGTCCAATAAGCTGACCCCAATGATAATTGAGGTAACACCGGTCAACGAGCGTATTATGAGATTAAGGATTCGTCACTCCTTAGGTGTCATTTCCCTGGTCTCTATTTATGCTCCGACGGAGGCGAGTGATCTTACCGTGAAGGATGCATTCTACGCCACACTCGAGTCTGTGGTTGATCAGTGCCCCAGACGAGATACACTTCTAGTCTTGGGGGATTTCAATGCATCGACTGGAACTGATAGGGATGGTTATGAGGTGTGTGTTGGTCCCCATGGGTCAGGAACTATGAACCAGAATAGCACTAAGTTCCTTGACTTTGCAAGAAGTCATGGACTTAGGGTGGCTGGTTCATGGTTTCAGCGCCCGCAAGCTCATCGCTGGACTTGGTATTCCAACGCCGGCGGTGTGGCAAAGGAGATTGACCATGTCCTCATTGACGGTCGTTGGAGGATGATCCAGAACTGCAGGGTCTACCGGAGTGCTCAGTTCCTCAATACTGACCACAGGCTTGTTGTAGCAACTCTAAAGCTGCACCTTAAATCCTGGAGAATGGTACCATCCCAGCCTAGGCTGGATGTTGCCAAGCTCAGGGATGAGAGAGTAGCTGAGGAGTTTGCGAACAGGCTGAGTGGACACTTGGGGGGTCTGGGTGCTTTGGGGGGTCCTGAAGAGTTGTGGAGCACCTTCAAGACCACCGTCCTTGATGTTGCCGGTGGATGCCTTGGAGTTCACCGCAGGGCAAAGAAGAATTTTGTCTCTCAAGGGACACTGGATACCATTGACCAGAGTCGCAGGGCCAGGCTGAATGGCAGAGCTGAGCTGTTCAGGGAGCTGAGGCGTAAAACTGTACGTGCACTGAGGGTGGACAAGGAGGCCGATGTGCGAGGAATCTGTGAGGGGGAAGAGCATCACCTGTGGACAGGTGATTCTCATCCCGCTTACAGGGGAATTCGCGCATTACGTTCATCCAAGCCCATCCCTCGGAGCACTGCAGTTCGAGCAGAGAGTGGTAGGCTCTTGACAGAGGAGTCTGAAGTGAAGGCCCGCTGGGCCGGTTACTTTGAGCGGTTGTACCAGGCTGATCCCCCAGCTGTCGAGTTGGACGTCAAGGGTGTTACAATCCCTGTTGCTGACCCTCGAATCAACTGTGGTCCACCATCGCTTGTGGAAACACGGGCTGCGGTGAACCAGTTGAAACGGGGCAAAGCTCCAGGGATCTGTGGCATCCATGCTGAACTTCTCAAGGCTGGTGGAAATGCTGCACTCGCGTCGTTGCATGCAGTTTTGTGCTCTGCCTGGAACACAGGCATCATCCCAACTGACTGGAAGAGGGGCCTTGTTGTCCCTCTCTGGAAAGGGAAGGGTGATCGCCAAGACTGCAACAACTACCGAGGGGTGACGCTGCTCTCAGTGCCGGGCAAGGTCTTTGCTCGGATAATTCTTGATAGGGTTGGCCACCATCTGCTTGAGCACCAGCGTCCAGAGCAGTCAGGCTTTACACCAAAGAGGTCAACGATTGACCGTATCCTTGCTCTTCGTGTCCTCACTGAACGCAGACGAGAGTTTCGGCAGGGGCTGCTTGCAGCCTATGTTGATCTCTGTAAAGCGTTCGATTCAGTGAATCGGGATGTCCTCTGGAGGATTCTTGGTCTTCGTGGGGTGCCACCGAAACTGATCGATCTGATGTCTGAACTCTACTCTGGTACTGAGAGTGCTGTGAAGTGTGGTGGTACCGCCTCTGACTTATTTCCAGTTGTTACTGGAGTTCGTCAGGGATGTGTACTTGCCCCCACACTTTTCAGCACTTGTATGGACTGGATTTTTGGGAGGATGTCGGAGAGATCAAGTTGCGGTGCATCGTTTGGCAATGTCAAGATCTCGGACCTTGATTTTGCAGATGATGCAGTCATCTTTGCGGAGACTTTAGACATCCTCTTGGGGGCCCTCGAGGTGCTGAATGAGGAGTCGGAGCCGTTGGGATTACGGATTTCTTGGGTCAAAACAAAGATCCAGGCTTTCGGTGACATCTTGGATGCTGCTGTCCTGTCTGTGTCTGTTTGTGGTGAGGATGTTGAGGTCGTGGATAGATTCACTTACCTTGGCAGTGATATTCCTGTCTCCGCAGGTTGTGAGCCGGAGGTCAATAGACGTCTGGGTCGGGCCTGGGGAGTCATGGATTCACTGGATCATGGGGTGTGGCGCTGCCGGTACCTGTGCGGGAGGACGAAAGTCCGAGTCTTCAGGTCCTTGGTACTTCCAGTCTTGCTCTATGGGTGCGAGACTTGGACTTTGACCAAGGATCTGAGACGGAGACTTAATTCCTTTGGTACCAGGTCTCTTCGGAGAATCCTTGGCTATCGCTGGTCGGATTTTGTGTCCAACGAGCGGTTGCTGAGAGAGACTCGGATGAGATTTGTTACCTGCATAGTCCGTGAGCGTCAGCTGCGGCTGTATGGACATGTGGCTCGTTTTCCTGACGCTGATCCTGCTCACCAGATTCTCTCAGCGAGGGAGTCTCATGAGTGGAGGAGGCCAGTGGGCCGACCACGTGCCTCATGGTTGCAGCAGGTTGACCATCATCTCAAGGAGATGGGGATGGGCCTGGCATCTGCCTGGGGGATGGCCAGACGGAGGCCCCTGGAGTACCGGCGGAAAGTGGACGCAGCGACGCGCTGTTCTGGCACATGCTCCCATACCTGACCTGACCTCCGGAAGGTCACGACTGAATTGTCCGTCCGGTGGGCGAGCTGCTGCTATTAGTGGAAAGCGGCAGTTCGCACACTGGCGGGCACGAATTCATAACAATATATACGCCAAGTTTCAGGAAGTTTCAATAAAAACTGTAGGCTGTGAAACAAAAAAGTCCACAAGAAGAAGATGAAGAACAACAACGCCAGTCAGACTTAGAGATCCTCCACGAGGATCTAAAAACTCCTCCTCTGATCGCAATCATCGATTCGATTTGTGATCTGAGTTTAAAAAAACTTCTATCTCTTTGGTGGCTCCTCTGGGTGTTATTAGCTCTGCACAATCTGCCTTTTTTAATGGCTCATCATGTGACCAATGGCTTTTGCAAAAAGCCACATGTGCCATAATGAACTTTTCCACGTGCCCCCCCCTGCTATGCAGTGATGCTAAATGCCATGCATTAAGCACCTTGCACTTCAAGGCCGTGTGTGTGTGTGCGTGTGCGTGTGCGTGTGCGTGTGCGTGTGCGTGTGTGTGTGTAGTGTGTGTGCTTTAAAAAGAAACATTTAAGGGCCATTAACACAGGAAACATTAACATTAACAAACAATAACAGAGGAAAAGATTTAACGGCTTAACAAGAGATAATCAGGCCACAGACACATAACAATTGGAAATATCACAATTAAATCTGTCTCGACATACATCCACACGTTGTGATCTTTGTATACAAATACTGTAGGTCTTATGCTGAATATTTATGAATGAAATAACTATACTACGTCACCCTCTAACCCTTATTGCTTCCCGCACCAACACTACAGTCACTGCACTGTTTTATACATTAGATGATTAGCAAACATGAAGCAGAAGCAGACAACACTTGGGAGGTTATGGTGAGGTGCAAAGAGACATGATTTCATCAATTATATACATGATATACCTGGCATCCAAGAAAGAACTGTAAGAAATGAATTAATGCAACTTTGGATTGAAGTTCATGTTAATTAACAATGTTTAAAAGTTCATCACAACATTCAGTAAACCTCCAAATGCCGAAAGTCAATTCGAATGAACAAATCAATATATCAGACGAGAGTAAATGGAACACGTGGAAAATTAGCAACAGCTTGGAGGGGCGAAAAAAGAAAGATTTCAAATCTGAAATTAAAGTTGCTGTTGATTCCATGGCTGCGTATTCTTGTTCGCCAAATGACGTCAATTAAAGGCTTATCATACCATTTGCGATTTGGACAATCTTTTCATGAACATCTGTTACCCTGTTGTGTTTGAGTCTGTCAGTTTGTATTTCCAAACGGATCCTTTGGCTTTGGATGCAGAGAACTCAGCTTCAAATCATATTTACCTTCTGTGTTTGCCCATTGTTTACGAATGTCCATGTAATTTATGTAAAGGTATACTGAGGTCTGCTTATGTCTTTGTCCTGCACCTGTTCCATGAACAAGCTACACCCCATGATTAATGAATATATATATATATATATATATATATATATATATATATATATATATATATATATATATATATATATATATATATATATATATATATATATATATATATATATATATATATATATATATATATATATATATATATATATATATATATATATATATATATATATATATATATATATATATATATATATATATATATATATATATATATATATATATATATAAAGCCTGGTGTTGGCGCAGTGGTAAGGGCAGTGGCTTGGGACCCAAGAGGTCCTGAGTTCAAGCCCCGTTGGGACACTGAATTAATATATGTATGTATATGTGTATATATATATATATATATATATATATATATATATATATATATATATATATAATGTGTATATATATTATGTGTATATATATATATATATATATATATATATATATATATATGTATCTATATATATATATATATATATATATATATATATATATATATATATATATATATATATATATAAATATATAAACCAAGTAGAAAACACCAGGGGGTTGACTCAGCCTGCCATCCTTCCGAGGTCGGCGAAATGAGCACCAGTTGTACTGGGCCCGGTGTATGCCCCGGTTAGAATAGGTGTACCATATCCCTGTGTGTCGTAAGAGGCGACCAGGGTTGCGTCAGGAAGGGCATCCGGCGTAAAAACCTATGCCAAATCATTATGCGGACAACAAAACGAATTTCCATACCGGATCGGTCGAGGCCCGGGTTACCAACGACCGCCACCGGTACCGGTGGTCAGCAGGGTACCAGTGGAAATTGTGCTACTGCTGGGCGAAGGAGGAGAAGGAGACGGGGAAGGCGAGTCCGGAGGCAGTGGGAGAGGGGGAAGGGTAGAAGTGTGGAGGTGAGAGTTGGAACTCTGAATGTTGGGACGATGACTGGCAAAGGGCGAGAGTTGGCTGATATGATGGAGAGAAGAAAGGTGGAAAGAAGAGGTTCATGGATGCGGTGAGGGCGGACATGCGGGTGGTTGGAGTGTCAATGGAAGATGTGGAGGATAGAGCAAAATGGAGACAGTTGGTCCGCTGTGGCGACCCCTAGCGGGAGCAAGCCGAAAGAGGAAGAAGAAGAAGATATATATATATATATATATATATATATATATATATATATATATATATATATATATATATATATATATATATATATATATATATATATATATTACGAATTCCGCCGGTTCGACACCCACGCATGACCGCTTACGGCCCAACAGCAGTCGCGCGTCCGCTAAAAACCAGAATTCAGTCGTAGCTTCCGGACAACTCCGGAAACCTGCTGCGGGTGCCGTAACGCACCATAACATGCCAATATTCTGTGCACGCAGTTTAGGGTTAATCGCCGAATCTCGATATACCTTTATCCACGCAGACAGAAGTACTGAGAATTTATAGCTCAACCCACCTTGAGCGGGGCGAGCCGTTACCGTGCCCGCATTGTGCGTGACCCAAGCGGAGATCACCAAGGTCCGTCGGACCAAATGACCACTTTTATTGGCTTTAACAGCCTGCTAATTTCCCGAGCGCGCCGTGGAAGTCAATGGGAGGAATGGACGCAATGAGCCGTTTACATTCAAACAATGGAGCATTCACTTAACAAGCAATCAATGGGGGAAGGGGACATGACATGAGAAAAGCCTACAGCCGATGTATATTCATTTATGTACAGGCATGCACTTAACCATCATTTCTACTTACAAAGACAAGGCGCCATAGAACAGACTTTCATACAAAAACCCAGAAAAGAAACGGGCCCATGAGCCTTTATTCGAACCCAGAGCCTGGATGACCGAAGGCTCGCGAGAGGCCGTGCTGGTTACCTGGCCGCCCCTGGTGACGGCTCGAAGGCCTTCGGGTCTGCGACCCGTGGTGTCTCTGCCTGGCCCTCGTGTCGCAATGCGCCAGTCGCTTGAGCGGCGGAGCGGCTTAAGCAGCTGTGAGAGCGGCTTGAGCGGCTGTTTGGTTCTCCTCGGTGGCCCGGCTTTCGTCGCGACCTTTGGTCGAGCCTAGCCGGCGATGCTTTTGAAGGAGTGAATGGGTCCTTGCTCTTTGAGTTGATGCTATTTGTGACCCGTCCACCACTTCAGCGACGTCGCTCGACCGCCTTCAGGGCCGTTCGCCCGGACCACCAAGCTCCACCGCTGTCCCGTCGACTGTCGTCCCAAGTGCCTCCGACTGGCTCTCCTCCCCGAGACGACGACTCTCACCACGACTGGCTGCTTCTCTGCGACGACCACTCCTTCTCTCGCTTCTCCAGCTTCGACACACACACTGCGACTCGACCTCTCCGACACTGGTTTCCTCGCCCGCTTCAACCTGACTGGCTCTCCTCACCCGGTGACTTCTCGACTGGCTCTCCTCGCCCTGCGACTGCTTCTGCCCGACTGGCTCTCCTTGCCCAGCGAGTGCTTTTTTCCAACACTCTGCGACTTCTTCTCCGACACTGGCTTCCTCGCCCGCTTCTGCCCGACTGGCTCTCCTCGCCCGGTGACTGCTTCTGCTCGACTGCGTCGAGCTCCGCCCTTTTATTGGGCTAGGCGAGCCACCCCATTGAACTTTCACCCGAGGCCGGGGCTCTGCCCATTCCTCACCTTCGACCTCTCACCCCTCGAAAGCCTCGCTGGAAACCCCATGTTTGACGTCACTGGTTTGTTTCGGGAAGCCATCCTGTGATCTGAATATGGCAATCGGCGCATAATGACGGTTGGTGCGGAGGTGGCGTTGTTTGTTCACGTTGTTGGTGTAGGATGAGGAGATGGCGGTTGTTGTTGTCTGTTCGCGTTGTAGGAGATGATGGTGTTGCGATGTTTTAAAATAAAATATAGAAAAAGAATAATGGCGACTTCAAAGATTCACAGCCTGGCACACGAACAATCCCCTTTACACATCGGTGGGGATTCTAACCTGAAACACATACTTATCGAAATAACTGATCTCCAGGGAACCTGTATGATGTTTT
The DNA here is from genome assembly GCF_056783735.1 of Eptatretus burgeri. Taxonomy (NCBI): domain Eukaryota; kingdom Metazoa; phylum Chordata; class Myxini; order Myxiniformes; family Myxinidae; genus Eptatretus; species Eptatretus burgeri. The sequence goes on along the minus strand of NC_140966.1, from coordinate 30,946,407 downwards.
GTGAATTTCCACAACCGCAACAATATGTGTGTGTATATATATATATATATATATATATATATATATATATATATATATATATATATATATATATATATATATATATATATATATATATATATATATATATATATATATATATATATATAAATATATATATATATTGTTGCGGTCTTCGCGCCCGCCGGCGTGCGGACGGCCACGTAACTCGAATCGCGGCACGTCGCCCACCGGACGGACAATCCAGTCGTGACCCTCTCGGACTAACGCCGGGAACCAGTCACGGGTGGACCTTTCGGTCTCACCGCGATCGAGCCAATCAGCCCCCGCGTGGGATAGGGTTGCTCGCCAAATTCGAACTACCTAAGTACCCACGCGGAGGGTAGACCGGGCGATCGCACCTCGCCGCAGGTCGACTTCGGACACGGGCCACTTAAGCGACCCGTTCCGTACTATCAGAATAACCGAGCGGTGTTATCGTCGACCTCGACGGTTCGATTAATTATCGGGCGTATTCAGCCCACTACCAACCCTTTACGTGAAGCAAGATGAGGGTTCAATGGAGGAAAAGACGAAGCGAAGCGGGAGAACAGTTCAACAATAAAGCACATTTATTCTCGGCACACGGGAAGCACACAAATACAATTCCACCAAATGCACACAAAAAAAAGAAAACACAATTCCATTTACACAAAAAGCAAACATAAAAGTGAAAACACAGTGCAGAGCTAATACCGACTACCGAGCACACGGCAACACTTATACAATTCTACTTCACAGACGGCGCCGACAACACATACCCAAAACCAAGGAAAAGAAATACCCTCAAGAATGAGGTAGGCCTGAGGCCGAGACCAGGTCGGGCCTACCCGTCTGGTGATGAGACGCGGAGCGGCGATGGCGCCTCTCTCCGCGGGCCTCGTGGACAGTGCCTGGCAGGGGGTGGGAACGGGGCCCCCTTGGTCGCACTATCTCAGCGCGGGGGGAAACAGGAGGGGGTTGCTGATGCTCGGGGTATAGAGGATCTTTATTATGTGCGACGAGCGTCTCCACCTCGGCCAGGTCGCGGTCGGCCTCCCTCGGGTGCAGCTTCCTGCACGACGCGAGCACCCCCTCGTCTGGTGTCGCCGCCTTTCCACAGCTCCGTCCCCTCCGTTCCGACTCCAACGCACACGACGAGCAGCTCCACCGCCCGCGAAGTCTTGACCCTCTGCTTCCGACTCTCCTCTTCTTGACTCTCCGACCCGTTCTTGTTTGCGACTCTCTCTCCTTTTGCGACTCCGACTCTCGTTCTGCTGACTCTCTCCTGACTGACGAACACCGTCCTTTTATCCCCCCGTAACTTCGCCTTTGACCCCCTCCCTTTGACCTTTCACCTCGCTCCCCATTGGCCCGAGAAAAAGTGGGCGTGAAGGCTTTTTGATCCACAAATTTGCATATATCGATCGCCCTGGGGGCGGGGCCAAATCGCCCCTCGCTCACCGATTGGACGGCAAAAAGTGGGCGTGTGTCGTTTTTGATCCGTTTTTGAAGCAGAAAATCCGTGATTTTGTACACGCTGTTCGACGCGCGTTCTGCATGAGTCCAACACCGGTACCCACAGCGGGGCAAGAACGGTGGCGATGCTACGGTTGTGAGGTGTGCGTGAAGGTTGTGGTGAAGCGGTGGTTGTGGTCGGTGGTTGATGTTGTGGTTGTGATCATGGCGGTTGGTCCAAAATAAAGATAGTAAAAGAAAAACGGCTATCCTGAAGAGTCGCAGCTCGCATAAATGACATGTATTCCCACTAGACAACGGGTTTGGGCCTAACTACACATGCACTTACCGAGATACCTCACCTAAGGGACCTGAATGGTGGTTTGCGAATCTGGTAACCACAACACTACCCCCTTCCCTTTTTACAGACTCGTCCCGAGTCGTCAAATTTTCGTGTGCCATCATGTGTAGTTTTCCCCTAGTACACTTTACCTACGGATCCCTGAGTGCGACATTCATGGTATTCGTGTCCCCAAAATAAATAACCTGAGGGCTGCGTAACTATCTAAACAAACTCACTCACACGGACGACTTAAATAAAATTGCCGGCGCTAAGACAAACATGCCGGGGGCGCACTCATATGTACAGTACATCTTACCTTAACTTACAAATCTTACACTAAACCATGGCCCAGGATCAATGAACTCTGCAAAAAGAAAGCAGTTAGCAGGGAGCCAGGCTGCCCGCATGCAGTCTCTGGCTCAAAACAATGCAGGTGACAGGGAACGTGGCTGGCTGCTCACACGCAGTCCAAGGCCTTCCCTTTTGAACTGAACTCAGTGAACCACAACGGTGCTTGGGCTGCACAACGCAGTCTCCGTGCCAGCTCGAGTGGCACACGCAATGAGCACAACGAATGGATGCATGAACGCAAACACGGTGCACGGGCCGCCACTGCAGGCCCGTGTTGTAGCTGCCAACAGGGCAGTTCTTGCAGCTTGCAAACTGTTGCCTTGCGGATCCTGGCGCACATGGAAATGAACAGGGGGGGCAAAGCAAAAATTGAACGGGGCTGGTGAACATGGGCAGTGGGCATGGCATGGCAAAGGTGAGCAGGCAAACTCAGCCCGCAGAATAAGGCTGCTGCAGGCAAACACAGCCCGCAGAAGAAGGCCGCTGCAGGCAAACACAGCGGGCAGATGAACTGGCCGGCACAGGCCTTGCAGTACCACAGCTGCAGATGATCCGGCCGGCACAGGCCTTGCAGCAACACAACAGCTGCCGATCAAGTGGGCCGGCACAGGCCTTGCAGCACACAGCTGCCGATGAAGTTGGCCGGCCTCCGCCTTGAAGCAAAACACGGCCAGCCGATGAAGTTGGCCAGCCTTTGCCGTTCAATGGAGGTTGGTGGAGGGAGTGCGGTGGTGCTGGCCACTTGGAAGGCGGGCTCGGACCTACCTACCTGTCTCCCTCCCAACCTATCGCCTTTGCCTGTCACTGTACATACCCACTCCCTTAATTTGTCAAACCCCAATTTAGCCCCAACTTATTTTTTTGTTGTTTTTATTTTTACTCCCCCACTATAAATCGTCCCCTAACCCCCTTTATCGTCCTTGTTCGGCTAACCTATCCTGTCACCTAGCCTACTCCCAACCCCTACGTTCCCTTCCCGGAGGGGAACAAGGGAGAGCTAACGTCCTGTGTCGAGGCCCAACGAAGCCTCAGAATGGCCTCCCCAGAGTTCGGCGATCTAACCCAAAGTGGGTCCAGCGGCCCACAACGAGAGCGAGGGGATGGATGGTGCGGAGGGGTACATCTCCTAATCTACCCTATCCATTTAACTGCTAAACTACCCCGGGGCTTTCAACAAGCGCCTCTCGCTTAAAGTATTGGTTCTAACAACCCAGATTCCCGTCGCCTGTGTTGGTGTCCTCACAATTTCGGGCCTCGCCCCCCAATTTTCTCTCCGTGCCCTCACACGGTCTCCTGGCTGGGACACGTGGCTCCCTTTGGCAGGCACGACCCTCTGCCGAATCTCCCGCTATGGCACCCCCGGGCACTACACTGCCTCCGAGCCTACCAGCTCCCTAACACCGGGGAGTGCCCGCCATGGCACCTCCCCTGAAACGCACACGTGGCAGGCCGGCCTCCCGGGCCCCTTTCCGAGGGTCACCCGTGCCCACAACACTGCCCACGCGGCTAATGGCGCCCCGGGCCCCCGCACCAAGCAGGCGCACCCGTGCCCACTACTCTATCCCGGCCCCCCATGGGCCCATGGCCTACCGCGGCCGACTAGCCTGGTGCCCGGGGTACGCACTCAGCGATACTCACCTTTCGCAGCCACGCTCCCAAGCCCGTCAACAGGGCTCCTGCACCCCTCCAAATGGGTCTCGAGCCTACTTTCCCACCAACAGCAAAACGACCTCCATTTTTCAATTTGACTAACCCAGCTAACTCACTTTACTCTGACCCCGGGGTCCCTTGGGCGGGAGTCACTCCTCCCCCCAATCACTCATCGCACCATGCATTCCCCATTCACTCCACTCACACAGACCCGCTGGCCTCACTCACTCAACAAGTACTCACCTCACAACTCACCAACTCTTCAACACACACACCGCTGAACTCTGCCATCCTTCTAACTACATCCTCTAACTAACTCGTGCTCCCACGTCGTCCCTTAAACTACAGCACGTTCCTTTTAACACTACGTAGCTAAGCTACATCCCCACTACACATTCACAAGTCTGTCCATGTCCCCAAATAAATCATTTTATTTCCCAACCTAAATCTGGCTACAATCCCTCTAACTAATCCATTCCACGGACTCCATGAGGACTTACCCCTGCCCCATGAAGTCGGTCTAACTAAGCTAACCCTTCCCCCTAACTAGTTTCCATCCTGTGCCCAGGTAAGGGGGTCTTTCACCCCTTGCCCAGGAATCCTGTACACCCGAAAGTGAGGCTTGCTTTTTCTTTTTTTCATGCGCAGCACCTGCGCGGCAACTCAGAGCTCGCGCACTTTGCACCTGCCCGTGACGTCATGCAGCTGCACGTGTTCCTCGTCCCTCCTTGGACGGGACCATCCGGCAGAGATACCCCTCCTGCCGGATTCCAACCACACGTGCAGCCATGACGTCACCGTGCGCAAAAAAAAACAAGCCCCACGTCTCGAGGGGTTTCCCACGCGAACACATGTGCTTTGCCCGTTGGAGCTGAACACACACAATCGCGTGGAGAACCCGTCCGGTCCAAATCCATTTACCTGCCTAAACTTTGTCCGTCCGCGGGATCGGCAAATCCACCGCGTGCGTTTCCGGACCGGGACTTCACTCTCGCAAGCGAGCACGTGGCGGTCTCGTGCGTTGCACAGCACGAACCGCGTGCTCACTGCTGGGTGAACCCGGCACGGTCCGCGAAACAACTACAGCCGCTACTCGGCTTTCTTTCTTCTCATGTCGCCTTCGTCGTCGCCATCCAACCCACGCACACCTGCGTGTTACGACGCACACAGTCCACACCATCACATTCACACCGGGAGATGCGGCTGCGTGCTCCCGCATGCCAACCGACATCTCCCTCACATACCGCTCTCTCACACACACGGTCTCCCTTGCACACAGCGACCTTGCACACGGCCGTTCACTCACGCGTGCCTCACTACTCACACAAACCATACTACTTGCACACGCGGGGCCACTCACCCGCGGTGCCTCATCCACACTCCGTGCCTCACTCACACACACGGGGGAACTAACCCGCGGTGCCTCACTCACACTCCGTGCCTCACTCATACACGCGGGGGCACACACCCGCGGTTCCTCACTCACACACACGGCGACACTCACACACGGTGCCTCATCCACACATGGCGTGCTGGGAAGCACGTACTCCGACACCATCGCCACCACACCACTCACACACGGGGTCGCTTCCACACACGGGGACGCACTCACGCCTTGCACCACACACACAGGGACAACTACACTGGGGATTCGTGTCCCCACAAGGGTCTCCGGGGCCTCTATACCCCCAAGCTCTCCGTGCACCCGTCCACAGCACTCGTCCCCTCAACCTCGCAAAACACGACCGAACTCACCTGGTCGTGACTCGCCTCAAGGGGGCATACTCCCTCCCCTCGTTCCTGGAGGAGGCCATCCCGCTGCTCGCACCGGGTCCCTACACGCTCCGCGAGCTCACCCCCATTGTCCTCCACTACCTCCGTGTGTGCGTGCGCGTCACTTACCCCGTCTTCATCGTGTAGTCTTCCCTCTATCGTTCCCATCTCCCGTGTCTCTGCCAACTCTTCACCCTTTACCTCCCTTGTCTCAACTATTATTTCCGTTGTCGTCACCTCGTGTCTCGTCTCACACGTTTTGGTCTCCCCATTTAATTTTTCCCTTTCGGTCATCGTCACGACCCTCGCCCAACACGTTCCACGAATTATTTTTTCACCCGCCTCCACCGCGGGCCTGTCAGCCGTTGCACCCCTTCCAGCTCGTTTGCTCCCACACGTGGAGTCGCCATTCCCAGCTCCCTGGTCACGGCCTTCATGCCCGCCTGCAGGCATCGGCCCATGTTCTGCGTCTCACCCCGGAACTTTTTCGTTTCTTCCTTCATGTTTGTTACCATTTTAGTTTTCATGCGTTTTATTTCGTTTGTGAATGTATCCATCTTTTCGTTCATGCCTTTCATTTCGTTTTTCATTTCATTTGCGTTTGCATCCATTTTTTCGATCATTTTCGCATTCATCTTTTCGTTCATTGCCGCCAGCATGGCGCATAGCTGGGCCATGTTGGATGCACTCAGCTGAGCCGTTTCGGCAAGGGTTGGGGAAGGGTTTTGGTGGAGAGGGGGGGGGGAGGTGTCATACACTGCGGCCGCTGCCGCACCCACCTCGGGCCCTGGGTTCAGTTGGGTGAGTCCGTGTTCCTGCACAATCAACATTTCCTGCTCGGGGATTCCATCCTGAGCCATGGATTCTACACTATTACACATATACATTTCTAATACCCCCGGCTCCCGCTCGCCTTGAGACGCCATCTTGCTTCTCGTGGAGGGTTAATTTGCTCGCTCGTAATTTGGAGGGAATCGGGGGTCGCTTCTCTCACCCCTGGACCGATTCCCGTGAATTTCGCTGGAGACAGGAGAGCCTGTTGTCCCGCTCTCCAATACCAGTGCCGCGAGGAGGGCGATGAATTTGTATCCCACTTCTGACACCAGTGTTGTCGTCTTCGCGCCCGCCGGCGTGCGGACGGCCACGTAACTCGAATCGCGGCACGTCGCCCACCGGACGGACAATCCAGTCGTGACCCTCTCGGACTAACGCCGGGAACCAGTCACGGGTGGACCTTTCGGTCTCACCGCGATCGAGCCAATCAGCCCCCGCGTGGGATAGGGTTGCTCGCCAAATTCGAACTACCTAAGTACCCACGCGGAGGGTAGACCGGGCGATCGCACCTCGCCGCAGGTCGACTTCGGACACGGGCCACTTAAGCGACCCGTTCCGTACTATCAGAATAACCGAGCGGTGTTATCGTCGACCTCGACGGTTCGATTAATTATCGGGCGTATTCAGCCCACTACCAACCCTTTACGTGAAGCAAGATGAGGGTTCAATGGAGGAAAAGACGAAGCGAAGCGGGAGAACAGTTCAACAATAAAGCACATTTATTCTCGGCACACGGGAAGCACACAAATACAATTCCACCAAATGCACACAAAAAAAGAAAACACAATTCCATTTACACAAAAAGCAAACATAAAAGTGAAAACACAGTGCAGAGCTAATACCGACTACCGAGCACACGGCAACACTTATACAATTCTACTTCACAGACGGCGCCGACAACACATACCCAAAACCAAGGAAAAGAAATACCCTCAAGAATGAGGTAGGCCTGAGGCCGAGACCAGGTCGGGCCTACCCGTCTGGTGATGAGACGCGGAGCGGCGATGGCCCCGCAACCCACGGGCCTCGTGGACAGTGCCTGGCAGGGGGTGGGAACGGGGCCCCCTTGGTCGCACTATCTCAGCGCGGGGGGAAACAGGAGGGGGTTGCTGATGCTCGGGGTATAGAGGATCTTTATTATGTGCGACGAGCGTCTCCACCTCGGCCAGGTCGCGCTGTCGGCCTCCCTCGGGTGCAGCTTCCTGCACGACGCGAGCACCCCCTCGTCTGGTGTCGCCGCCTTTCCACAGCTCCGTCCCTCCGTTCCGACTCCAACGCACACGACGAGCAGCTCCACCGCCCGCGAAGTCTTGACCCTCTGCTTCCGACTCTCCTCTTCTTGACTCTCCGACCCGTTCTTGTTTGCGACTCTCTCTCCTTTTGCGACTCCGACTCTCGTTCTGCTGACTCTCTCCTGACTGACGAACACCGTCCTTTTATCCCCCCGTAACTTCGCCTTTGACCCCCTCCCTTTGACCTTTCACCTCGCTCCCCATTGGCCCGAGAAAAAGTGGGCGTGAAGGCTTTTTGATCCACAAATTTGCATATATCGATCGCCCTGGGGGCGGGGCCAAATCGCCCCTCGCTCACCGATTGGACGGCAAAAAGTGGGCGTGTGTCGTTTTTGATCCGTTTTTGAAGCAGAAAATCCGTGATTTTGTACACGCTGTTCGACGCGCGTTCTGCATGAGTCCAACACCGGTACCCACAGCGGGGCAAGAACGGTGGCGATGCTACGGTTGTGAGGTGTGCGTGAAGGTCGTGGCGGTTGTGGTGAAGCGGTGGTTGTGGTCGGTGGTTGATGTTGTGGTTGTGATCATGGCGGTTGGTCCAAAATAAAGATAGTAAAAGAAAAACGGCTATCCTGAAGAGTCGCAGCTCGCATAAATGACATGTATTCCCACTAGACAACGGGTTTGGGCCTAACTACACATGCACTTACCGAGATACCTCACCTAAGGGACCTGAATGGTGGTTTGCGAATCTGGTAACCACAACAATATATATATATATATATATATATATATATATATATATATATATATATATATATGTATGTATATATTGTTGTGGTTGACCAAATTCGCAAACCACCATTCAGGTCCCTCAGGTGAGATATCTCAGTAAGTATATGTGTAGTTAGGCCCAAACCCGTTGTCTAGAGGGAATAAATGTCATTCATGAGGGCTGCGACTCTTCAGGATAGACGTTTTTCTTTTACTATCTTTATTTTGGACCAGCCGCCATTATTACCACCACCAACCACGTCTCAACAGCCATCACACAACAACCACCAACCACAACGCGACCATCACAACAACAACCACCAACCACAACGCCGCTTCACCACAACCGCCACGACCTTTACCGTCACAACTCGCCACCATCGCATCACCGTCATCTCGCGCCACTCGTGGGCACCGATGCTGGACTCGTGCGGGGCGCGCACCGAGCAGCGTGTTCAAAAACATCACGGACTTTCCGCAGAAAAAACGGATCAAAAACGACTCACGCCCACTTTTGTTCCGTCCAATCGGTGAGCGAGGGGCGGTTTGGCCCCGCCTCCAGGGCGTTGGAGGGCGGTCGCTATATGCAAATTCATGGATCAAAAAGCATTCACGCCCACTTTTCCTCGGGTCAATGGGGAGCCAGCAAGAGAGGTGAAGGGTCGGAGGCAGAGGGTCAAGGGTGAAAGAGCGAAGCCACGGGGCTTATAAAAACGACTGCGTTCGTCAGTCGAGGGCAGTTCAGTTGGAAGTGGAGAAAGAGTTGAGTTGGAAGTTGAGTTGAGTGTGCGGAGTTCAAGAGAGTCGTCGGTGGAGCTGGAAAGAAGTGGTACTAGTCGGGGTGAAGAGGACGGAGCTGTGGAGAGGTGACGGCGGCGAAGGCGGACGAGGGGGTGCTCGCGTCGGTGCCGGGAGCGGGACAGAGAGAGGCCAGCAACGCGACCGAGGTGGAGGAAGAGACGCTCGCCGCGGGACCCGAGACAGGGTTATATCCTCCTTTCCCCGAGCATCAGCAACCCCCTCCTGTTTCCCCCCGCGCTGAGATAGTGCGACAAAGGGGGCCCCTTTTCCCACCCCCTACCAGACACTGTCCGCGAGGCCCGCGGAGTTGAGGCACCACCGCCGCTCCGCGTCTCATCATCAGACGGGAAGGCCCGACACGGTCTCGGCCCCAGGCCCGCCTACCCCCCTCATCCTGGAGGGTGGTTCTCTTTTCTTTTGCTTTGGGAATGTGTGTTGTCGGCGCCGTCTGTGAAGTAAAATTGTATAAGTGTTGCCGTGTGCCCGGTAGTCGGATAGATCTGCATTGTTGCATTTGCTTTTTGTGTAATATTGCATTGTCTTCTTCTTTTACATGTGCTTTTGATGGAATTGTATATGTGTGCTTTCCGTTCATCGCGAAATAAATGTGCTTATTGTTGAACTGTTTTCCCGCTTCGCTTCGTCATTTCTTTCATTGAATCCCCATCTTGCTTCACGTAAAGGGTTGGTCATGGGCTAAGACGCCCGATAATTAATCGAACCGTCGAGGCCGACGAATAACACCGCTCGGTTATCCCGATATTACGGAACGGGTCGCTTAAGTGGCCCGTGTCCGAAGTCGACCTGCGGCGAGGTGCGATCGCCCGGTCTACCCTCCGTGTGGGTACTTAGGTAGGTCGCATTTGGCGAGCAACCCTATCCCACGCGGGGGCCGATTGGCACGATCGTGGTGAGACCGAAAGGTCCACCCGTGACTGGTTCCCGGCGTTAGTCCGAGAGGGTCACGACTGGATTGTCCGTCCGGTGGGCGACGTGCCGCGATTCGAGTTACGTGGCCGTTCGCACGCCGGCGGGCGCGAATCCGCAACACTGGTGTCAGGTCGTGCGATATAAACTCATCGCCCTCCTCACGGCACTGGTATTGGAGAACGGGAAAACGGGCTCTCCTGTCTCCAATTAAATTCACGGGAATCGGTCCAGGGGTGAGAGGAGCGACCCCCGATTCCCTCCAGATTACGAGCGAGTTAAATTAACCCTTTAAGAGAAGCAAGATGGCGTCTCAAGGCGAGCGGGAGCCGGGGGTATTAGAAATGGATGTAGAATGTGTAGAATCCATGGCTCAGGATGAAATCCCCGTGCAGGAAATGTTAATTGTACAGGAAAACGAACTCGCCCAACTGAACCCAGAGCCCGAAATGGGTGCGGCAGCGGCCGCGGTGTATGACACCTCCCTCCCCCTCTCCACCAAAACCCTTCCCCAACCCCTGCCGAAACGGCTCACCCAAGCGCACCCGACATGGCCCAGCTTTGCGCCATGCTGGCGGAAATGACAGCGAACATGATCAAGCAAATGAACGAAAAGATGGATGCATACACAAATGAAATGAAAAACGAAATGAACGGAATGAACAAGCAAATGGACGAAGTGAAAACGAAGATGGATACAAACGCAAATGAATTTATAAACGAAACGAAAAAGCTGCGGGGTGAGACGCAGAACATGGGCCGATGCCTGCAGGCGGGCATGAAGGCAGTGACCAGGGAGCTAAAAATGGCGACTCCACGTGTAGGAACGAACGAGCTGGGAGGGGGTGCAACGGCTGACAGGCCCGCGGTGGAGGCGGGTGACAAAATAATTCGGGGGGCGTGTTGGGCGAGTGTCGTGACTGTGACCGAAAGGGAAAAATTAAATGGGGAGACCAAAACGTGTGAGACGAGACACGAGGTGACGACAAGGGAAATAATAGTTGAGACAAGGGAGGTAAAGAGTGAAGAGGTGACTGAGTTGGCAGAGACACGTGAGATGGGAACGATAGAGGGAAGACTACACGATGAAGACGGGGTAAGTGACGCACACACACACACACACACGGAGGTAGTGGAGGATAATGGGGGTGAGCTCGCGGAGCGTGGAGGGACCCGGTGCGAGCAGCGGGATGGCCTCCTCCAGGAACGAGGGGAGGGAGTATGCCCCCTTGAGGCGAGTCACGACCAGGTGAGTTCGGTCGTGCTTTGCGAGGTTAAGGGGACGAGTGCTGTGGACGGGTGCACGGAGAGCTTGGGGGGTATAGAGGCCCCGGAGACCCTTGTGGGGACACGAATCCCCAGTGTGGTTGTCCCTGTGTGTGTGGTGCAAGGTGTGAGTGCGTCCCCGTGTGTGGAAGCGACCCCGTGTGTGAGTGGTGTGGTGGCGATGGTGCCAGAGTACGTGCTTCCCAGCACGCCGAGTGTGGATGAGGCACCGTGTGTGGAAGAGGCCGTGTGTGTGGATGAAACGGCCAGTGTGGATGAGGAACCGCGGTTGAGTGCCCCCGCGTGTGTGAGTGAGGCACGGTGTGTGGATGAAACACCGCGGTTGAGTGCCCCCGCGTGTGTGAGTGAGGCACGGTGTGTGGATGAAACACCGCGGTTGAGTGCCCCCGCGTGTGTGAGTGAGGCACGGTGTATGAGTGAGGCACGGTGTGTGAATGGAGCACCACGTGTGAGTGGTATGGTTTATGCGAGGGAGACCGTGTGTGTGAGAGAGCGGTATGTGAGGGAGATGTCGGTGGGCATGCGGGAGCACGCAGCCGCGTCTCCCGGTGTGAATATAATGGAATGGAGTGTGAGCGTCGTAACACGCAGGTGTGCGTGGGTCGAATGGCGACGACGGCGACATGTAAGGAAAGAGAGCCGAGTAGCGGCTGTAGTTGTTTCGGGGACCGTGCCGGGTTCGCCCAGCAGTGAGCACGAGGTCCGTGCGGTGCAACGCACGAGGCCCCCACGTGCTCGCTTGCGAGAGTGAAGTCCCGGTCCGGAAACGCACGCGGTGGATTTGCCGATCCCGCGGACGGACAAAGTTTAGGCAGGATAATGGATTTGGACCGGACGGGTTCTCCACACGATCGTGTGTGTTAAGCTCCAACGGGCAAAGCACATGTGTTCGCGTGGGGAACCCCTCGAGACGTGGGGCTTGTGTTTTTTTTTATGCGCACGGTGACGCCATGGCTGCACGTGGGGTTGGAATCCGGCAGGAGGGGAATCCCTGCCGGATGGTACCGTCCAAGGAAGGACGAGGTACACGTGCAGCTGCATGACGTCACAGGCAGGTGCAAAGTGCGCGAGCTCTGAGTTGCCGCGCTGGTGCTGCGCATGCAAAGGGAAAAAAAAAAGAAAAAAAAAAAGCAAGCCTCACTTTCGGGTGCACAGGATTCCCAGGCAAGGGGTGGAAGACCCCCTTACCCTGGGCACAGGATGGAAACTAGTTAGGGGGAAGGGTTAGCTTAGTTAGACCGACTTCATGGGGCAGGGGAAAGTCCTCATGGAGTCCGTGGAATGGATTAGTTAGAGGGAGTTAGTCAGATTTAGGTTTGGAAATTGATTAATGGGATTATTTGGAGACCGTGACAGACTTGTGAATGTGTAGTGGGGACGTAGCTTAGCTACGTAGTGTTAAAAGGAACGTGCTGTAGTTTAAGGGACGACGTGGGAGCACGAGTTAGTTAGGGGATGTAGTTAGAAGGATGGCAGAGTTCAGCGTGAGTGTGTTGAAGAGTTGGTGAGTGAAGTGGAAGCATGTGCTTGGTGAGTGAGTGAGGCCAGCGGGTCTGTGTGAGTGGAGCGAATGGGGAATGCATGGTGCGATGAGTGATTGGGGGGAGGAGTGACTCCCGCCAAGGGACCCCGGGGTCAGTGTAGAGTTAGGGGGTTAGTCAAATTTACAAAAATGGAGGTTGTTTTGTTGTTGGTGGGAAAGTAGGCTCGAAACCCATTTGGAGGGGTGCAGGAGCCCTGTTGACGGGCTGGGAGCGTGGCTGCGAAAAGTGAGTATCGCTGAGTGGGTACCCCGGGCACCAGGCTAGTCGGCCGTGGTAGGCCAAGGGCCCATGGGGGGCCGGGATAGCGTAGTGGGCACGGGTGCGCCTGCTTGGTGCGGGGGCCCGGGGCGCCATTAGCCGCGTGGGCAGTGTTGTGGGCACGGGTGACCCTCGGAAAGGGGCCTGGGAAGCCAGCCTGCCACGTGTGCATTTCAGGGGAGGTGCCATGGGGGGCACTCCCCGGTGTTGGGGAGCTGGTAGGCTCGGAGGCAGTGTAGTGCCCGGGGGTGCCATCGTCGGAGAATCGCTGAGGGTCGTGCCTGCCAAAGGGAGCCACGTGTCCCAGCCATGAGACCGTGTGAGGGCACGGAGAGAAAATTGGGGGGCGAGGCCCGAAATTGTGAGGACACCAACACAGGCAACGGGAATCTGGGTTGTTAGAACCAATAGTTTAAGCGAGAGGCGCTTGTTGAAAGCCCCGGGGTAGTTTAACAGTTAAATGGTTAGGGTAGATTAGGAAGTGTACCCCTCCGCACCATCCATCCCCTCGCTCTCGTTGTGGGCCGCTGGACCCACTTTGGGTTAGATCGCTGAACTCTGGGGAGGCCATTCTGAGGCTTTGTTGGGCCTCGACACAGGACGCTAGCTCTCCCTTATTCCCCTCCGGGAAGGGAACGTAGGGGTTGGGAGTAGGCAAGGTGACAGGATAGGTTAGCCGAACAAAGACGATAAAGGGGGTTAGGGGACGATTTATAGTGGGGAAGTAAAAATAAAAAAATAAGTTGGGGCTAAATTGGGATTTGACAAATTAAGGGAGTGGGTATGTACAGTGACAGGCAAAGGCGATAGGTGGGAGGGAGACAGGTAGGTAGGTCCGAGCCCGCCTTCCAAGTGGCCAGCACCACCGCACTCCCTCCACCAACCTCCACTGAACGGCAAAGGCTGGCCAGCTTCATCTGCTGGCTGCGTTGCTGCAAGGCAAAGGCCGGCCCACTTCATCTGCAGCTGCTGTGCTGCAAGGCCTGTGCCGGCTGGATCGTCTGCAGCTGCTGTGCTGCAAGGCCTGTGCCGGCCCACTTCATCTGCCGGCTGGCTGTTTTCTTCAAGGCCTGTGCCGGCCAGTTCGTCTGCCGGCTGTGTTTGCCTGCAGCGGCCTTCTTCTGCGGGCTGTGTTTGCCTGCTGCCTTTGCCATGCCCACTGCCCACGTTCACCAGCCCCGTTCAATTTTTGCTTTGCCCCCCCCCCCTGTTCATTGCCATGTGCGCCAGGATCAAGGCAACAGTTTGCAAGCTGCAAGAACTGCCCTGTTGGCAGCTACAACACGGGCCTGCAGTGGCGGCCCGTGCACCGTGTTTGTGTTCATCCATCCATTCGTTGTGTTCATTGCGTGTGCCACTTGAGCTGGCACGGAGACTGCGTTGTGCAGCCCATGCACCGTTGTGGTTCACTGCGTTCAGTTCAAACCGTTCATCCATCCATTCGTTGTGGTCATTGCGTGTGCCACTTGAGCTGGCACGGAGACTACGTTTGTGTAGCCCATGCACCGTTGTGGTTCACTGCGTTCAGTTCAAAAGGGAAGGCCTTGGACTGCGTGTGAGCAGACGGCCACGTTCCCCGTCACCTGCATTGTTTGAGCCAGAGACTGCATGTGAGCAGCCTGGCTCCCTGCTAACTGCTTTCTTTTTGCAGAGTTCAGTGATCCTGGGCCATGGTTTAGTGTAAAATTTGTAAGTTAAGGTTAAGATGTACTGTAAATATTAGTGCGCCCCCGGCATGTTTGTCTTAGCGCCGGAAATTTTATTTAAGTCGTCCGTGTGAGTGAGTTTGTTTAGGTAGTTACTCAGCCCTTAGGTTGTTTATTTTGGGGACACGAATACCATGAATGTCGCACTCAGGGATCCGTAGGTAAAATGTACTAGGGGAAAACTACACATGACGGCACACGAAAATTTGACGACTCGGGACGAGTCTGTAAAAAGGGGAGGGGGTAGTGTTGTGGTTGACCAAATTCGCAAACCACCATTCAGGTCCCTTAGGTGAGATATCTCGGTAAGTATATGTGTAGTTAGGCCCAAACCCGTTGTCTAGAGGGAATAAATGTCATTCATGAGGGCTGCGACTCTTCAGGATAGCCGTTTTTCTTTTACTATCTTTATTTTGGACCAGCCGCCATTATAACCACCACCAACCACGTCTCAACAGCCATCACACAACAACCACCAACCACAACGCGGCCATCACAACAACAACCACCAACCACAACGCCGCTTCACCACAACCGCCACGACCTTTACCGTCACAACTCGCCACCATCGCATCACCGTCATCTCGCGCCACTCGTGGGCACCGATGCTGGACTCGTGCGGGGCGCGCACCGAGCAGCGTGTTCAAAAACATCACGGACTTTCCGCAGAAAAACGGATCAAAAACGACTCACGCCCACTTTTGTTCCGTCCAATCGGTGAGCGAGGGGCGATTTGGCCCCGCCTCCAGGGCGTTGGAGGGCGGTCGCTATATGCAAATTCATGGATCAAAAAGCATTCACGCCCACTTTTCCTCGGGCCAATGGGGAGCCAGGTGAAGGGTCGGAGGCAGAGGGTCAAGGGTGAAAGAGCGAAGCCACGGGGCTTATAAAAACGACTGCGTTCATCAGACAAGTTGAGGAAGAGTTCAGTTGGAAGTTGAGTAAGAGTTCAGTTGGAAGTTGAGAGTTGAGTGTGCGGAATTCAAGAGAGTCGTCGGTGGAGCTGGAAAGAAGTGGTACTAGTCGGAGTGAAGAGGACGGAGCTGTGGAGAGGTGACGGCGGCGAAGGCGGACGAGGGGGTGCTCGCGTCGGTGCCGGGAGCTGCACACCAGAGAGGCCAGCAACGCGACCGAGGTGGAGGAGGAGACGCTCGCCGCGGGACCCGAGACAGGGTGAAATCCTCCTTTCCCCGAGCATCAGCAACCCCCTCCTGTTTCCCCCCGCGCTGAGATAGTGCGACAAAGGGGGCCCCCTTCCCACCCCCTACCAGACACTGTCCGCGAGGCCCGCGGAGTTGAGGCACCACCGCCACTTCGCGTCTCATCATCAGACGGGTAGGCCCGACACGGTCTCGGCCCCAGGCCCGCCTACCCCCTCATCCTGGAGGGTGGTTCTCTTTTCTTTTGCTTTGGGAATGTGTGTTGTCGGCGCCGTCTGTGAAATAAAATTGTATAAGTGTTGCCGTGTGCCCGGTAGTCGGTTAGATCTGCATTGTTGCATTTGCTTTTTGTGTAATATTGCATTGTCTTCTTCTATTACATTTGCTTTTGGTGTAATTGTATATGTGTGCTTTCCGTTCATCGCGAAATAAATGTGCTTATTGTTGAACTGTTTTCCCGCTTCGCTTCGTCATTTCTTTCATTGAATCCCCATCTTGCTTCACGTAAAGGGTTGGTCGTGGGCTAAGACGCCCGATAATTAATCGAACCGTCGAGGCCGATGAATAACACCGCTCGGTTATCCCGATAGTACGGAACGGGTCGCTTAAGTGGCCCGTGTCCGAAGTCGACCTGCGGCGAGGTGCGATCGCCCGGTCTACCCTCCGTGTGGGTACTTAGGTAGGTCGAATTTGACGAGCAACCCTATCCCACGCGGGGGCCGATTGGCACGATCGCGGTGAGACCGAAAGGTCCACCCGTGACTGGTTCCCGGCGTTAGTCCGAGAGGGTCACGACTGGATTGTCCGTCCGGTGGGCGACGTGCCGCGATTCGAGTTACGTGGCCGTCCGCACGCCGGCGGGCGCGAATCCGCAACAATATTGTTGCGGTTCTCGGAACCGCATCCCTCCCAAGCAATAGCAACCATCATACAGCAGTCGCTGTGTGCTGTATCACGTGATCGGGTTTTCGTATATCATGACTCGCCCGCTGGGGGTGGCAGGAATGTGCTTCTGGACGCGCAATAAAGCGGAGCTGATGCTGGCACGCTTGCTTCTCGTGTTCCACTGCACCTCGTACACCATAGTGGCGACGAGGATGGTTGAAAACGGACTTGTGCCCGTTTTCGTCGGAGACGACTTCGGATTGTTTTCAGAACAATTGGGATGCTATTTCCACGCGAATGATGTGGTCGACGAGAGCAAACAGAAGTCGATCTTGCTCGCTTCACTTTCGGCGGAGCATTATCGACTACTGAGTGATTTGGTGGCGCCGAACAAGCCCCAGGATGACAGGCTGTCGTTTCGGGACGTTGTGGAGAAGATGAAAGCACACATGGCGCCGGAGAAGTTATTACAGCTCGCTCGATTCCAGTTCGATCGCCTCTCGAAAGGTGCGGAGGAGCGCGTCGCTGATTTCGTGGTGCGGATTAAGCATTCTTCCGTGGTATGCAAGTTCACGGCGGAGGAGCGTCCAACTCGGCTCAGAGATCGTTTTATTGCTGGTTTACAAGATGAGAAGATGGTTTCAGCGGTTTTACGGCTGAAGGGTGAAGCCATTACATTTGACTCTGCGGTCAGCACGGCTACAGCAGTCGAGCAGACTCGCGGGGATGTTCGAGCCATCACCGGCCACGCGGGGTCGCGAGCACCCCGGGACGCGCGCACGACCTTCGGTGCGGATCGGACGTCGCCGCGCGGCCGCACGTGCGGCGAGGTGACCCCGCGGATGTGTTTGGGATGCGGAGGTCGACACCTGCGCCGTGCATGACCGTATAAAGGCACCGTGTGTTTGAATTGTCACAAGGTGGGTCATCTGAAGCGTGTGTGCCGTGGGGCGCCGGCCACCATTAAGGTCATGGACGGCGATGTGCGAGGCAACCCGGTGCGGAACCGGCGGCCGTTGATGGGCCTGTTTTCAATTGGCCCGGCACCGGCGCGCCCGATGACGGTGGAAGTCAAAGTGAACAAAACGCCGATCAGGTTCCAGGTCGATACGGGAGCGGCTGTGTCGATCATCAGCGAACAGACTGCGCGTAGACTCAATGGCCTAAAGCTTATCAGGTCAAACCTCATGCTGTTCACGTACACCCGCGAGAAGATAACGCCAGTCGGGATGGCAGACGTGTCTGTGCGGTACCAAGGCCAGGTCGCCACGCTTCGGGTGTACGTAGTGCAGGGGAGGGGACCGTCTCTCCTCGGCCGAGATTGGCTGGCCCGCATCAGGCTAGACTGGGCCGCAGTTCACCTTGTGCAACCCGTGCCGAGCCGATGAGAGGATCAGTTGGAGAAGATTCTTCAAAGACATCAAGGGTTGTTTAGCGACGACCTTGGGGAAACGCAAGGGCATGGAGGCAAAACTCTTCCTGAAGGAGGGGGTGGTTCCTCGGTTTTGTAAACCACGTCCGGTGCCGTATGCCCTGCGGGACAAGGTCAAGGGTGAACTGGATAGGCTGGAGGCCTGTGGAGTGATCGAACGGGTGTCGTGCTCAGATTGGGCCACCCCGGTTGTCACGGTGCTGAAACGGAATGGAGACATCCGATTGTGCGGGGACTTCAGATCCACGGTTAACCCAGGGCTCAGCGTGGAACAATATCCACTGCCGTCAATAGATGAAATATATGCGCAATTGGTGGGGAGTCAATACTTCACGAAGCTAGACCTGCGTGATGCATATTTTCACCTGCCGATGGATCCCAGGAGTAGCTAGCTTTTGACAATCAACACGTGTCAAGGGCTCTATCGATATACCCGACTCTGTTTTGGGATTGCTTCGGCCCCAGCTTTGTGGCAGAAAGCCATGGATCAGGTTTGCGTTGGCCTGCCCGCTCAGACCTACCTGGACGATGTGCTCATTGCGGGGAAAACGGCGGACGAGCATCTTGCGAACATTGCCCAAGTGCTGATAAAGCTAGAAGCGTGCGGCCTGCGCTTGAACAGGGGCAAGTGCGCGTTCTTCAAACAGCGCTTGGAATACCTCGGGCACATCATCACACCGGAGGGGCTGTTGAAAGGTCCTCGGAAGGTGGAAGCGATTCAACACATGCCACTGCCTCGCGACAAGACGCAGCTGCGCTCGTTCATTGGTATGGCCCAGTATTACCAAAGGTTCGTGCGAGGGCACAGCTCACAACTTGCGCCGTTAACACAGTTGCTCGGGAAGGACAAGCGCTGGGCTTGGGGGCCTGCACACCAGGCGTCGTTCGACCGCGTCAAGCGGCGGCTCACAGAGTATACAGTCCTCGTGCACTACGAGCCTGCGCGTCCGCTCCTATTGGCATGCGACAGCTCTGCATATGGCATCAGGGCAGTGCTCTCCCACAGGATGGACGATGGTTCCGAGCGGCCTGTTTGTTTTGCATCCCAGACCCTGTCCGCAGCAGAGCGGGAATATGCCCAGATCGAGCGCGAGGCTCTCAGCCTCGTCTGGGGTGTGTGGAGGTTTCATCAATACCTGCTGGGGCGGCATTTCACTTTGCAGACGGATCACAAACCGCTTCAATTCATCCTGAGACCCGAACGCGGGGTGCCAGTGGTAGCGGCCGCGCGAATACAGCGGTGGTGTCTGTTTCTGGGTGCTTACGATTATGATATTCAGTTCCGAAGCACTGAGAAGCATGCTAACTGCGACGGGCTCTCACGCTTGCCGTGTGCGGAGGGTCCAGCTGCGTCTGAGTTGGCAGACCGGGTCGATGTGTTCACGCTGGGCCAGGTCCAAAGTGGGTCCGTCACGGCCAGACAGGTCGCGGTGGAATCGGCTCGTGATCAGGTGCTTGCCCGTGTCGTCCAGGCGATTTCTACGGGGAATTGGAGCGATCTGCCTTCGACACCGGCATTTCAACCTTTCACGTCACGCGCATCAGAGCTGTCGTTGGTCCAACAGTGCGTTATGTGAGGAATGAGGACGGTGATTCCACCGAAGTTCAGGCAGCGGTGTTTGGAAGAACTGCATGTCAGTCACCTTGGCATCGTGAAGACCAAGAGTCTTGCTCGTAGCCTGTTGTGGTGGCCGGGGTTGGACAAAGACATTGAGCAGTTGGTTAAGCGTTGCGCCACGTGCCAGACAGATGCTGATAACCCGCGTCGAGCTTCGGGGCTATGGCCGACCCCAGGCAGAGCCTGGCAGAGGGTCCATGTAGATTTTGCGGGGCCGGTTAATGGCAAAATGTTTTTGATTGTGATCGATGCATTCTCTAAATGGCCGGAGGTTGTAGTAATGCAGCATACATCAGCAAACATTACAGTAGAGAAACTGCGGACGATCTTTGCGGACGAAACTGCGGACGAAAGGGTTACCGGAGATCCTGGTCTCTGATAATGGTCTGCAGTTCATCTCGGGTGTATTTGATGAGTTTATGCGTCAAAATGGTTTTCGACATCTAAGGTCCGCACCGTATCATCCTGAGACGAATGGCCAAGCTGAGTCGTTTGTTAAGATGTTGAAACGGGCTTTGCGCAGGGGGGGGGGGGGGTTGCACCTGTGCAGACGGTGGTCGATGTCTTTTTGCTCCATTACAGGAACGCAGTTCATCCTGTCACGGGTGATTCGCCTGCCATTCGTCTCTCTGGACGGGCATTGCGGTCCAGACTGGATTTGCTGCGACCTGGTGGGTCGGGGAGTGGGACCGTGTCGCGTCCGACGCTGCTGCGCGGTTTCGATGTGGGATAGCGGGTCATGGTGCGCGATTATTTCCACGGTTCCAAATGGGTGCCGGCGGTGGTCTCTGTGGTACTGGGGCCGGCGAATTGCATGGTGCGGACTGATGGTGGGGATGTGTGGAAGCGGCACGTGGACCAAATGCATGATCGCTGTTCAGCGTCACCCCCCCCCCACACCTCCCCAGGCCGAACGATGTGGGACCCCCACCTGTAATGTTGCCGGCACCTGACGTTGTATCACCAGGGCCGGATGTGCCAACGCCCAGGGGTCTTCGCCTGATGCTGTCCGACCCAGGGACGTCGGGCAGGCTGGGCGGTCGGGGGCGGTTGGTATTGCGGATGGCGCGAGTCCGGCGAGGGTGTCACCTCGACCGAGCCGGGAGGTGTCTGAGCCTGGGCTGTCTGGCTGCGCTGCCCGTCCGAGGCGGGTCAGGGTGCGGCCGTGGTACTTGGAGGATTATGAGTGTTGATGGGTTTCAGGTGGTCATGTTATGATTGTCCTTTCATCATTTGACTTGTCATTTTACGAGGGGAGGAGTGTGCTGTATCATGTGATTAGGTTTTTGTATATCATGCCTCGCCCGCTAGGGGTGGCAGGAATGTGCTTCTGGTCGCGCAATAAAGCGGAGCTGATGCTAACACTCTTGCTTCTCGTGTTCCACTGCACCTCGTACACCATAGTTGGTGACGAGGATGGTTGAATACGGACATGTGCCCGTTTTCGTCGGAGACGACTTCGAATTGTTTTCAGAGCAATTGGGATGCTATTTCCACACAAATGATGTGGTCGACGAGAGCAAACAGAAGTCGATCTTGCTCGCCTCGCTTTCGACGGAGCATTATCGACTACTGAGTGATTTGGTGGCGCCGAACAAGCCCCGTGATGACGGGCTGTCATTTCGGGACATTGTGCAGAAGATGAAAGCACACATGGCGCCGGAGAAGTCATTACAGCTCGCTCGATACCAGTTTGATCGCCTCTCGAAAGGTGCAGAGGAGCGCGTCGCTGATTTCGTGGCGCGAGTGAAGCATTCGTCCGTGGCCTGAAAGTTCACGGCGGGGGAGCGTCCAGCTCGGCTCAGAGATCGTTTTATTGCTGGTTTACAAGATGCGAAGATGGTTTTGGTGGTTCTACGGCTGAAGGGTGAAGCCATTACATTCGACTCGGCGGTCGACACTGCTACGGCTGTCGAACAGACTCGCGAGGATGTTCGGGCCATCACCGGCCACGCGGGGTCGCGAGCACCCCGGGACGCACGCACGACCTTCGGTGCAGGTCGGACGTCGCCGCGCGTCCGCACGTGTGGCGAGGTGACCCCGCGGACGTGTTTGGTATGCGGAGGTCGACACCTGTGCCGTGCGTGCCCGTATAAAGGCACCGTGTGTTTAAATTGTCACAAGGTGGGTCATCCGAAGCGTGTGTGCCGTGGGGCGCCGGCCACTGTTAGGGTCATGGAAGGCGATGTGCCAGGCGACCCGGGGCGGAACCGGCGGCCGTTGTTGAGCTTGTTTTCAATTGGCCCGGCGGCGGCGTGCCTGATGACGGTGGAAATCGAAGTGAGCAAAACGCCGATCACGTTTCAGGTTGATACGGGAGCGGCTGTGTCGATCATAGGCGAACGGACCGTGCGTAGACTCAACGGCCTGAAGCTTTTCAGGTCAACCCTCACGCTGTTCACGTACACCCGCGAGAAGATAACGCCAGTCGGGATGGCAGACGTGTCTGTGCGGTACCAAGGTCAGGTCGCTGCGCTTCTGTTGTACGTCGTGCGGGGGAGGGGACCGTCTCTCCTCGGCCGAGACTGGCTGGCCCGCATCAGGCTAGACTGGGCCGCAGTTCACCTTGTGCAACCCGTGCCGAGCCGGTGGGAGGATCAGTTGGAGAAGATTCTTCAAAGACATCAAGGTTTGTTTTGCGACGACCTTGGGAAACTCAAGGGCATGGAGGCAAAGCTCTTCCTGAAGGAGGAGGTGGTTCCTCGTTTTTGTAAACCACGACCGGTGCCGTATGCCCTGCGGGACAAGGTCAAGGGTGAACTGGATAGGCTGGAGGCCTGTGGAGTGATCGAACGGGTGTCGTGCTCAGATTGGGCCACCCCGGTCGTCACGGTGCTGAAACGGAATGGAGACGTCCGATTGTGCGGGGACTTCAAGTCCACGGTTAACCCGGGGCTCAGCGTGGAGCAATATCCACTGCCGTGACGGTGGGAACTGCCGTTGTACACGGGAACATACATGCACATACATACAATCGATGAAATATATGCGCGATTGGCGTGGAGTCGATACTTCACGAAGCTAGACCTGCGTGATGCATATTTTCACCTGGCGATGGATCCCAGAAATAGCGAGCTTTTGACAATCAACACGTGTCAAGGGCTCTATCAATATAGCCGACTCTGTTTTGGGATTGCTTCGGCCCCAGCCTTGTGGCAGAAAGCCATGGATCAGGTTTGCATTGGCCTGCCCGCTCAGACCTACCTGGACGATGTGCTCATTGCGGGGAAAACGGTGGACGAGCACCTTGCGAACATTGCCCAAGTGCTGACAAAGCAAGAAGCGTGCGGCCTGCGCTTGAACAGGGACAAGTGCGCGTTCTTCAAGCAGCGCTTGGAATACCTCGGGCACATCATCACGCCGGAGGGGCTGAACGAAACTTGATACTGCACACTGCAGGAGAATGGTTAGTAAGGTGGCCTGAAAATTTTTGTGCTCTCGTGTACCGTTTTGGCTGTATTTCAGGAACATATATATAATATATATGACCGGGCGTAGTGGCGTGCGCCTGTAATCCGGCAACTCGGAGGCTTGGGTTGGAGGATCGCTTGAGGATGGGAGCTCTGCGCTGGGCCGCGCTCTGAGAGGGTGTGGGGCAGCCCGGAATCATGGCGAAACCCAATCCTTATCCCTGTGTCGTCAGAGGCGACTCGGGTTGCGTCAGGAAGGGCATCCGGCGTAAAACCTGTGCCAAATCAGTATGCGGATTATAACGGATGATCCACTGTGGCGACCCCTAACGGGAGCAGCCGAAAGAAGAACATACATATATATATATATATATATATATATATATATATATATATATTTATATATATATATACATACAAGATGAGAGTTTTAATAATATACTAGATGACCCGTGAACAGCTGTTGGGTTCCCGTTGTGACAGCTGTTGATAAAAAGTAATTTCAAAAAAATAAGAAAAAAAAGATAGCTCCAGTGAACTATACCGCTGAGGTTGTTAGTATTGATCAAATTCTCCCGAAGAGTACTTTGACTGAAATGGGAATTGATTTTTTAAATAATTTTTTTCATTGCCGGATGTGAACGAAACTTGATACTGCACACCGCAGGCGAATGGTAAGTAAGGTGGGCCGAATTTTTTTGCGCTATTGTGTACTGTTTTGGGTGTATTTCGGGAACATACATGCACATACATACAAGATGAGTTTTAGTAATATATAGATACAGGGTGACCATAACGTCTGGAAACATCAGCAAATATACATTATAAATGGTTTATTAACATTACGTTCCATGGATGTCCGGCGAGTTGACTTCTTCGGGCTGGCTATTACCTTCGCTATGACAGTTTCCTTCACCTCATCAGATATGGATGATCGTCCAGAACAGAATTGGTCCAACACACTGCTTGTGTCCTTGAATTTTTGAACCAGCTTCCCCACTGTGCTGTGGGAGACAGCAGCTTTTCCGGGATGACAAGCATTGAAGTGCTTTCCTACCCGTCGATATGACCAGTCCTCGTGTCCACTCAGCAGCATCACCTCAACGCTTTCGTCTTTCGTCAAGGACATCTTCAAACTTTAACAAAATGACATATTATCTATGTTTCCAGAATTTATGGCCACCCTGTATAAAAGCGAAATGTTTGTTTGTTTGTTTGTGATCCTATTCCTCTGAGCTACTCGGGTGAATCGCCATGAAACTTTATAGGATAACATTATTTACCACGATGCACCGAAATAGGCGTTTTAAACAGTCATTATTTTTCACAATCCATAAATTATAAACACACGAGCTGCCGCCATCTCAGCAAGTGTAGATCCATACATACAATGCTTCATAAAAAGCCCATTTTCTTTTGGATTTCAACCCAGATACCGATATATGTCAAAATGTTATTGAGTTTTAGACTTAAAGGGGGTTGGGGGAGGGGGGTGTTTCCAGAGCCGTTATGAAACGACCTTTTTCGTTATATATTAAAAGAAACTGCAAAAGGACTTTTTGCATGTTTCTGGGTGAGTTTTCCCATAACCTTGAATGAGGTTACGATTGAGCATTTCTCTATTAGCCATGGTTTTGCTTTTAGATCTCAATGTAAGCTGGTCGATGGAAGAAAAAATTGTGATGTCACCTCCCTGAGAAGAGGAGAAAGATGCTTTAACAGGAAAATCGGTTGTCCATCTCTGTATGAAAAAACCGAAATGTTGTTTTTGTTTGTGACCTTACTGCTTTGAGCTACCAAAGTTCATTCGAAACTTTCTCTGATCAGATTTTTAACCACGATGCACCTAAATAGGTGGTTTAAACAGTCGTCAGGTCATTTGGCTCATTATTTCCGTGTTGCACTCCAGAGTTAATTTATTTACGAACATGAAGTAATTTCTTTGCTATAGCTTCACTCCTTTATACCCTGTAGAGCCGAGCCTGTAGCCCCCATTGGACCCTTTTGAGATGTAAAGACCATCTTCGACTCTTTCGACACTTTTCAGACCTATAGACCTTTTACAACCGTTTGGACAATTTCAGACCGTTTGAACACCTCAGACCACTTTTGCTCTTTCGTCCTTCGACCCCTTTAGACATTTAGACCAATTTAGGACCCTTAGACCCCTTAAACACTTTAGACCCCTTTTTGACCTTTTAAGACCCTTAAGCCACTTTCAACCCCTCTACACCCTTGAGAAAATCGAAAAGGATTCCCCCAAAAATAATTTTTGACGACGTTTTTTGTGCACCATTCACGTTGCATGACAAGTTTCGATGACGAATCGAAACTGATATCCCAAAATGAAACTGATTTTGAAAAGTGAAACTGAAACAACTGATCGATGGATCATCGAATGGGAAACCAGAATTAAATGCTGTGAAAAATAGTGAATGGAAAATGCTGAAAGCAAAGCCATGGGGAGTATTGAGAGAGGGGCAGGTTGGGGACTGAAGAAGCGATGTGGAGAGGGATAGGTGCCTGTCCGTGGTCGGTTGGTCTTCCATGAGGCGCTCGGCCCAAAATATGTGTAAATGATTTTTTTCCAGCCAAGCTTTCATACTCTCACCCTCACTCCCAAGTATTACTTTGGAGGTACAACAAGCATGGATAGAAATCTTCGCTGGTGGAATGGAACGACTTTACCAAATTTACCAGCTCCACCTACTGTGATATCTGCTCACTGAATATTTACACTGAATTCCTTTTTCTCCCAACACACACTCATCTGAGGTGAGACGTCAACGAGCCCGTCAGTGACGGATACCCTGCTATAATGTATATATATATATATATATATATATATATATATATATATATATATATATATATATATATATATATATATATATATATATATATATATATATACACACACACTGTATAAACTGTTTTGTTTGTGGGGTATATGGAGGAATTTCATATTAAAGATAGGACTGAATGGAGTAGCATTGGCCATGGATGAGACATCTTGATGTAATTGAAGTGGGGACACTGTCAGCTTAAGTTGTTACATGTCACCGCATGGGGGGCAGTGTTGTGTTAATTAGGTAGGGTTTAAGGATAATTTCTCCAGTTCGTGATTGCTCCCATGACCTTTTCCTCGGTTTTTGCATTTACAAGATCAGAAATAAAAAGGGATTGCATCCTTAAAACAACAGCAACCAAGCCAAACATTCCAAGCAGGCAAAAACCCCGCCTCCAGGAATGACAACTTGCAAACCACGCCCCTGGGGTGGATGGTGGATGGGCATGAGGTCAGAAGGTTTGGGGGGGAGAGGAGAATTGTGTGAGGTACACGGTTGGAGGCAAAAGGATCGAGCTCGCTGGATTCCCCTTGACACAGTGAAGAAGGCTGCATGGTTGTCGTGTTCGTACTGAGGCAAATTTGTTCACGCACTGGAGCAAAACTCTCGCCATTGACTGTTCGGCTGAGTCGTGAAGTGTGTACGTTTCTGAGGAGGGAAGAAGAGCGTGCCTCGAGGCCTTGTCACAGGGCCTCAGAAATCGTCTCGTTGTGTGGTCGAGGAGGAAGGTGGGCGGTCGTGGTGAACGGACCTGGTGCAACAGAGGAACGGCAGCATATTCGCTCATGAAAAGAAGCTGCACGGCGGTTTGAGCTCTGGCATTGAATACCGCCACACAAAACCCTCCCGTACATTTCCCACCAAGAGAACGGCTTGGCACCATTTGCGGGTGTGGTTTCCCGTGCAATAACTATCCGGTTTCGACGACGCCAGGTCCAAAAAAGATTATCTCTGGACGAAGTGAAATGCCAGAATAAAGGAAGGGATTTCCTTTTATTTCATCCTTCCCCTTGTCTGTTCTTGTAACTGTGTGCAGAGGCACCTCGACTTTCGGCTGTCATGCTTTGATTTATTTTCATTATTACACTTTGATTAATTCCTATTATGAATACTTGATTTATGTTCATTAAATCATGTCTGGTGTTGGTTTAAATGGTTAGGGTCGTGGGCTTGGGATCCAAAGATCCTGAGTTCAAATCCTGCTTGGCTGTTGAATTAATACCAGGTGAGGTTAACTATGCCTGTCATCCTTCTGAGGTTGGCAAAACGAGCAATCAGAAATCAATCAGGAAAGAGCAATCAGATTGCTTGCCCTCGCAAGGACGCGTTTTTGTGTGTTGTATTTTGTGTGGCAAATAAATGGAAGGATGTACTAAATGAAAGGTCTAAATGGTCGAGGTGTAAATTTGTAAAGGTCAGAGGTCTGAAAAGTTGTGAAGGTGAAGATCAAATTGTCTTAATGTCTAAAGGTTGAATGGCGGAAAGGACAAAATGTCTTAAAAGGTCTGAAGGGTTGAAATGGTCGAAAGGGTCTACATGGAATTAAAATGTCTGAAAGTCATGAAGGTCTAAAGGGTTGAAAGGAGTCTCAGGGTCTTCAGGGTTCTAAAGGGTCTCATGGGGTATATAGGGTCTTAGAGGTTTTAAAAGGTCTTAAGGGTCTTAGCAGTCTAATGGGCCTTAGGGGTCTAAAGAGTCTTCGGGGTTTCAAGGGTCTAAAGGGTCCTTGGGGTCTTTTGGGTCTTTGCGGTCTTAATGGGTCTTGGTGTTGTAAAGGGTCTAAAGGGTTTAAGAGGTCTGAAAGGGTCTTAGGGTTCTTGAAGGTCTCATCTAATTCATTCCCATATTCACGTTTTGTGCGGACAAATAAACAAACAAACAAACAAATGAATCACTCATGGAGTGAGGAAGTTGTCGAAGTTGTTTGAAAATTTATTATAACTTCATTGCAGTCACATGGATACAGCACAAGAAACAGCATTTACAGTTCAGTCAGTTGCCATCATGAACAACATTCGAATGTGGAATGTGATGTCAATGGTTTAAGTCAAAAACTCCATCATCACCTCCACCTCCTCCGCATAAAAAACAAGCAGAATTCTTACTGAAAACGGAAAATTGACACACCTGCGTGATGGTAACGTCATAATGGATTGGTACGATGTGGAGGGCCTTTCATTGTTAATAAAACTGGCCTGCACTGCAAAATAATACATCACGTTTGCAGAATAGTGCCATTGGCGCCTGAGCGCGATAGACGAATTTTCGGTGTCAGGCGAACTATTGAACCGGAACAGTCACAACGAAGGCCTGGATATCTCATGAAAGAGTAATATCTGAACTACATTCTCACCTATTTTGAGCCACATATCACAAAAATTGATGGAGATACGCGCTTTCAAAAATGGCCAAATTCTGACACATTTTTGCTGATGGGATCCAGAATACAAACCGGAAGTTGATCAAATTACGTCAGCTAATGGCCAATCGTATGTTTTACATTCCCTAAAAGTTTGAGCGAAAAATATAAAACTTTCGAATTTTAAGAATTTTTTTGTCATGTAAATGGGCTTTTCAATGCAAATTTCAAACATTTTGTGACGTCACAATCTGGATCCGATCCGGTTGAAACATGGCAGGGTGAAAGATATTATGACCCTACATAAGCACATTAAATATCTAAGCAATTGAACAAGAAATGGCAGAGAAATGATTTTTTGAAATTTCGTCCCATGTAAATGATTGGGATTTTTTGAAACTTTGTGAATTTTTCGTGACGTCATCATTTGATCCAGGTTCACCCAAATTTATAGGTTCAGTCCTTGGGTGATTATCTTTCATGTCAAAATGTTTCGTGGACATATACACAAGGACCGCTGAGAAAAATCGATGCACAGACAGACACACACACACACACACACACACACACACACACACACACACACACACACACACACACACACACACACACACACACACACACACACACACACACACACACACACACACACACACTCTCTCTTAACTGTACAAAGTGACAGAAGTTGTCTTCGACAACTTAACAAGAAGGCGTCAGGCAAGAAAAAGAAGCCTGACAGGTATGACGAAAATCTTGCAAATTACGTCATTGTCACCTCGACCCTTGAACATGGTTGCAATTTGATACCTGTATGTTGAAGCATTTCCGCGTTATCGTCTTTTTTTGTCCGTAAAAAAGCCCCCCTATACTTTAGCATTGGCGACTTCGTTGCCATGGAAACGACATTATACGTCATATTGCTGCCATTTTGGAAATGCATCTTCTCTCCCCCAGCCCCCACAGAAATCATGCATTTTAATAACGATCGGATTATCAAATCTGCTCGGAATTTGTAGGTGATGTTTTCCAACTCATTTGTCTCAAGTTTCACATCAAATAATGCAAACACTTTTGGCTGTTTTATACAAATGACGTCACTGTCACCTTGACCTTTGACCTACATAGTCAAAAAACATTGACAGCCTCACTTTTGTCCTTCGGAATCTTCTGGTAAAGTTTGAAGAAAATAGCTGAAAGCTTTCATGAGTTATCACACTCACAGACAAACAAACAAGCCGGTAGCCGGACATGGGTAGTCGACTACCCAATAGAACCTGACACGATGGGCCCGTTCGATGGGGAATGACCTGAGGATTAAGCACAAGAAAATTCATGATTCTCGCTTCAAGGGTTAATGCTGCAGATTGTTTTTTTCGTTAAAATACCCCCACATTTAGAGGTTTTTCGGCCGTTGCTAGGCAACGGAGGGGTCCATATCAACGGTTCTTTCTCACACATAACTAGGACATACCATGAACCTACCATACCAGTTTCATGTATATCTGTCTCATAGTCTCTGAGATATAACGAACTTTGTTTTTTTATTGTTTTTGACCAGGGTTCATTCAAAGTCTATCTTCTCTGAGTTTTCATAGGATCCGGCTGGAAATTTTGGACAATATGGCTGAATGTACTGCCCACAGTCACTCGTGGCCCGATTTTTGATTTTCGAAAAATTTTTTTTAATGATTTTTCAAAAATTTCAAAGTCCCGTTGCTAGGCAACGGTGGTGTCCTTAGCAACGGTTCTCATTTGCACACAACTAGGTCATGGTATGAACCTACCAACCAAGTTTCATCGAAATCGCCATTGTATTAACTGAAATCGCCATTTTAAATACTGATAATAAAGGTAGTACAAATCTCAAAAAAAAAATTTTTCGACGAGATCGACTACCCAACATATCTACGGAAAAAGTGATAATAAGGGGAGAACAAATTTCAAAATGTTTTTTTTTTGAAAATCTTTTCGACTAGATAGACTACCCAACAGACAAACAAGCCGGGAGGCGGACATGGGTAGTTGACTACCCAATAGAACCTGACGCGATGGGCCCGTTCGATGGGGAATGACCTGAGGATTAAGCACAAGAAAATTCATGATTCTCGCTTCAAGGGTTCATGCTGCAGATTGTTTTTTCGTTAAAATACCCCCACATTTAGAGGTTTTTCGGCCGTTGCTAGGCAACAGAGGGGTTCATAGCAACGCTTCTTTCTCACACATAACTAGGACATACAATGAACCTACCATACCAGTTTCATGTATATCTGACTCATCGTCTCTGAGATATAACGAACTTTGTTTTTTTTATTATTTTTGACCAGGGTTCATTTAAACTTCAAAGTCTATCTTCTCTGACAGTTTTCATAGGATCCGGCTGGAAATTTTTGACAATATGGCTGAATGTACTGCCCACAGTCGCTCGTGGCCCGATTTTTGATTTTCGAAAAAATATTTTTTTTAATGATTTTTCAAAAAATTCAAAGTCCCGTTGCTAGGCAACGGTGGTGTCCATAGCAACGGTTCTCATTTGCACACAACTAGATCATGGTATGAACCTACCAACCAAGTTTCATCGAAATCGCCATTGTATTAACGGAGCACTGGACCGAACAGTGGGACAGACAGACAGACAAACATATCGACGGAAATACTGATAAGGGTAGAACAAATCTCAAAAAAAAAAAAAATTGAATTTTTTTTGTTTTCGACGAGATCGACCCAACAGACAGACAGACAAACATATCGATGGAAATACTGATAATAAGGGTAGATAGATCGACTACCCAACAAGAAAAAGATGTCATGCAGAGCACAATACTTTCAAAATCCACCCCCTCTCCAAAGGTTGCCATGGATACATCAAACTGTCCATTTCATTAAGATTAAAATTGACAATCTTAATCAAAGCACAGGTCAATCAGATTAAAATAGATTATTTTAGAAGTTTGACCTTGAGTTGACCTTTGACCTTAAAAACAGTTGGTTTCCAAATTCAGTGATGCACTCTGCAATTGCTGTTTAATTTTTAAAGTTGATAGGATATCATTGATGATTTTTTTCAATTAAGAATTGATTTTAGATGTTTGCCTTGGTTGGTAAAGTTGGTAAAATTTAATGGTGAACAGTTTAGAATTGTGACCTGCAGGTGATTGACAAACAAACAAACAAACAGACATAATAACAAAATTGACTGACCAATATACTTGAAAAATCTTTGATTTTGCAAGTAACAAACAAACGGACGCAAACACAATACCTTTTTCTCTGGCGATGGTAACAAGAACACTGGTGTTGACAGAGAAACCTGCTAGAAAACAAAAGGCTCAGTAAAAATGGAAAAAAGTGTTTGGTCAGTAAAAAAATCAAAAAGGCCTGGAGTATGAATGGGAGTGAAGACAAAATGGTGCTGAACCATTACGTGAAGGGATTGGAAGGAAAGATGTCATTGAACAGACTCAAGAAGGTGATTCAACAGGCAAAATAAGAGGAACCTTCTATCATTTTGCAGATCTTGATTACACCTGTGTCATTCTCAGTCATATTCAATGTCTAAGCATGTTAACGATACATGACACTAACACATTGAAGCCTTCCTTTTCCATTATTCTTGAGAGATGAATCTAGAAGCTATCTGGTATTTTTAGTCCTAACTTAGGCATGCCCCATTCCCCAACCTAATGTACTTACTGAACCGTGTATGCTATAACAGCAAGACATTGGACGAGGTGAGGGCTGGGATTGCGAGTGCGCAGATGAGAATAAAGCAGTTTGAATTCGCTGCTTCATTGCGAAACAAGGAAAACATGTTTTTCAAACATTTTTTTGCTGAACATCCATTAGTACTGTAGTTTTGAGGTGAATTTGCGAAATTAAAGTCTCCATTAAATTAACAGCACAATGCTAATGATGTATTTGAATGACATGGCGCAGACTTCCCGGGGAAAAGTACACATAAATCAAAAACAATTTTATATTATGAAACAAAAGTTTAATGTCTCGTGTGTTTATGAGTCAGTGGGTTATAGATCAAATATCACCCAAATATGGTTCTACTCTATCCTGCCTGTTGCAAAATTTGTGCAGTAGTACTTTGCACAAGTTCTTCATTTGGCTGCACCTTTCTTTTTCTTCATTGAATAAATTGATTTTTTGTTGATTTTTAAACTTTTCTTTGCTTTGGGCATAATACCAAAAAGGCCAGTTGGTTTAAACTTTAGTGTTTACGCAGCCCAAAAACATTCATACTCTGCATAAAAGACAACCAGCTTATGATGAGGTAGTACTTGGACTGCAGTGGCTACGCTGCAGTCAAAGAAGTGTACAAGTACTGCAGGAAGGGGGAAGTTGGAGAGAGGTGGTGGATGGTGGTCTTGTGCCTGCACTCTGCATAGTTTGGAGCATGAGGGAGAGGGCAGGGTAATATTGTCACGTGCATAATTCCCACTCAAAACCACAAGTGATGCTTGATGGATATCGCACATGCGGAGGTCATTCATAAGCCTGGAAGATGGCTGGCTTAAGGCCGAATTTAGTACGAAGCACTCGAGCAGTGTAACTGCAACAAAATTTAACAAGCGTGTCTAAACTATGTCATTAATAAGGTTATAATTAATTATTATCACAATGTTGGAGTATGGTTCCAAGACTGAAATGTACACCGTCCCTCAGATTAGTCGGATGGCTCAGAGGCGAATATGCATATTCTATCCGGTGTATCTATGTACAGACTATCTATCTATCTATGTACAGACTATCCGGTCAGCCCGAAATTGCTCCCATTTTCAACAATCAAAAATTCTGCAATTATTGCAAATGTTATTTTAATGTTTGGGATTATCCCTCCAGAGATTAGCAATTGTACCAAAACAAATTGCATCAGAAGAATGGCAGAAACAGATGCAGACATGCACACTAGCCTAAGGAGGTATATAAATATTTAATCAATCACAACACAAACAAATTCAGAATCCCGGCAGGAAGACACAATTAATATATAATCATGCCAACTTAAATGCACAGCAATAAATTAGAACCCCCCGAGGGAGCCTGACTCACAAGAACCAAACATACAGAAACCGGGCGAGAAAGAGAACGCAGGCAAGAAAAGTCCCAGGGTTGTGGGGGCATCAGAAGCTTGTGGAGTAGGACGTGCCACAAGGTCGACCAGCGTGCCACCCTCCTGGAGAGCATCTCGCACCGTCTCTGCCACACACTCACACCGGCCCCGAGAACATGCCTCTTTATCCACTTCCCCCACACCTGAGGCATCATGGCCCAATTGGCGGTGATGAACCCAACCCAATCAGCATCGTGGATGCTGAGCAGTGCGGCCATGGTGTTATCCATTGCCAATCAGCACCGGCAATGTTGAAGGGCCAGAGCCTCTTCCTCTTCCCCAAGGCACAAGGCGAGGAAGGAATTTGGGCAGACGCTCATTGGCATTAAATATGAAATGCCAAAACGTCCCTCTAGCACAGTGGTTCCAAACCTTTTTTCTGTCATTTCCCCCTGCACCCAATTCAACCATCCAGATTTCCCCCTTCATGTGTATGAGAGAAAGAACAGTTAAAACACACTGAGACTATTTACTAATTTATTTTTCAAATGCACTAACACAGCGAACATTAAATTGCATTGAATAAGAACACAGTATTTTAGTGTGACTTCTGGCATTGTTTGCCGTTCATGAGTCCTTCAATGTCTGGGGGAGTTATGGAGAGCGCACAGCGAAGATCCGCCTCCACCTCCAACTTGTTGCGTGCCTTTGTTTTGAGGTGTACCAGTGCCGAAAATCCTGTCTCACACAGGTAGGTGGAAGAAAACTGGACCAATATCTGCAGAGCATTGGTCGCAAGAAGCAGGTAGGTTCCTCGGACTTGGGTCCAAAACTCTTCCAGTTCCATATTCTGGAAGGCATCCTTCGCTGTAGAGTCGTTTTTCAAGTCCAGGAACTCTTCCTGCCACGCTTCTGGCACATCATCAACGTTCCTCTGAAATGGGTCTCTGATAAGCTTGTTCTCGTTGCTCTCGTTTGTGATCCCCGGGAAGTAATACTTGAATTCTTCCTCCAAGCCTTCGAGGTGTTGTTTGATATCCTCAGCTATTGGATCAGGCAGACCATCCTCCATATCCTCCACACATTCGTTCAGAGCGAGGAATGAGGAAAAACTTCCACTCCCCGCTCTTTTCTTCCACAGTTCCAGTTTAGCCACGAAAGCTCTGATCTTGTCCGACTGAAAAAGAATGTTGGTCCCTTTGCCCTGCAGTTTCCTGTTGAGCTCGTTCAATGCACTGAAAATATCGGACAAGTAGGACAGCCGCACACGGAAAAACTCACCCTTCAACGCCTCCAGAAGCACAACATTCTCTTAGGCCCGAAGGAAGGCTACCACCTCATCAAACAATTCCAGGACTCACTGCAACATGTTTCCCTTTGAGAGCCACCTCACCTGAGTATGAAACAGCAACGATTCGTGGTCGGCTTCCATGCCTTCACAGAGCCGACGGAACAGCCGAGTGTTCAGAGCGGAACCCTTGATAAAGTTGACGACTTTGATGACGGTCTCGAGATGCTGCTTGAAGTTCTTGGGGAGAGTTCTCGAAGCAAGCGCCTCTTTGTGGATCAGACAGTGTGTCGATTCCACTGCCGGATTCTTTTGCTTGACGAGCGTGACGAACCCCGATCGAGAGCCGAGCATGGCTGGGGCACCATCCGTGCACACCCCAACCAGAGACTCCCAGCTGATGTTGCTGTCTTCGAAAAAGTCATTGATAAGGTCCATCACATCCTGAGCTTTGGTCGTGGTCTGGAGAGGTTTGCAGAAGAGGAATTCTTCTGCAATTCCTTTTTCGGTGGTATAACGAACAAAGACCAACAGCTGGGACAGATTCGCAACATCTGTCGATTCGTCGAGTTGAATCGAAAAAAAACTGTGACCCTCGAACCTTCTGAACAACTTGGTTCTTGATGCTCTCGGCCATATCATTGATCCGTGACCGAATGGTGTTGTTTGAAAGGGAAATCTGGGTCATCTTGTTGTAGGCAGCCTCACCAAGGACCAACTTCACGCACTGCAGCATACAGGGCTTCACCAATGTTTCACCAATTGTGTGTGGTTTCTTCTCCCTCGCAATCTTGTACGAGACTTCGTACGACGCTTTCACAATAGCGTCCGTTTGCTGACGAAACGTTCCAGTTGAGTCCAGTCTCATCGTCTTCAGATAATTTTGTTTCAGCTTGAAGTATTCACGATCCTTGTTCTGTAGTTCGGGATGGCATCCTTGAAGGTGTTGCTTCATCTGGAATGGCTTCATGCTACCATTCCCCAAGGTCTTTGTGCAGATGACACATTGTGGCAGATGTTCCCCGTTATTCACAACGAACGTAAAACCGAAGTCTCGATATGCTTCTGAATATATCCGTTTTTTCGACATGATCACTTGCGGACCTGAAAAGAACAAGAGAGATCATATTAAGACATGTAATATAAAAGAACAAACTAAAAAAGAAGAAAGAAAATAAAACATAAGAATGAAAGCGGGTAAAGTTCAGGAAACGGGTACTCCTGAGAAGAGAAGAACAGAAGGCTATTACTGGAAATTATTTTCTAATTATTTTCTGATAATTTCCAGAATTTTAATTCCAGACTAGAATTTCCCCCTGAAACACCCAAATTTCCCCCCTGGGGGAAATTTCCCCCCCCCCCCGGTTGGGAACCCGTGCTCTAGCACAACCACCAGACAACCCCCCACACATAGGAGACACATGATGAGACATACTTAACTCTTCCTATCCATGAATGACTAGAGGTTACAACACCATCTCCCAGAGGTGCACAATCTAACAGGATGACATCTCCATCCATGTGTCCTTATTACAGGGTTCTAAAGTCCTCTAACCTGCATGAACACAAATTGGGGTTGGAAAGGATTTACGAGACTGATGGTATCGCAAATACAGGGATTAAGAAACACAAGGCGAGCGTCCAAATGGCAGTTTATTACCTGGAAATAATCACATGGCAAAAGCACTCGAGACACTCACCGGGTGGAGGAGCCCAGCACTGGACGTGACGTCCCAGTATGTTACATGGGTTTTATACCTGAAATCTCATAACAAACACCAACTCCCGACCCACATAAGCATAACAATATTTTAATTTCACAAGTTCTGCAATTCTGCAATACTTTTTTTTTCTTCTTTTGAATGCAGCACATGTCTCCAGAGAGCATCATTTGCTGAGGGTGCAGCTATGCCTCTGATGCAATTCCCCTGGAGGTTACAGCAGGAATGTGAAATTTCACCATGATATTTCTCCAACTCTTCACGAAGGACACCGTGGGATCTTTATCATCCACCGACTAATGCCGGCAGATAGGATGTCCAGTTTAAGACGAATCCAAGGGATGGCAAACATCTAATATATAAAAGGGAGCTCGGTCTCTGCGTGCATGTGTCCATCCGTCAACGTGGGTGCTTCTACTAATGATGAATCAGCCTGCCTGTGAGACAGTTTATATAGCTGCCTCCAGGATGACAGTTTATAGCTGGATCGAGATTCAAACCCAGGCTATCTGACAAACACCGGCCCTCGGATGGATGGCTCAGAGGTGAGTGTGCATATGACGGGGGCTCTTGGATAGTCGAGGCTATCATGCCAGCCCACAATTGTTACCATTTTCCATCATAAAAAAACATCTTCCTATTGTTGAAAAACGATATTTTAACGTGCAGCAAAATTTCCAATGACGTCATGGATCCACTTCATTGTGTTGGCAAAGATTCTGAAAACCTTAGCACAGATGAAGTGGAAATAATAAAAAAAATGGTCACCAAAAGTCAACAAGAACCAATGGTCCTTGTTCCTGTTGAGTTATTATTTCAGTTCTATGGAAATGGTGAATTACCTGATTGAATTACTTCAAATGATAGATAATGAGTGAATTACCCATAACAATAAGATGTTATTTTAAGAATCTTTTGTACATACAAACTGAAGGATTCATCTTTGACAGACACTTAAGTAATGTCCTTCTCAAACAGCTCATATAACAATGTTCTGTGATCGTTGCATTATTTAATTAGTTTAAAATTGAATTATATTGTGTTCGTCTTTCTGCTCCACAATTCTTGGGGGTGGGGTGTGTGTCTGTCTATGTCTATTTCTATGTCACACACACACACACACACACACACACACACACACACACACACACACACACACACACACACACACACACACACACACACACACACACACACACACACACACACACACACACACACACACACACGAGGACGGTGTGAGGACTGCACGAGGCCTTTGAAAAGAGGAAGGCGAGGACATTTGGAGTCATCATGTGGAGAGTTGCAAGAGAAGCGCCATTTTGCCTGCGTGTGCACGTGTTGGTGTATGCACCTCCATTCTGGGTTCGATGGGGATCAGCTCTTGCCTAAGTTGAGTAGCAATGTACTTAAAAGGGGGGAGGGGGGGTTCTTTTTATTTTGGTCACCCCATTGTCTCTATTTTGTGTCCGTGTGCAAGTCCTCGACCGTAGGAGTTATTCGTTTATTCATATCATTATTTCCTTTTACATTATTAGTCGGGTCAATTTATGACAAACAACCACCAAACCCACAACAAATTGCAACAAAAGATTTCTCAGTGGTTTTCATTCCTACTGGATATACTGATGAACAGAAAAAAGTCTACCAAAATATGACATCCGGAAATGGGTTAAAAGTCATTCTGGATTCCTTCTGGATTCCTCCTGAGCTCCGCCGTCACGGCCCTTTTGATGGCCTCCCCATTAGGAAATCGGGTCCCTTTGATCACCCCCTTGAGCTTGGGGAATAGGAAAAAATCACAAGGGGCCAAGTCTGGCAAATACGGGGGTTGCTCCAGAGTTGGCACGTTCCTCTCCGCCAGAAACTGTCGGATGCTCAGGGCACTGTGAGTAGGGGCATTGTCATGGTGGAGCACCTAGGCGTTGTTCTCCCACAGATCCCTCCTCTTGTCCCGGACTGATCTCATGAGGTGCCAGAGGATCTTCTTGTGCACGTATTGATTCACTGTTTGACCCTGTGGTAGAAACTTGAAGTGGACGATGCCCTTGATGTCAAGAAACGTCATGAGCATCACCTTGACCTTCGACTTCGACATCCTTGCTTTCTTTGGTCTTGGTGATGCCGGACTTTTCCACTGATGACGCTGTCATTTGATCTCGGGATCATATTCGAATATCCACGATTCATCGCCAGTAATGACTCTCCTGAGCAAGTCTGGATCATCCTTGAAGCGCTCGATAATATCTTGACAGACAGCGACTCTTTGCTGTTTCTGGTCCTCGGGCAACAGCTTGGGGATCATCTTTGAGCACACCTTGCACATTTCGAGATTTTCAGTGATGATGCTCCAGACATTGTCCTTGTTGATGGAAAGTTCCTCAGCAATCATCCGCACTGTGAGTCGACGATCTGCGCGCACCATCTGCTTCACACGCTCGATGTTGTCCACCGTTCTGCTCGTTGAAGATCTTCCAGACCGTAGATCGTCTTCAACCTACTCCCATCCCTCTTTGAACCTATTGTGCCATTCAAATGCATGTGTACGTGACATCGTTTCTTCCCCGGAGACTTGCTGCAGCATTGTGAAGGATTCAGAAGGTGTTTTGCCAAGCTTGGCAAGAAACTTCAGATTGGCTCTCTGCTCACGACTCATCGCGTGACGACTCAGACTGGACAACGTGTAAAGCACGACATGTAAAAAAATCACACAATGAGCACAGTCAACCATCACCAATCATCTATATTGCTGGAATGTTGCAAAAGACTGTGACGCAACCTGTTAATTCAAGTCGTGTAAGTGGAGCACACAGCAGGCTCAGTCCCGTTACTTTTTATACGGACCTCGTATCTGTCCGGGTTCTTCCCGACATCCTTGTTTCTTTCAAACTTCTTTCTATTTTTCTTTTACAATTCTCTTTACTCATTCTAATTCTTGCTTTTTCATCTCTTAGTCTCAATTTCTTTCTCTTTTGTTTTTTATCTGTCTAAGGAGAAGTGAATTCTTGCAGAAATTTTACTGTGAGGCTCACTCGGCTGCGCCTGGATGGGTTTGACGATTGTGGAATAGCGGCTGAAACCCAAATCCTATCCAGGTTCCTCCATCTTTGGTCGATACTTCTTCAGGTTCTTTCTGATGACTCCAACGCCCTATTTGGTCTTCCGTTTGATTGCATCGATGAAAAGATACTGGAAGTGTTGCTGATAGAACTTGTACCGGTCGTCCTTGGTCCTCTACAGATGGAACGCATGCAGTGAAAATGTTCTTCACTCCCGCAAGGTGGTGATACGAGTTCTTCCCCATGAGTCCAGACTTTTGAGACACCCGGTAAAACCCCCAAAAAGTACTATTTCACACGTTTCAACCAAGCTGTTTGTAAATACATCTGTAAAATATATAAAGATGCCAAATCAAAATACAGTAAATCTCTGTGGGTATAATTTGCATAATGGTTCATCTTTCATTGAATAATAATGAATCAGTTGAGTTGTTCCATTTCGACAATTGCAGTGAAATTAGACTATCTTTCAAGATTGCGACCTCGTCTGACAAGATGGCACAGGGGTAATGCACTTATCTTTGAGCTGTGATAACCAGCCCACTATAAACTGTAGGATGGGTTATTCACAAGCAGGGTGTTGGATCACAAAGTGCACCGCCAAGTGTCCCATCTGCTCGCATTAGTTGGTGTATGTTAGATATACGATCGTATACTTCGCAAAGAGTAGGTGAGTTATCACCGCCACCCTGTATAAATTACAAATTCCTGGGTCCTGTTGAATGTCAGGCCTGGCAAGACGGTTCGTGAAAGACATGAGTCAAAAAAGACAAGACATCGGCGTATTCTATATATTGCCATTAGCTTGGTGTGCAACAAAGGAAAGGGGATGGGAGGACAGAAGGCTCAAAAGAACAAAGCAACTTCACGCAGGGTCAGGTGTCTATGGTATGGCATATTTGTTGGTATGCAGAGCTTGCCGTTGTAATGCAAGGCACCACATGCTAGCAGATGGAGGCCCTGCACAAACAGCCTGGTGCTACCTCACCCCACAATGAGTTCCACAGGCTCTGCAACTGGGGTGAGGGAAGCAGCTCAGCAGGGATGGAGAGGGTGGGTTGAGTAAGGGGGATGTTACAATCATTAAAAAGGATGCTGGGAAGTGGGTAGACGCAGACTTTCTCGATGGTCCTGTGACATATTAATCAGGAATGGTGTCATGAGCATGCAAGACGAAGCCCTTCCTGCAAAGAAGGGCCTACAGTACAGGTACAACTTCGATGGTTTTTCTTCACCACACAGATATACCATCGGGAGTTCCTCTACCTCTCCCACTCCATTCTTTTCCCATGCACGTACCAATGCTGTCACACACCTCCAAGCACAGCTTGCAATGTCCCTGAGGGTGGAGCTCTTAATAACACAGCTCGGTTGAGTGGAAACCACTACTCTTAATCTCCCAAATGGTTCAATTTAGAGCCTAACTGTACCAAGGAAGCTAACAATTAGAAACTGCCTTCAGTATAAGCAAATAAATTAGAGGCATAGAAGAACAGAAGGTAAATGACACAGAATAATAATTAAATAACCAACAATAATCAATATTTTTTATGCTTTCGGCTAGCAGGGACAGTAAGAGAACAAGGTGGGATTGGGAGGGGGGGGGGATAAAATCAGATGAGAGAGAGAGAAAGAGGAGTTAAAAGGAAAAAAAAAACAATAAGATATGTCAGGCTTGAGGGGAAGATGCTGAGAGCAAGAGAAGAAGAGAACAAGAGTCAGGATTAGCAGATCGAGGGAGAGGGATGACTGTTTTGGCTGACGCTTCTTCTGGACTCTTGCTGAATGTGCCTTTGGCACATTGCAAAAGCAGCTGCAGGGTGTAGTGTTGGAGAAATATCTGTGGATAAGATGAGTTTGGTTCGTCCCATTTCCTGTTAATATAATTAGCCAGCGGCAGCCATGGTTATAACACACAAACAGACACATACAAACGGACACTTTTCCTTTCACCAATAGATGCAAAAAATCTCATATAATTTCTCTTGTGGCCCCAGACCAAAACAAAAACATATACAATATTTATTTATAACATCCCTCACAGCCCATAATCTCCCACTCAAACCCCTCCCCCCTTTCTCCCAAACATGATTAATGACCCTGTGTTTAATTAATCTTACCCTGTGCATTGACAATATCCTGACATGACCTTCCCATCAGTGTTAAGAAGCACCCAAACCAGATATGGTGTCTCCTTCTGTGAAGTCTGTCTGAATGTTGGAAATGATGGCATCATCTTTCCAACTGCAGACATCCATTCAATAAAAGCCTAACATGTTCACAGAGGTCATCTCACAAGGTTCAATTTGTCATGGATGTTCAAACTGAGCAAGTGAGACAGGGAGTGCCATGGTCAATGATGTTTGCAGATGACATTGAGCGAAATGGTGGGGATGATGAGAGTATGACTGAGTATCTGGAGAAATGGAGACAAACGCTGGAACATAAGGGTGGGAAGATCAGTTTACCAAAGACTCAATATGTGAATTGTCAGTTTGAGCTTAGGGAAGAAGATCGGGGTGAAGTTGTAAAACTTATGGGTGGAAATCTGGAGAAAGTGAGTAGTTTCAAATCCATGGGGTCAGTGGTGGCAGAAGATGAAAATATGGGAATGGAAATTAAGCAACAGATAAATTCTGGTTTGAATGATTGGAGGAAGTGCAGTGGAGTGTTGTGTGATAGAAAAGTACCGCTGAAACTGAAAGGAAGAACTTACAAGACAGTTGTGGGACTGGCCTGGTTATCTAGTGTGGAAAATTGGGCAACATCAAGGAAAGAGGAACATAAACTGGATGTAAATGAGATGCAGATGCTGAGACGGATGTGTATAATGACGAGAACGGGAACCAGTATATCAGAGAGTCAATGAGGATTGTGGAAGCATCGAAGAAAGTAGCTGGGAAGAGATTAAATTGGTTTGGTCATTTGATGAGGAGAGTATGTGGTGAGATGAATGATGGAGATGAAACTGCCAGGAAGAAGAAAAAGAAAGCCAAAGACCAGATGGAAGGATGCGGAGGCAAGAGATTTAGAAGTTGCGGGATTGGAAGAAGAATTGGCAGTTGATAGAAGTAGATGGAGAATGGTGATCAACCAGCATTGTGGTGACCCCAAGTAAAAACAAGTCTGGAGATGGCGATGGTTCACGAGCAATGCACACGGTTCGCCTTTTTTATTTTTTGACCTTTGAGGGGACGCCACGGACAAACTGGCGGGAATCGGGAAAAACGTAAATGATGAAAGTTGTAGTACTCGAAGAGCACCACTTGCATACCAACTTTCATTCGAAACAGTTGAAAACCCTAGGAGCTCGATGTCCAATTTATTGATTTTTTTGACATTTTCTAAGTTCGTGACTTTGTGACCTTAACCTTGGGACGAAAATGAAAAATCGAGCTCTGTGGAGCTATGCAGCTGCCATTGGGCTAACCAAATACCGAAACCCTGCCAGATTCGACAAACCCCTCGGAGAAGATGCAACTTGAAATCGGCTACCCCTAAAAACACATGTTTTTTGGGCGTGGCTCCGCCCATAATGGGAGCAGCATGCCCATTCTCAGGAAAACACAACTAGATCATGATATAAACCTCCCACTCAAATTTTATCAGGATCGGATCAAAACCCATGGAGCTATGTGTGGGACAGACAGACAGACAGACAGACAGACAGACACACCCATAACGAATATAGTGGTCACTTACTGACTCGTGAACCAATAACGAATATAGTGGTCACTTACTGACTCGTGAACCAATAACGTATATAGTGGTCACTTACTGACTCGTGAACCAATTTGAGAAGCCAAAAGAAAAAAAGATCACAATACAGTGTAACACAAATTGGAAGTTCCGCCACCCAGATCCCCCCACCCCTCCCCTTGGCGCTCACACAGGGAGCGAGTATTTCTAGTACAAATAAATATTCAAATGTGCAGCCCACCTGCAGTATAGGCAATTACTGCACTGGTGGGGAAAAGCCAAGAACACTGTATATTAACTGAAAACAAAAGGTAATACCACCTGCTGGCCATCGAACGCTTATCCTGTGTGACCAAATTACATCCTGAATGGAAATATTATACCAAAAGTGATTAATATACAACATCATCACTAACTACAAACATGGAAATCATAATATTCGGAACTCTATAATATACAGGCACGGAATCCTGAATTGACTTTCCCAACAAAAGTCATGACATCCCATTAATTGTCAGGATTTCCCTGACATCATCATGTGCTTGCCTTATATAGCAATGAATAACATCAAGAGAATGTGAATAGTCAGTGAATGGGTTCTTCTGTTTAGTGTTCTCATCTTCACCGATGGCTGAGGATGCTCAGTACCCACATTCAAATCCCATATAATCTAGATGTTTGTCCATCATCAACTGCTATCACGAGAATTCACAATAAAGTACACTGATGTATGCTAATGTCTTTGTCCTATATATATATATATATATATATATATATATATATATATATATATATATATATATATATATATATATATATATATATATATATATATATATATATATATATATATATATATATATATATATATATACAAGCTCCACCATTGGGCTTTACAACAATGTAAATGTTTTTAATGCTCTCATTTTAAAAGCATCATCTCCAAGAGGAAGGAGTTCATGTAGTTCCAAAAAGGAAGATTCATTGGCAGTTTGTGGCCATTTCCATAAGGACGGTTCTCATTCTCCAATCAACCTTGAGGAATGACAACATGAACCACACACAATAGCAACCCTCACCATTAATCTGACAAACGATATGAACTCACTTCAAGAGGGAAGACAACTCGACAAAGGTTGTTTTTTTTTTTAAAGAATAAAAGTGGCTCTTTCGACACATTGATACGACCAAAAACGTTCAGGTAGTCAATCGGGATGTCAGGTATACTAATAAGTACAGTGACTGTGCATCCAACCTTGCATTCACTCGAAAGCACAGAAGAGCTGCAGCACACGAGTCTTTCATCAGTATGATAAATACATGGCACTACCTTGGGG
Organism: Eptatretus burgeri; assembly: GCF_056783735.1. Classification (NCBI taxonomy): domain Eukaryota; kingdom Metazoa; phylum Chordata; class Myxini; order Myxiniformes; family Myxinidae; genus Eptatretus; species Eptatretus burgeri. The sequence goes on along the minus strand of NC_140966.1, from coordinate 30,901,575 downwards.
TGGTACAATGAGCAGGTGTCCTGGGCTTTCAAAATGTAGAAACAAGGTTTGTAATACGATGGATTCTGGGACACCTTTTCAATTCTGATGGCAGTACCTGTAAGATATACTCAACATAAATTACAGGAATAACAATTCAATGAGCAGGTAAAATGAAAAAGCATGCGAGGTGGCATAATGGTGAGTGTCCATGCTGAGTCTTGGAGGTCGGTGGTTCAAACCCCAGCCGAGTCACACCAAAGACTTTTAAAGTAGCTTGTGCTGCTGCCTTGCTTGACACTCATCATTTGAAAAAGGACAGAACACGGACAAACAATCAGAAGTTGATAATAATAACACGGGCTTTGATGGACCTAATACGAGCAGACGGGAGGGAGAGGAGTCGAGGTGGTGCAGATGTAGGAGATGATTGCTGGTGCCATCGTCACATTCCAAATTCCTGTACTAACCTTCAGGGGGCACTGGAGATCAGTGGCTCAGTCGTGCTCTCCAAAATGATGCAACCTGTAGCCAAATTCTGCATACGAATGAATGTATCAGCAAAGTGTCGTGGGATCTTTCACCTCACCTCTCCTGGCCCCCATCACAACTTCACAGCTCCTCTCTAGTTTCAGTGTTTCTGTGGGCATAGTCACCTCTGCTTGTGGGGTAGTGTGGGGGAGTTCAAGGTCGTAAATTCAAATTATATTTAAAGTTTCATTTTAGAAAAGCAAGAAGTTAATTAAAGTTACATCAATTATGTTTGAGTCGGCCTATATTTGGTATTTTTTTTTGCCAGTTTCCAGGAGTTTGACACTCCTCATGTTTATTATATTATTACATGAATGACAACATAATCCTCCCAGGGTATTTATCTTTTCCGGTGAGCTCACAACAGCATATCGGACACAGGAAGGACAAATGTATAAGCGTTACCAAGATATTGTAAAGGTCATTTTGAAGTTTTGCAGAATAGCTCCTGATTCGGTCATCATAACGCTGTCGCATATTTCGAAGGACATCATGTCCAGGTAACAAAGGACAAACACAAACATAAATGTATAAAGGCAAATGTGCTGGCACTTGGCCCAGGCTTCATGTGTAATACCTGCGTCCTCTTTTCAAGCACCAACGGTGAAACATCAGCGACTGATGAATTCTGTCGTAACGCCAGCTCTCTCGATCATGTTTATTGCTACGTTAGTATGGTGTAAGATCCTAACATTTATGTCATATGCATAAATTGATCAAAAGGAACAGTGTTGCTTTATGAATTAAAAAAAATTCACAAAAATTTCCAACCTACCTTGTAGACCTACTCTGCTCTGTTATTGAAAACTAACACATTAGTGTGATTTTTAAATCGTGGAGACAAAGTTCCAATGCATATTTTGTACGCAGTAGGAAAGCAGGAAGAATGTTCAGACTTGCTACGCGCGCTGCTGCACAAGTGGGGGGAAGACATCAAAGTTGAAATTCGCATACATAAGAAATAGATGACATCTGTATCATTGTACATACAACATGCAGTTTGTAAGAAGGTTAAAAACAATTTACCAACTGCCTTTTGCAACCACTTTTCCTTAGCAGGTGAATTAAGCATAACATCTACTCAAAAGTCTATGTTCAATTTCAGATGCTGTCTTGATAAAAGGCCATTGAACATACCCTGCGCAGGAATTGAAGGAATACTGTTCTAGTATGATGCACAGATTTTGTTTAAATGTTATATTATCTTTCGACTGATGCACTTAATGTTTCAGCAGAAAGGGAAATAAACAGAAAGAAAGAAAAAAACATGCAGGTTGCCTTAAAAGCACCTGTTTTTTTATTTGTTTCATTCACCCATCACCATAAACATGAAATGAAGGAACATGTGCTCTTTGCCCCAACAAGCTTATTTTTCTTGTGTATGGCAGCTTGGTTGCCAGGTCATTTTGTTGGGGCGTGACTATGCCGCTGATGTTGTGCCCCCTTACCAGTGCACTGGTACTCATTTTACTAATCTCAGAAGGATGACACGCTGAGTCAACCCCATGTGGTGTTTATTCAGTGGCAAACGGAACTTCAACTCAGGACCCAAAGATCCCAAGCCAGCCACCCTAACCATGAAGCCAACACCAGGCCAGTCCCAACATTGACCCTCCCTCTCATTTTGGACACTTCAAAATGACAACCACTTAAAATATGTTAATCACTTTACTATTCCTTTACTATCCCTAAATGTCAGGTCAGGCCAGATTTGATCTGTGACTTGCTACAGGTACCGTGTAAACCTGTACTAACCTGTTTTGTGGTCGGGTTGTCGGCGACTAAACCCTCTCCCCCCACCAGGTTTCCTGGTGAGGAGGGTGTATGGATATGGACACCCAGCAGGATTAAAAACAAAACTTGTCAAAGGGTGGAGGAGCTCCTTGTGAGCCAACGGCCATCAATATCTAATGCCCAACTGTGTCTGCGGACGTCCTCCTGTGGTTGGGTTACTTTCTTAAGGAGGTTGGTGGCAGGATTTGCATTCCGGCCAATGTAAAACCCTTCACGCCACAAAACACAAGAAACACCCAAATAAATCTGAAAACCCAGTTCATGGGAGAACCTCCTGTGCAGCTGCCTTTTGCAGGGCAGCTCACCGGATGACAGGATTGGGGCAAAGCCTTCGGGACCCCCACTCTTTGATGATAAGAGGAAAACCATGGGGTAACCTTCTCGGGTCAGATTGTGGTAGTGTGTGTCGGGGTGTTGCTGAGGTGTCATCCACCAGATGGCGCTCTTCTTGGGTTAACCTGAGGCGGTCCCTTCGGGTGAGTGCCTGGAATGTCCTATCCTAAGAGAGGATGATCACCTGTCTCATCATCTGAACTCAAGTGTTTGGACATCTCTGAGGACTCAAGCGTTTGCAGCACTTTCTGAGGTTCGGAGACTGGATAGTGGCAGGAGCATGGCGGGTCGTTACAGCTACTATTACTCTGGTCACTCTGATGGTTACCATGCCAAGGAGTTGCTGTAGCTGTGTCCAATAAGCTGACTCCAATGATAATTGAGGAAACACCTGTCAACGAGCGTAGTATGAGACAAAGGATTCGTCACTCCTTGAGTGTCGTTTCCCTTGTCTCTGAATATGTTCCGACTAAGGCGCGTGATTTCACCATGAAGGACGCCTTCGATGCCACGCTCGAGTCTGTGGTTGACCAGTGCCCCAGGTGAGATACTGTTCTAGTCTTGGGGGATTTCAATGCATCGACTGGAACTGATAGGGATGGTGATGAGACACGTGTTGGTCCCCATGGGTCAGGAACGGTGAACCAGAATAGCACTAAGTTCCTTGATTTTGCAAGAAGTCATGGACTTAGGGTGGCTGGTTCATGGTTTCAGAAGAAGTCATGCTGGGAGAATGGTAGCATCCCAGCCTCAGCTGGATGTAGGCAAGCTCAAGGATGAGAGAGTAGTTGAGGAGATTGCGAGCAGGTTGAGTGGGGATTTGGGAAGGGGGGGGTCTGGGTGCTTTGGGGAATCCTGATGAGTTGTGGAGTGCCTTCAAGACCACCATCCTTGATGTTGACAGTGGATGTCTTGGAACTCACCATAGGGCGAAGAAGAATTTTGTCAATCAAGGGACACTGGATACCGTTGACCAGAGTCGCAGGGCCATGCTTAATAGTATAGCTGAGCTGTTCAGGAAGTTGATGTGTAAAACTGTACGTGCACTGAGGGTGGACAAGGGGGCCTATATGCGATGAATCTGTGAGGGGGTAGAGCATCACCTATAGTCGTGATTCTCATCCTGCTTACAGGGGAATTAACGCATTGTGTCCCTCCAAGCCCATCCCTTGGTGTACTGCAGTTAGAGCGGAGGGTGGTGGTCTCTTGATGGAGGAGTCCAAAGTAAAGGCCCGCTGGGCCTGTGACTTTGAGCAGCTGAACCAGGCTGATCCATCATCTGTTGAGTGGGATGTCAGGGGTGTTACAATCCCTATTGCTGACCATCCAATCAACTGTGATCCACCTTCGTTTGTGGAAACACAGGCTGCAGTGAACCAGTTGAAATGGGGTAAACCTCCTGGGATTTGTGGCATCCTTTCTGAACTTTTCGAGGCTGGTGGAAATGTTGTACTCATGTCACTGCACGCAGTTCTGTGCTCTGCCTAGAACACAGCCATCATCCCAACTGACTGGAAGAGGGGCCTTGTCCCTCTTTCGAAAGGGAAGGGTGATCGCCAGGACTGCAACAACTACCGAGGGGTGAAACTGATCTCAGTGCCAGCAAGGTCTTTGCTCGGATAATTCTTGATAAGGTTGAGGTTCTTGACAGTTCTTGATAAGGTTCTTGACACCATCTGGTTGAGCACCAGTGCCTAGAGCAGTCAGGCTTTACACCAAAGAGATCAATGATTGACCACTTCCTTGCCCTTCGGGTCCTCACAGAACGCAGACGAGAGTTTCGGCAGGGGTTGTTTGCAGTCTATGTTGATCTCTGCAAAGCGTTTGATGCAGTGAATATGGATGCCCTCTGAAGGATTTTTGGTCTTCGTGGGGTGCCACCAAAACTGATCAATCTGATGCCTGAACTGTACTCACTGAGAGTCCTGTGAGATGTGGTGATACCATCTCTGACTTATTCCCAGTTGTTGCTGGAGTGTGTCAGGGGTGTGTACTGGCCCGCACACTTTTCAGCGCTTATGCGGACTGGATTCTGGGGAGGATGTTGGAGAGATCAAGCTACGGTGCATCATTTGGAAATGTCAAGATCTCTGAACTTGATTTCGCAGATGATGCAGTCACCTTTTTTGAAATTCTGGATATCCTTTTGGGGGCTCTCAAGGTGCTGAATGAGGAGTCGGAGCCACTGGGATTACGAGTTTCCTGTGTCAAAACTAACATCCAGGCTTTCAATGACATCTTGGATGTTGCTATCTTGTCTGTACCTGTTTGGGATGAGGATGTTGAGATCACAGAGACATTCACTTACCTTGACAGTGATATTCATGTCTCTGATAGCTGTGAGCCAGAGGTCAATAGATGTCTGGGTCGGGCCTGGGAAGTCATGGATTCACTGAATAATGGGGTGTGGCACTGTCGGTACCTATGCAGGAGGATGAAAGTCCGAGTCTTCAGGTCCTTGGTCCTTTCAGTCTTGCTTTACAGATGTGATACTTGGACTCTGACCAGGGATCTGAGATGGAGACTTAATTCCTTTGGCACCTGGTCTCTTCGGAGAATCCTTGGCTATCGCTGGTTGGACTTTGTGCCCAACGAGTGGTTGCTGAGAGCGACTCAAGTGAGATTTGTTACCTGCGTAGCCTGTGAGCGTCACCTGCAGCTGTATGGACATGTGGCTCATTTTCCTGACGCTGATCCTGTTCACCAGATTCCTTCAGCGAGGGAATCTCGTGAGTGGAGGCGGAAAATGGGCCGACCATGTACCTTGTGGTTGCAGCAGGTTGATCAGAATCTCAAGGAGATGGGGATGGGCCAGGCATCAGCCTGGGGGATGGCCAGACGGAGGCCCCTCGAGTACCGGTGTAAAGTAGACAAAGTGACACGCTGCTCCGGTGCATGTTCCCACACCTGACTTGACTTTACTCTGACAGGTGCCTATCTGTGAAGCACACGTGGAAGGGTGTACACATGCACGCACACACACACACACACACACACACACACACACACACACACACACACACACACACACACACACACACACACACGGATGAGGTATTGGGTGAGTGGCTCACAGAAGGTAACACATTTCTCATGACAAAATCTGAAGAAACCCAACTACCTCACAAGTATAGTTGATGAGTGACATGTTTACCAACAACAACAAACTTCCAACAGGAATCATCACATAAATGATGGAGCACCACCTAACACAACAAGGAGACCTGAAGGTCTGGAAGAGGGGATGCTATGGAACAATTAACCCCTACTACTCAACAAGGCCCTTCTCGAAAATTATAAAAACCAACGACCCAAATTGTCCACAGCCTGGATGGACTATAAAAAGCTTTTGATAGTGTCTCATATTCATGGATGATAAAATGCATGCAGGTCCAACAACAACAACAAAAAACAAGGTCAACTCCCAAATAATCAAATTCATTGAGAAAGCAATTGAGCAATGGGATATCACAGCATTTGGAAGGAAACATCAAAATACCAGGAGTGAAGATATGTCATGGGAACTTCTGAGATAATGGCCTTTCCCCACTCCTGTTTTGTACAGCGCTGGACCCACTTATTAACCTCATTAATGAGCAAGGACACAGATACACATTGACATTCAACAGAAGAACATCAAAAGAAACAGGAAAGGTGACACATCCACTCTATATGGATGACTTAAAACTATTTGCAGCAAATAAAGGAATTGTCAGAACAACTGAAATTAGTGAAACAGTACTCCGACGATATTCAAATTGAATTTGGCCTAAATAAGTGTGCCGAGTTCACATTCGCCATGAATCAACTTTTCGTACCAGTATTCTAATACAGCTGTGGAATAATAAACTGGCTACATGTGGAAACCAATAAACACTATATCAAAACGAGGAAGTTCCTCACTATCCACAAAATGTTTCACAAGGATCAATGCATCCTGATAATGTACCTGCAGAGACGAGAAAGAGGGAGCAGCCTGATGGAGTTCAACAAAGTTCACAGAATGGCAACTGCAGAATTGGCTGAGTATATGAAAACTTTAACAGACTACCGAATCTAATTTGTCTGCAAACATAAAGTAAGCATAAAGACAGCAGGCCAAAAAAGGTATTTGTAACCCACCAAGCAAAACATTCCCAAACACAGGTGCAAATAGAAGATGTCATACAAAACAGCAACGGATACAGCCAAAAGAATTGCAAAAAAGACAAAGAAAAATATAAAACGAAATGGCAACGAGAAGGGCACTCAGTAGAGCACACACCTCCGCCACGTAATGCCTGATCCACAAGAACATATCGGGCCCAATACGTTTTTGAAATATCATGCTATATGTCGTTTTTGGCCCGATCTCTCAATGGTGAAGAATTACTTGAAAAATTCTAGTCGGATCTGGATCCGGATCTTCACCAAAATCTAATCAGTTCGTACTTGTCACACACCCATCCTGTCCACCAAATTTAATCTGGATTTTCGTCTACAACTTTTTGAGATATCCTGCACACCGACAAACAAACAAACAGACAAAGGAGGGGTGAAAACATGACCTCCTTCACCTTCGGTGGTGGAGGGAACTCAACTGCGATGGAGAACGAATCTTGTATAAATGGATGATGTGTGTGTGTGTATGTGTGTGTGTGTGTGTGTGTGTGTGTGTGTGTGTGTGTGTGTGCTATATTTTTTGTGGAGTTCCCTGGAGCTTTCTGATGTGGAGTGTGATGCACCAAAATGATTGTCGTGATCTCATTAGTTTATTAGCCGAATTCATTACAAAGAATCCAGAAGAATTTCCATGTTTTAAACGCACACCATGTTAAGGTGTACAGAGCAGCTTTATTGGTCCTTCCACAGCATGGCATGTATTCTAATCACAAAAGAAACAACAAAAACAATGATAACATTCTAACAAATAGTGTATGAATTAATACTAATAACATTAACAACAATAATAATAATAATACTGAACATACAGTATAATCTCCGCCCTGGCCCAAGCACAACTGGGTTTGGTGAAAGGCAAGCTGATGCTGAAAGCAGTATAGCAGGGGGGGGGGTATGCTACAAGACCATGAAGACCAACGAAAATTTGGTCCAATGGACCAACAGGCCCACCAGTCATCATGAATGTCCAAGACCAAGAAAACTATATGAACGGCTTTAAGAAGATGGCAGGACTGCATCAATCAGACAAGTGTGGGTTCTGAAAGGTAGAAACACAAAGCACAAGTCACCTCCTATTGGGATGTAAAAAAAAACACGTCAGAACAGCTGTATACACAATGGCACAACAAAGGTATTCAGAGTACTCCACCGGCACATCTACAAAATATTCAATATCCCAGTTTTGGAAAACTCATGGAAACATGAACCAAAACCAATCACTGAAAACATGGAAGTAATGCTCACGCCCGACCTGATGATTCTCTCGAGTGTGAACATGGAAAACAAAGCATTGTGACTGGATATCGTACTTCGGTACAAAAAATAAAAGCATGCATTGCAAATCGAGGTGTCAGTATCCAGTGAGTTTGGCCTATACAATGCAGAAATCAAGAACAAGACCAAATACCAAGACCTCAAAAATGAAGTGAAAAGAGCGTGGAATCTGAGGATCACCAAAATTGCACCAATGATAACTGGAGCAATGGGAATGTTAAAGAAGAACCTTGCAGAAATCTTTTTAAAAAAACATCCCTGGGAAAATAACTACAAATGAACTGCAGTTGAAAGCTGTCCGGAGCTCCGTGACGATCGTGAAAAGAGCCGTCAGACCAAAACTTTAAGAACAAAAAAAACTTCACAAATTGGTCCATGAATCATAATCCCTTACTGGAACAAAGGTGGATTGTTCGAGATCTGGAAGGACTCCCTTCCATCTACTGAAACCAGCACATGGAGATAATAACCAACAAAAAACACACACACGCCTACATACACCCACCCCCACATCTGCACGCACACCCCTACACCCACATCCGCACGCATTGCATATTTTCCTGTTAAAAAATGATAAACTCTCAAACATTTGCAGTCTCTTGATAGTTGATGAAATCATATGATATATTGCAGATGATGTTCTTTGTATTTTAATACAGGAGTCAGAGGATATATCTGATGAGCTAAACAACAGATGGTGGTGGTTTGATATTGGCTGAGAGGAGCAGGCAGATGAAAAATGTACACAATATGAGAATGAGAGAGGCAGGGAGGAAATAGGTTCGGGGTCAGCAAGAGTACAAGATCTCGTTAGTGGGTATAGAAGAGAAGATAGCGATATAGGCGGCACTCTTGAAAGATGAGGGAAGCAACAGACACATGGAGGTGGTTCAGACAAAAACAGTGTCGATGTGTCTGAATTAAGCATAAGTAGATAAATGCATCCACTCTGCAATGATGTTTCATCACCTGTGCTGTTCAGGTTTTTTGAGTGTTGTTTTTAAAGCACATCTATAATAAAATAAATAAAAACTTTTTGCATGGGTTTTTTAGGCTCTTCTCTTCAACAGAAAAAAAAATGCTGGCATAATACTTGACAAATTCCATTGCGAATTTAACATTAGATACAAATCATGGATGGTGAGGAAGGAAAACGCACTGGAATATGATTTATAAAAACAGCCAGACTAACAATAAATGGAGATGCACCATTGTAGCAACAAAATAAAGACTAGAACAGCCACTCGGTGGAGTACATACCTCCGCCAGGCTGATTCGTTTACGTTTTGTATCCCACCGATAGGATGTATCTGGATTCGAACCTGAACTAAAATTTAAACAGCTTGTTCTTGTCACCTAATCAATTCATCCACCAGGTTTTGTTTGAATCCGTCCATATCTGTTTGAAAATTCGTGCAATATATTGTTTTAGCCCTATACTATCACTCAATGGTGAAAAAATTACAAAAAAAAAATTCTCGCATCTTCTCCAAAATTTAATAATTTTGGCCGTGACGCATACCCAAGCTCTGCACCAAATTTCGTCCAAAATCAGTCCCCAACTTTTTGATATATCTTGTTCACGAACACACAAAACAAACAAATAGACAGGCAGACAGGGGTGAAACCATAACCTCCATCCATCTTCAGTGGTGGAGCTAAAAATGCCCCCACCCACGAAAATGGACTGGCCAAAAGGATGATGGTTGAAACTAACAGAAATTGTATCACCATCTTATTCCTTCCAGTCCTGCTGTATGCACAGATAAATCCATCCATCCATTGGGACCATAATCTGTGCAAGCATCGGTGCTGCCAAAGCAGTCTCACTGGCGAATGGGTACAATCCTGGACAGGTCACCACTCCAACACAGGATACCAGCGAGCTGGCACTCATTTTGCTGACCTCAGAAGGATGACAGGCAGAGTCAACCCCACCTGGTATGAATTCAACAGCAGAATGAGATTTAGAACTCAGGATCCTCAGATGCCAAAGCTCACAACCCTAACCATGAAGCCAACACCAGGCAGAGAAAGAAATGTGGCATCATGAAATTATATTGTGGGCAACCAGAGCACTCCAGGAAGTTTCCTCACTTCTCCCAAGCTCAGTGACTGTTTGTCTGAGAGCAAGTCCAGTGTTGTCCACCTATTTGTCTGCATGTGGGTGAGTGAGTGGTGTTGTCGCTCCTCCACAAGCGTGAGACTCGACAGAAAAGTAAAGCAAGGATCTTATTCTTTCAGATGAAGAAGGGTGCAGCTGTACTGCTGATGCAACGCCCTCTGCAGTTCAGGCAGGAATTTGGAATTTTGCCATGGTGGGGGCGATAGCTCAACTACTCTTCACGAAGGAAACCATGGAATCTTTAACGTCCACCAAATAATATTGGCAGACGAAAAACCGTTTAATGTCCAAAGGACGGGATACACATTTATGAATGAACTTGCTTCTGAAACACCTGGATGACAGTTTTTATAGTTGGGTGGGGATTCAAACCAGGCTAGATAGCTTAGAGGTGAGTGTGCATACCTCGAGGCCATCCTGTTAGCCCAAAGTAAGGATGACATTTGGGGAAAAAAGGAGAGCAGGAAAGTGAGGAGAGAGTCGAAGGGAAAACAAGACTTGTAGGAGATAGGAGATAGGGGAGCAGAGAAGGAAAGGCCATACATGAGGGGGTTAGGGTTGGTGTTACAGTTATGCTACTTATCAAAACACCTAATTAAAAGCTTGGATATGATAAAAAAAAAAATATGCCTGGTGTTGGAGATGGATGGTGGGCTTAGGATCCTTGGATTCTGAGTTCAAATCCCACTCGGCTGTTGAATTAATACCAGGTGGGGTTGACTCTGCCTGTCATCGTTCCAAGGTCGGCAAAAATGAGTGCCAGCTTGCTGGTATCCTGTGTCGGAGTGGCGACCCATTCAGGATTTCACATAATAGCCAAAGAAACTGCTTAGGTAGCAACAATGCTCTGCACAGAGTATGGTCCCAAAGGATGGTTGGAGGGATATGATAAACACAAATGGCAGAATGTTGACCCCCTAAAGCACAAGTACCATTGATCTTTACCTTCCATTATTTGTTGGGCCCTTTACTTCTGCACCCTCTCAATCCCTTTTCTCTACTATTCTCCCTGTTTTTCTTAATAGCTGAATTCAGTGTTTTTCTCAATTTGCAGGGTTCTTTATGGCAAATGTAAGGCACAGCTTTTTAATATTTTTTGAATACCAAATTGTGGCTCATGTAAGAGCTAACACACAACATATAATAAGGCAGGAGACAAGAGGATGGGAGAGGGAAGCACAAAATAGTAGGGAACAGAGACAATAGGAGACCTGTGGAAGGAAGAGGGATGGGGGGGGGGTACACGGGGTAAACAAGATGGACACTACAGGGATTTTCAGGAAGGAAAACAGGGAATTTGAAGGAGGTGAGTTTGGGGTGGATTAGTGGGGGTAGAAAAGTTTATGGTTTTGGATGGGGGAGATTGTGGTGAACTGCTGTTTTGAAGACCTGGAGGGAGAAGTGCGATTGAAGAGAGTGTGGGAGTATATTACAGAGGTGGGGGAAAAAGAGGAATAAAAGAGTGAAGGTGAGCAGTGATTCTTGATTTTGACAGTTTCACCAGAAGGGTTTTTTTCATGGACCTTGAGCGCTCTGTAGAAATATAGGGGGGACAGAGCACTGACAGAGCAAGGGTAGGGGGTCGGGGGGGGGGGGGTGAGCGAGGCCAGAGAGAAGACGGTAGAAGACAGAAAGACCACCGACCTGCCTCCGGTGAGAGAGTGAGAGACCCAAAGACTCAGCCACATCGCGGGAGATGTCAATGATCTAAAATGCCTTGGTTTCCACAGCGTGAAGCCGAGAAAGGTGAGAGGCAGGAGGACCAGCCCAGAGGGGAGAGCAGTATTCCATCAGGCTGTGGATGAAAGCTTTGTATGTGGATAGAAGATCAGATGTGCCAAGGAAGGTATTTGCACGATGGAGGATTCCCAGTCGGCGACTGGCTTTGGAGGCCAGTTTGGAAATGTGGCTTTCCCAGGAAAGATCATGGCAGATGGTGAGACCCAGAAGCTTGAATGAAAGGACTTCTTCAAGAGGATTGTTAAGAAAGCAGATTGGGGACTTCTTAATTCAAAAGCACAGACAGTCCTTTTGGAGAGACATCATGAGGGTGTGAGATTTGTCAGGGTTGAAAGCTCACAGTGATGAGAATATTCCCAATCAATTATATTTCATTGGAATCTGAAATGTTTTGTTCATTTGTAACACGCTCATGAGATGCTGTATAATTTATATGGTACCACATCAGTTGGGATTGTTGTCAATCCATGAGTCAGTCAATCCAACGTAGTTCTTTCCCGTGACATTTTCTCATGGCACGTCCACGCAGCAAGCAAGGTTTGATTGCTTTCAATTGTGATTCAGAGGAACAGGCATTTGGACTCAACAGGAGCACACTGTCCATGGTTTTATGTGCAAAGAACATGGTGGCTTTGTCAGTTTGACTCGAACATAGTGTGCTCACTGCTCATCGAAACATAACTGTACTTTTTGAGGCCTGACTGAGTTGTACATGTTGGAGCAATCAAATAAAGTGTCATTCAATGATATACTTGTACATACAGTGCAATTGAAAGCCACACAATGGAAAGAACACAGTAGCTGATATATTTTAATAAAAAACAAGGTTTTTCCAAATAAAATCAATTCTTATATACTCTGATATTTATTGAAATAATTTTAGTTTGGCATTTCATCAATTCGGATGGTGTGTGTGTGTGTGTGTGTGTGTGTGTGTGTGTGTGTGTGTGTGTGTGTGTGTGTGTGTGTGTGTGTGTGTGTGTGTGTGTGTGTGTGTGTGTGTGTGTATTTTGTTGCTCCAGATTTATCTTCATTTCCCTTCCTGCACAGTCATGTCAATGTTCAGAAAGTTAACTACAAACAACCATTATCTGTTGGGTTTCACTTTCTCTCGCTTGCTTGTTTCTTACAGTCCCTGTGTATTTTATATGACAAAACATGACATGTATATTTGGGGAAGTTTTGGCAAAAAAGTATAATAGAGTACTTGTACAAAGCCTAATCATTAATTCGATTTTGAATGCAAGACTCATAATTCTTAAATTAAAAAGCACAATATTAAAAATGACTGCAAATTCACAATTAACAAGCAAGCCTGCATGCCCCCTCTTTTGATGGTGTTGTGTTTGCTGAATGTTGTTCTTGTGTTTCTCAATGCAAACACCAAATAATTATTTTTTAAGTTGAGAAAAAAAATTCCAACATTGTTTGCATAGTTAAACGCATGCACTCGGCTCTAAAATCAGGTTTAGTTAGACGATAGGACAAATTACAACCGCTGTTTGTCAATCATGAGAAACTCCCAATTTCTAGAGAACAAATTTTTTTTTAATCAAAATATTGTGACAGGTAGACCTGCTCTTTAGCCTGAATACTAAAGCTCCTGCAAACTCATAAGTAATTCGTGTAAAATCAAAAAAGATGCTCCTTGATGCTAAGGCCAAAATGCATCGTCACACAAGCTTCACTTGCTGTTTCAGGCCTCAGTCGACAACAAAATCAACTTGAAATACAAGGATTTGCCCCAGGTTTGCATCGTGTGTGAAACCATTTTGAGCAATGTCCCATTTGCAGAACCCATAGCATTGTGACGTATTACAAAGTTTGACAAGAGTTCTTCAATCTCCACAGGTATTAACATAACAACTATTCCCGAGAAGGAACAGCAGTGCTCCAGTATTGCATGATGCTTTCAAAAAGAAGCCCTTAAAGCCAGAGAGCATTATGAATGCAAGGGTGTCCATGCAATGGTAGACATAAAAGTTGAAATGGAAAGACTAAGATAGAACATAAGTAAAAATAAAAGAAGAAAAAGAAAAGCAAAAAATAAAAAGGACCAGCAAGGATAATTATAATCTGTTCACAATCCCAACATTCAGGTTATTCGTTTTGTAACTCTGGTATGTATACACACACACACACACACACACACACACACACACACACACACACACACACACACACACACACACACACACACACACACACACACACACACACACACACACACACACACACACGAGAATTAGAATTTTTAAACTTGATTTATCAATGTAATCATCATTCATCTCATCACATTTATCCCATTTGTCTTTAAGCGAGAAATGGCCTGATATTAATAGATTTCCTCTTACTACTCATTTAACCAGTCATCAAAAGTGGCCTTCAAGGAATCATCGTATTGAAACCGTGAAACAGAGGAGCAGCTCAGACTTCAGACGTCAGAACAAATAATAAATCATTTGGTGAAGAGTCTGGGCTGTAGGGTGGTTGATTCAACTGTCCAAATCCACACTGGTGAAGAACAGCCTGTGAAACCTTGTCCTTGTGAACTGGAATATTGCCATGCAGCAGTATCTCAAAAAAATGTAATTGAACCTTCATACCCTGGAGGAAAAAAATGCTCACATCACCAGTATACTGTTAGTCTCCGGTTTATGTCAGGCATGCGTTTACGAAAAGTGCAACGAATATCGAAAAGACGTAAAACAAAACAATTTTTCTCATAAGAATTAAAGGAATAAGTGGTGGGGAGGGGGAGGGGGGATGCATTGCCACTTCACCGAATATTTATTGCTTTTTTCCTATGATATTACTTTTTTTTTATTAATGACAGTTATATTCAAGTACACGTACGTGTACATCTACAGAAATAAATGTGTGTGTGTGTGTGTGTGTGTAGGTATATATAAAATATATATTCTTTTTCATTTTTGAATTGTGAAAGATCCCAACCACACCCAGCTGAAAGCAAAATAATAATAGAGGTAAAATTTAAAAAAAAACAATGACCACGAAGAAGCAGTGTTCAAGTTCAGCATTTGACATGTGCACCTTGGACGCTTCTGCTTCTGGGTGTCATCAGCAAGATAGTGAAAAAGATGTAAACTGCTTACTTCGCCAGCAAAATACCATCACCCAATAAAGTCTTTCCACATCAGATGCCTCATCATCATAATACAGGAATCAGCGATAACATTTGTTCTTAACACAAAACAGAACTTGTTTTTAAGAATTTGCAAATTCCACACAAGCTGTCAATTCATCCACGTGTAAATACGGAGATCTTTAAACAAAAGAGCGTGACGAATTATGCTAAACAAGTGACTAAAACTGATCAAAAAGAATTCAAACAGTTTATAAAAAAATATATACAAGTGTGGACATCAATTTTTCACTGGCTAACATTCTGCAAGTAAATTAAAGAGATCTCCTTACTCCACTTGGAATAGTTTGAGGTGGATGTCTCCAAGAGTGGTGTGGATGACGGCAGCGTCAGACACCTTTCGTACACCCTCAGATTGGGCCACTGCCATCACCTCTTCCTTGCTGGGCCTTTCGTTCAGGATATCTCGTTCCGTGCCCTTCACATCATCCAACTCCCGACGTGTGAACTGGATGTGCAGGGGTGAAATATTTGAGTGTTAGCAGTGAGTGGGGAAGGAGAAAGAGGGGGGGGGAGGAGGATTGGATAAGAGAAGGAGGAAGAGTAGGTAAGGATAACTTCCCCCAAACAACAAAAAATATTAATATTTTCTTTTATCTTTTCATCATGGGATTATGATGTTTTCCTCCAGTTTTGGACGGGAAACTGGAGGTGATGGCGTTCCCATTAACCTGTGCCTTTGTCATTCTCATTGGTGAAGGTTGCAGGTTTAGGAGGTGCTCCCAAAGAAAACTTGGCAAGTTATTGCAATGTATCCTGTAAATAGTATGCTTTTGGCTGCATGCACACTGGTGGTGAAGGGGGTGGATGTTGTCGTCTTTGGGGATGGTACCAATCAATATTCTAAAAGTATATGAAAGAGATCTCCTTCCACCACTGGGAAGAGTTTGAGGTGGATGTCCCCAAGACCACTCACCACAGAAGAACCCACTCACAGACCCACTCTAATAGCCACAGAATATATGTGGCTGTTTCAGTTGAGTTTCTGATCAAAAGTAAATTTGTGTGTGTGTGTGTCTTCAGGATCGTCACTGAACCCCGGACAGTTTACAACTGTAGTTCTTTTGTAATAATATTCCCAGGGATGGTTTTTAGCTCACCTGTAAAGTAGTTCTGGGGAGCTTATGGGATGGTGTGTCGTCCGTCCGTCCGTCCACAAATACTTGCAACTTCTTCTCAGAAACTACACATACGATTTCAATGAAATTTGACTACAACCTTCATCACCCGTTAATTTAAAAAAACAAGGGGTCTGCAGAGGGAGTTTATGCAGAGGGCATTAAAAAAAACAAGGGGTCTGCAGAGGGAGTTTCTGGGGTGGGGGTTGGGAGGGGGAAATGGGTTACTTCTCCAAAGAGGTATTTGCTTCCTTCTTAAACGATGCACACAATTCCGATGAGACTTCACGACAACCTTTATCACCCATGACGTACCAAAGTTTGTTCATGACATGAGAAAAATCTGCCTTTAAGAGGGGTTTTCCCCCCAAAATATGTATTTGCTTTCTTCTCCAAAACTATACATACAATTCCGATGAAACTTGACCATCATCTTCACCACCCATGATGTACTAAGGTTTGTTCACGACATTTAAAAAAATTGGGGTCGAAGGGGTTCTTCGGGGGGGAGGGGGAGGGGGTGCCCCCCAAAATATGTATTTGCGTTCTTTTCTGAAACCACACACACAATTTCGATGAAACTTGACCACAATTTTTATCACCCGTGATGTACCAAGGTTTGTTCATGGCATTAAAAAAACAATCCAAAGGTAATTACTTTCTTCTGCATGATATATTTTGTGGGTCATCAATGCCTACCAGTGGTTGCCTGGTTATCTTATTCAGCCACTACCAGATGAGCACCCAGGGGTACTGTCCCTATGTTTAATATCTCTGAGGTTCTTTGTCATCATTCCTGTACGTCCATCTATCACTGGTACAACTTTGGCTTTATTCAGCTTCCAGGATCTTCTCACTTCATTTGTGAGGTCTTGGTGTTTGGTCATTTTCTTTATTTCTGCATCGTTTAGTCCAAAATCACTGGTATTAACACCTCAATCAGCAATGCCTTCTTCTCTTTTTTGTACCTAAGTATGATATGTGGTCGCAACACTTTGTTTTCGATGTTCACGCTCGATGGGATCATTAGTTCGTACGTGAGCGGTAGGTACTTCCATGTTTTGAGTGTTTACTTTTGGTTAATGTTCCCACAAATTTTCTGGTACTGTGACATCAAAGTTTTTGAGGATGTGCCAGCGGATTACTTTATAAACTCTGTTATGTCGTTGTGTTCTGACATGAGTTTATTTTTGTGTGTGTGTTCGGTCATTAAGCATAACATATCATTCTCTTTACCAACCCCACCTCCACCCTCCCCTTTCTCTCTTCTATTTTTTTCTCATACTCCCCTCTCTCTTACTCTCTCTCCCTCACACACACACCCCATCCTCACATTCCTACCTCCCACAGTGTGGCAACATTTGGTGAGGCATAGATCTCCCCCCCCCACCCCCGTTTCTTCGCTCTTCCACCCTTCCTAGCTTCCTCTCCCTCCTGCCTCTTCTCTCTCCCCTCCCTCTCTCCTCTCTCTCCCTCCCCTCCCTCCTCTCTCAGCCCCCCTCCTTAATACCCCCCCCTCACGTCAGTGAAGCGACGGGTTGCATTTGCTAGTAAATAAATAAAACAATTACCAGACTGTCGGTGGTATACGCACCTCGCGGTTTCCTTTCCCTTAGTGTATGTATGTTGTTTGTGGTGCTGAACCCAGCCCATTCTCTAATGACTGCAATCCAAGGCTTGCTCTTCACACGTATGAACGATCATACCGGTCGGCTACCAATCAAGTGGATCTTTGTCAGTTGGGGTCTGTGACTTCTGAGTGACGTTACAACGACCACGTCAACAGAGTAACATTTTTGAATCTTGTATTTCAAATAAACACATACAAGGTCAAATGAGGAAGTTCACCATTACATACAATGCAATGTCCAAGAATTCCTGCATTGAGTTGCTTCTGCCCAGTGTCTCTGTCCTGCCGGCTCAACTCAAGCATGTTGACCTCATCCACCACGGTTGTTGAACGATTGAGTGTCGTTGCGTTGTTCTCTCTCGTATGCTGGCCCATCCAGGATAATTGAAGAGCTCAAAGGAATTAATTCCTGATACACAATCTTCATGAGTTATGATCAACCTGATTATAATCAGCTCCACGCATTAACAACAGCTCTGGACATTAACATCTCATTCACTTATCAGAGTTAAATCGAGCACAGGGATGATCAATACACATATATTGTCACATGTCACCCGTATATCTACACCTCCCTCTCGTGGGTTTATATAGTATCACAGAACAATCCTGTGCCTTCCAGCAAATGCAATTTTCTCATCCACAGTGGAAGTTTTATCTGAGAATGTTCCAGCACCTTCACGAATCTCACCAGGGTGTTTACAGTACAATACTTCCACCTATAGTCTAAATTAGCTCATTACATCAAGCAGGTTATAAATATGACACATGCTGCAACTTATAACGTACAACCGTCAATTCTACTCGTTCATGTATAGGCATTCACAATTCTTATTCACAAATACCACAACATCCAGCTTTTAACTGACACAGACATATTTAAATAAAAATGAACCTCTTCTGGAAGTGGGCTTCTTCTTTTTCTTCTTGAATATGGCAGCTTAGCTGCTGGGGGAGCAATCAGTTATTGGAAGCACAACTGTGTTGCTGATGCAGTGCCCCTCTACCAGGGCACCCTGGTACTCATTTTGCCAACCTCAGAAGGATGACAGGCTGAATTAACCCCCTGGTGTATTAATTCAGTGACCAATAGGGCTTGAACTCAGGAGCCTAGGATCCCAAGCCACTACCCGAACCACTAAGCCAACACCAGGCTCCAGAAGTGGTCAAAGTTGGTGGTACCTATTCTTCTTCTTCTTCCTTCAATGAAATTAAAATTTTTACTCCACACACACAAAGCGAAAAGCGGGGTTAACAAATTAGTTCATGTCTGTCTTATCAGTTTATGATTGTCAGTTTATGATCGACGAGCAGCTTATTTAAATTGAATGTTATATTTTGAACACGAACCAGAAAATGAATAGGAAGATAAGTCTGTCGTTTTACAGTACCTTGGCTCAGAATTTGTCTCAACCGCACATGTGCATAAGAACCCTAAAGAGAAACAAGGTTAATTGCTCAAGCTGTACATGAGATACAAGATTATGATTTGGATATAATGGGAGCAAATTATATCAGGAAGATGACGCAGACTGTGTTTGGAGCGTTGGCAGGTCTCCTTCAGGGCTCTCTGCTGACGATCTCAAAGTTAAGTTTCCGGTCGTTATCTGTCCCATTTTAACTGTTTATTTTCTCACCTGCATGTTACTTTGTGTTCCTAGTTCGGTTTTGTTTCAAAAATCGTGCTATTTTGTGAGTTTTCGTCGACCTTGTCTTACCGAGTGCTTGAGGCCTACCCATCGTTCCCCTCAGTGTACGATCATGTTTATTTGTATTTTCTCCCCAATTTCTATCTTCAATTTCTATCTTCCCCACTTTCTCAACACCCCCCATCCCTCCCAACTGAACACTTTATTTCTTGTCTTAAATCAAAAAACAAAACAAAAAAAAACTAGCTTTCTCCTTGCACACTCACAAGTCTCGATTCTTCTTCTTCTTATTATTATTATTCATCCTCCTCTTCTTCTTCTTCTTCATCCTCCTACCGGCACACCTTTATTCCACTGAGCTGACCCTCTCTCGCCATTATCTTCACAATTTCTTCCTACAACCTTCCATTCCAGAATCTTACCTGTTCTTCTAAAATACATCAAAAAACTAATAATCTTTCTTATACCCTTTTGATCGAAACACCTCCTGCTACCACATGTCCATGTCCATGTCCATGTCCATGTCCATGTCCATGTCCATGTCCATGTCCATGTCTCTCTGTCTGTCTCTGTCTCTGTCTCTGTCTCTGTCTCTGTCTCTGTCTCTGTCTCTGTCTCTGTCTCTGTCCCTGTCCCTGTCTCTGTCCCTGTCCCTGTCCCTGTCCCTCTCCCTCTCCCTCTCCCTCTCCCTCTCCCTCTCCCTCTCCCTCTCCCTCTCACACACACACACCCCCTTCTGGCTGTTAGTGAGTCGAGTGGAGTGTCATGGCGGCTGTGTGGCCTTGGTGAGCTGTGATCTGCCCTGTTTTTTCGCCTTTATATCCCCTTTCGCATCGTTTTTCACCTCCCTTCCTTTGTTTTCTTCTACGCATTGTTATTTGTGCTGCCACCCCCCCTCCCCCCCTCTTCGTTAGACCTCGTGCTCCGGCCTTCCCTCGCGCCGTCGTCACCTCACCACGCCCATCTGTCCTTGTTATTTCACGGTTTGGCCTTCGGTTCATCTCTTCCCCTCCCCATCCCCCTGTTCTCTCCTCGCATACCTTTTCCCCGAGATAGAGAGAGAAAGAGCCCACAGCTTCTTGTGGATAGTTTTTAGTTGGCGGCCTATCCCGGGCCTTCAACTGATCGTTTTTTTTCTCACTGTAGTTGTGTTTATTTCCTTTGGAAACCTGTCTCAGCTCGTATTTAATTACTGCACGAAAGCAATCACCCATCCTCCCCCTTCTAAACATGACTTCGTATTCCCGTTATGTGGTATTTGAAGCATTAACAAGAAAACATGGCGTCGTCTGTGTCCCGCCCGACGACGTCAGCGTCGAGGATCTCGTTATCGCTACGGGAAACATAGTCGGTACTGACAAAGTTCGTGCAGCCTCACGAATGAACAAACGTGTGGTAATCTTCGTGTCTGAGACAGAACTGGTTCACGAAATCGTATCGACTGGACTATCAATATGACGGACATTTCGTGCTCTTCTCCCCTCTGGACACACCAGCCGTGAAGGTCATGATCTCGAACGCTCCTTCTTTCCTGAAGAATCAGACGCTGATCTCCGAATTATCTCGTTATGGTGATGTGGTTTCTCAGATCACTATGTTACCTTTACGTAGCCAGGACGATCGGACGAAGCATGTGATGTATTTTCGGAGACAAGCTTATGTGGTGCTTCCTCCCTCTAACGCTGAAAGAACCTTGAACATGGTTTTAAAACTCAAAATTGATAATCATGATTGCCAAGTATACGTAACCACTAACACCCTGAAATGTTTCGAATGTGGTAATTTCGGACACCCAAAGGCGACCTCGTCAAACGATGAAACAAACCTTGTTAACAATAATACGTCTTCTTCTTCCTCGACCGTGAAGGAAGCGAATCCCGTGTCCGGTAATAAGGCCCAGTCTTCTCAGTCCGATAGTCCAAACAGCGAAACGAATGTTTGTGATGGTTTCACTGTCGTTTCATCGAGGAAGAGAAAGACTTTACCTTATGGTCGTTTAACCCAGAAGAAAGGAGCATTTACAAACGAGGAATCTGTCGGTAATGTTCCTGCAGTTGTGACTGACGTCACTCTACAAGGCTTACCCGGAATGGACCCGGAATGGACCCGGACCCCGGTACCTACGACCAACAAGTTCAGCCTACTTGCCGGTAAGGACAGAGACGTTTCCCTTACAGAGACCACTTTACCTGTTATTGCAGTGAAGGAAACTGTTTCATTCGTTAAAAACTCTCCTATTGAAAAGTCCATTGACTGTGATATACAGACCACTAGTGATGAACCTGCTGTCACTTTGGTAAATGTTAACCCTAAATCCTTGTCAGCGGGAAATAGTGAAACAAATGTTAACCCTGTCACTGCTCCCAGTCCATCACGTGGTGAAGCTGGAAACGCAGGAAATGTTAAAATGGATGTTTTACGAGAGACCCCCAAAGTACTGTATACCTCCACGCCGTTGGAGGTCGATAACACCGTGACTGTCGAGGGAAGCGATATCGCTACATCCGCTGATAGTGTTTCTGTTTCATCAACTCCCCCGAATATTTCCGTTACTTCACCAGGAGATGTTCCCACATTGGAAGAGCACATAGACGTGGTAACCAAAACAGATCCGTGTATCAATACTGACGACAGTATCGATATGCAGGACAGTACAAGCTTGTGTGACTCGGAAACTCAAACCGACTCTGACGAATCTGACCTGGAGGAAGCAAACAGGAACAGTCAGCTGGAAACGGTGGAGAAGCTGACCAGTCAAGGTCCCACCCCCCCCCCCCCGAACAAATAAGACTCTTCTTACAAAATACATATAGGAAACGCAATATAAACCTGACGGAATACTTTCCAGATCTACCGTCCTTCCTTGAGTGTGCTCAGGCTATCGTACGCAACCCTGACTTATTCGGTTTCCACCAGACACACTGTCACCGCGAAAAAAAACTGATTGTCAAGGCGAAAAGGGATTCTAATGAATTATCCTGCTTCTGATCTTATTCTTAGAAACTTATTTTCCTCATGGCCAGTTTCAAGATTGGAACAATAAATGTTAATGGTGGTGGGAGTCTGCTCTGCAAGATCCAAATTAAACATTTGGTAGAGGTCAACGGTCTCGACACAGCTTTGTTTCAAGAGACCCATGCTGTCCGATCTATTCAGGCTCAGTGGCGACTATTTATGGACAAGGAATGTTTCTTCAGTAACAACTCCTCGTCGAAGGCAGGCATCATGTTTGTCTTAGGGAAACATTTCCATCCGTCCTGCCTTAAATTTATGAGTATTATTGATGGACACCTTGCCTCCGTGACCTTCTCTATCGATCAGGTCAAGTTCACAATTCTCAATGTGTACGCTCCAAGCAAAAATGACGAGCGGATCTCCTTTTTTGCCGAACTGAGAAAATTCCTGCAAACACTGGATTTGCAGACTTGTCTAATTATTGGTGGTGATTTTAACTGTACTGTTAATGCTTCATTTGACCGGAACGGGCCGGAAACCCAACCATGCACCGCAAAACTTTTTGCAAACATCATTGCGAAATATAATCTTCATGATATTTGGTGCGTGCAGCACCCTTCTGATCGGTCTTGCACATGGTGTCGTTGTTTAAACAACCACATCTCACTTGTGAGGCTTGATCACATCTATGTAAATTCTCATTTATTACATGGAGTTTATAAATCCGATATTGTGCCTTCTGGTTTCTCTGACCATTCCCGAGCTCGAGTCTTTATTCAACTCTCTAAACCATGCCCAGGGAGCTCTCATTGGAAATCCAATAACAGTTTACTAGAAAACCTCAACTTCATTCAGGCCTTTGAATCCTTCTGGACGGCTCTCCTCGAACAGAAGTTAAGCTGTTCCGTTAACCCGTTGATATGGTGGGATTTAGTAAAAACCCAAATTAAAGGGTTCTGTCAACGGTATCGTTTTTTTTTCTCAACAAGGGCTGACCATGAAGTAAAGAAAATATTACAGTTCGAGATTTTACAACTCCAACGGGTCATCGGACAAAATAATAGTAACATACAAAAAACCTTAACTGAGAAACAGTCCTTATTAAAGGAAATAACCGAGAGGAATGCACGTGGTGCCTTAGTTCGGATGAGGGTGCGACACCTGAATGAGGCAGATGTACCAACCAAGTACTTCTTTTCCTTAGAGAAACGTCTTCCCAGTAAGCAGCTTTCTCAGCTGCGATTCGCAGATTCATCCATTACCTTCACACAATCAGAAATCAAACTTTTCGTGAAGGAATACTTTTCAAAAATATATTCAATGGAGCAAATAAATCCTGTCAGTGTCGCCTCGATCTCCGTAGGCCTGCCAGTGTTGTGTGCAGATGGGGGTTCCCAACTGGAGAGACCCATCACTTTGGATGAACTTGGCACTGCCCTGCACAGCCTTGCCATTGGGAAAGCACCTGGATTGGATGAACTTGCAACAGAATTTTACAACAAGTTTTAGCACTTATTGGGTCCAGAACTCAACACCTTGAACGCAAGCTGCCAGCTTGGAGAGCAACCTCAGAGTTGCCGACGAGCTCTTCTTACCCTCATCCCAAAAAAGAGAGACATGCTGAGTATTGAAAATTGGCGTCTTATCTCCCTGTTATGTACGGACTATAAGATATTTTCAAAAACCCTGGCATCGCGACTTACTCATTTATCCTTGTTGTTGGAAGAAGACCAATGTTACTGTATCTCAAAACGTTCCATTTATGACAACATCTCCCTTGTGAGAGACATCATTTAACTGTGTAAGGAAAACCCTAAAGATTTAGGACTTCTTCTCCTTGATCAGGAGAAAGCCTTTGACTGTGTTGACCATCGGTACCTTTTCGAACTACTTGAGCGGTTTGGACTTGGTTCAACCTTCATCTCTTATATTAAAATACTATACAATAATATTTATAGTGTGCTTAAGATAAACAATGAACTTGTTGCACCTTTGTCTATGAACAAGGGAATTAGACAAGGTTTCCCTCTTTCCGGGTTGCTTTATGCTCTCTCCATCGAACCCCTACTGGTTTTTTTGCACTGTAGATTAACGGGTTAGTTTGTCCCAGCTTGAACGGCCCATCAAGGTACTGGCTTACGCCGATGACGTATGTATATTCGTACAAGATATCAATGACGTTAACATCGTTCGTTATTGTTTGTCCTTATTTGAAAAGGCTTCTTCAGCCAAAGTAAATTAGAACAAAACGAGCGCCCTTTGGCTCGGTCTGTTGTGATACTTGGCGCCGAGACTTTCTGCTCCACTGTCATGGGCCAATGATGGTGTGAAATACCTTGGAGTGTTCTTAAGTAATAATACCACAGTAGCAAAAAATTGGGCTGGTCTGCTTGAGTTTGTTGAGGGTAAACTGCAAAAATGGAAAGGTCTGATCACACAACTGTCATATCGTGGAAGGGTCTTGGCCATCAACACACTGGTGGCCTCTACCTTATGGCACAGGTTCTTCGTGCTGCATCCTCCAGCAGCGTTGCTTCAACAGCTCCAGAAGTGCTTCGCGTGTCCTTTTTCTGGGACTCCTAAGAATCTCCTAAGAATCTCCTAAGAACAGATCTGTTCCCCACTGTTTTGTCCTTCCCACTCCCACCCCTCTTGTCTCATGCCCCCCTTGCTGTGTGTTGTGTGTTAGTTCTCATACGAGCCTCGACAAGGTATACAAAAAAATAAAATTGAGTTCAACGGGAGGGCTATGGCCAGATGCAAGTGAGAGACAGATAAACAGTCTTACATCCATGAAGAGGAGATGGTGTTCTTTGAGATGGACTGGCATTGATATTCAAAAGAGGAGCCCAGAAGTCTTTTTCGTCTTCTTCTTCAGCCTGTGGCTGCTGGTTGCGGTGATGATTGAGGGCGTGGCTATGCCACTGATGCAATGCCCCTATTACCATTACACTGGTACTCATTTAGCTGACATCGGAAGGATGACAGGCTGAGTCAACTTCACCTGATGTTAATTCAATAGCAGACGGGGGTTCAAACTCAGGACCCTAAGATCCAAAGCCAGCCAGCATAACCGCGAAGCTAACACCAGGCTTAATCCAGAAGTAAATGATAGAATGGCAGACAATTAATTAAATAATTATTTCGGCACACTTCTACTTAACATCTGCAAAACTGACCATCATCCGGTGTTATGCACCAACAAATAAGGCCATCGATGAGGTTAAGGGCAGTTTCTATCAGAGATTGGAGAAAGTGGTGGATGAAATACCTCGTCACGATGTGCTTTGTATAATGTGAGATGTCAATGCAAAAGTGGGAGAGGATAACTTAGCACACGAACGCACCATGGAGAAACATGGAGTTGGAGTGAGGAGAGAAAATGGTGAAAGGTCAGCAGAGTTCTGTGAAACAATCGGGTTGTGCATTGGAGGAAGTCTATTTCCACAGAAGAACAGACACAAAACTAGAAAGTGCATAGAACACCTTACCCCAAAAAGTCATGAATAAAAAAGGGACACGGGTGGGGTCTGCGAGCAGCAAATTTGATTGGTCGAGATGATGTAAAATGCCGTAATATTTTATCCAAGTAAATTTCAGAATTTCCGGTCGTTGATGCAGTGAACATCTTGTATACCAACTAATTTAACACGTTTCATTAGTTCTTCATACCTGTTGTTTGTGTCCTTTATGACGTCCTTAAAAACAGTAAATTTCCTGTTTGGAATGATTGAAAATTTTGGTTGACTGCCAGACAAATTTAGCAGACAGGGTAAAACGTATTATCTCACTTCTCTCTGCGCATGTGAGGTCGGGCCGAATTCAAAGCCAGAGTACTGTTAAACTGCAGGTTTGTTTTCCGATTGGTGTTCAAAATATAACATTCAATTGAACTTTAGTTGTTCCTCGATCATAAACTGACACTTGTGGACAGACAGACAGACAGACAAAGTGAAGCAATTGTTTCACCCCCCCCCCCCTTTTTTGTCTTCATGCACATGGGGTAATAACTTAGATATCTATAGAAGAGAGGATCAACAATCAGATTGATAATTTAATGATAAGAGGGATGTGGAGAAGATCTTTGGCAGATATGAGTTAAAAGAGGAGCAGACATCTTTTGTGACTCAACTACTGATCACACATCTGAAACTGAAATTGAAGAAAGCAGGGGCACCTACCCAAATGTGGAAGAGGTTTGATGTGGATAAGCTCAGAGATGGAGGATAGAGGTAGTTGGAGAAATACAACGTAGAAGTACTGAACAGATTTACAGCATTAAAAGAATGGAATGGCATTGACTTTGAAGTGATAGATGAAGCTTGTAAATTGATTAATGATGTGTACTGAGGAGCTGCAGAGAAAGTGATTTGAGTAAGGAAGACCAAAAATAAACCATAGATTTACACCCAAACATGGAATCGAATTGAGCTTTGGAAGAAGCTGAAACACAAACTATAACGCTGCAAAACACAGAAATGTGTTAATCAAGACAAAGCTCGGGCTCACGGGATGGCCAAGAGGTACGCACGCTTGCCTCTAAGCTGTCTGGTGGGCCATTCGTTGGTGGGCAATACAGATCCCATGGTGTCCTTCGTGAAGAGTACGTGAGCTATTGCTGGCACCATGACCAAATTCCAAATTCCTGCCCTAACCAGCAGAGGACAGCCATGCCCTCAGCCACTGAAGCTACGCTGCAGCCTTGTTCTGCATCTGAACAAATAAGAATAAGAAGAAAAGTACAAAGCTGTGATTAAATCTGCACGAAAGGATACCATAAATTACATCGAGAACACGGTGGAAGAAACAGAAACAGAGGCAGAAGCTGAGAAGGGAGACATAGCACCAGTTTATAAGATCTCCTGAGAGGTAACCACAGGCAGAATGGGAGGAGGCAATCCAGCAAAAGACAAACAAGGACATATACTCACCTCCGACAGGGAGAAGATGGAAAGATGGGCAGAATGCCTCAAGAAGGTTTTTTTGTGGAGTGAACAGTGATAGCCAGGATGAGGTTGAAGAACGGACAGGAAGGGATCGGGTTGACACGGGACTAATCAAACAGTCTGAAGCATGAGATGCTACCAACGGTCTGGAGAACTGGAAGGCAACGGGGCAGATAATATAAATGCAGAGCTGTACAAATGCAGGATAGAAGTATCAGCTTTCTGTATATCCTCCATAGCTAAACGAGATATGGAAGCAAGAAAAAAAAATGCCTGAGAAATGCAAAGATGGTCTACCGTAATCATATCAACAACCAAAGAAAGTGGGCATATCGGAATGTTGGAACTGGAGAGGAGTGACCCGACTGTGCATTACCAACAAAGTGCTTTGCAAGATAATGTTGTGCAGAATATAAAAGGTTGACAGAACTGTAAGAAAGGAACAAACTGGGTTCAGGAGAAACAGGGGGATGCAGGGATAAGATCTTCACTTGAAGAACAATAATAATAGAACAATGGAATGCAAGTTTTTTTTACCTGTCATTCATTGACTTTAAAATGGTGTTCGACAGTGTGAATAGAGAGGGAATGTGGAAGATACTGTATGGAGTACCGGATAAATTTGTATGGATGATAAATAGTGCAGTACATACAATGGATACAAATGCATTGTAATTTGCAACAATAAGTTTGTCATCCGAATTTGAAGTTACTACAGAGGTCAGATGAGGTTGCATGCTGTCTCAATTACTGTAGTGTTTTTAGTGCTGTTGTACTGGCTGTTGTGGAAAACAAATGAGCAGAGAGGGGATGGATTACCTTGGAGGAACCACTTCAAACAGCTAGATGAACTGTGTTTTGCAGATGATATCTTCCTGATGTCACAGTCCTTACATAGCATGCAGGAGAAAGTAAATAGGCTACAGGAGTGCAAGTGGGACTGAAAATTAACATAGCCAAAACAGAAAGCATGAACATACATGTCACACACACACCAACAACATGCGCAACAATTCATCAATCAGAGGGGTTGACCAGTTTACATTTCTGGGGTCCATGGTTGCCATAACAGGAGGGGGATATATATATATATATATATATATATATATATATATATATATATATATATATATATATATATATATATATATATATATATATATACACATATGTACTATGACAGATACAAAAGACAAGGGGTGCATTGATGGAAGTTGAGGAAATTTGGAAGTCAAAGAAGTATAACACTAAAAATAAGCTGAGGATCCTTGAAAGCATCATGAAGTCAGGCATTTGACGGGAAGAGAAGGGTGGCATGGCCATGAGAGACCTGGCGATGCACCATCGAGGGAAATTTAAAAAAATGAAGGTCACACGGAATAAAATCTGAATGTGGGTCCAAGACCAATGAAAGCGGCAAAAGTTCATAAGAAGCTCCATCTGCCTGGTGGCCAAATTGGATAATACACAATTCCTCAATGGGTCCAGACTTCTCTTAACTCTTTCCTTTCCTCTTCTATACTTAAATAATGCCTTGCTGTTTTGTGTAATATTCTTGGCTACGTCCATTTCATATTCCCTTTTGGCCTGCCGAGTCATTTTTCTTAACTCGCCCCTGGTCACTCCTTCAGTGATGTGTCAGAACTTTTGTCCTGTTATTTTGTATTTCACAAATGCCTTATGCTCATCCTTAATTACACTGCATAGCTGCCTGCTCAACCACCATAGTCTCTTTCTGCCTCTACCTTTACACCTCACTGGGATATACCTATACTCTGTACCCTACACATTTTCTCCTTGAAGGTTGCCCACCTCTCCGATGCAGCCCGCCAACTTATTAACTTTACCCGATCTAAAGCACCCATATCACTTCTCATTCCCACAAAGTTTACCTTCCTAAAAATCCAACAACCACTATTCCAAACTTCATATCTCAACAATACAGTTGCACTTATTATGTAGTGTTCTCCCACCTCCGCATCCTCCACCATATTTGGATCATTACCTCTTCGACCTTATTGAGATCATTCCATGAGAATTAATGCATTGTAATTCTGGGGGAGGTAACCCATCCGTAAGGACGGGTTCTTCACTGATACGAATCACACATACTGTATATAAGGCCCCGCGAGGAGGAGTGATGTAAGCGACATTTTTTAATGATATGATGATGATAGGCTCGGATGATAGGGTAACGGTTAAAATAGTACTATATGGCATTAACTCCAAAATGGCCGATGTGTCCCTTACATCACTCCTCCTCGCGGCGCCTCATATATTCTCTGCCAGTTTGTCCTTCTGTCTCTCTGTCTGTCCATTTAGGTGGGGCTTCTAAATCAAATCGCTGCCATTTTGTTTGCTCCGTGTCGGTTCTCAGGCCGCATAGGCCTCAGGTGTACAATTGAAGACTGAACAATGCATCTTGTCATTAAATGAAGGTACTGTTTTAAGGAAACAAAGGTACATTTTGATTTACAACTCATGCAGCGGAAACGACGAATCGCATGTTTTGGTCGGTATGTTCTCATCATCTATTATGCACTCCAAAATAAGTGTAAGCTACATTCTCTACATGCAGAGGAAAGGAAATAGTAAAGTCTTTAATAAAAAAAAAGAAGGTGTTTTTGCCTGAGTTTTCAAGGCTGAATAGTGTGCAAGTACAGGAACTTTAAACAAACTTTATTTAACATTGCCTGGACACATAAGTCACATATTATGTGAAGTAAACAAAACATTAGAGGTGATGAAAAGCAGGTTAGCAGTGAAATGCCTACGAACGCAATTAATTAGTTGCGAGGCCGGAGAAATTCCCGAGAAATATTTTTGAGTTCTTTTAGATTTGCTCATTCATCATTGCTGTGTTCTTTGAAGTTATCTATACAAATAAATGTCAATGTGTTTGTGTCACCTCCATAACTCCAAAACCATAAAACCTATCAGCCTGAAACTTTACATGCATATCAAGAAAACTCCAAGGAAGTGCAAGAGTGAAAATTGGTTGTTTGGGTTAATTAAAACTCACCTTTTGAAGATAATTTATGGCCTTATTTAATTATATCCTTTTTCAGGCAATCCTTTGCCACCGCTATCTACGGGGTCTTAAGGTGTATCCTGGGTTACCTAACAGGTCTGAAGCCACCATGTTTTTTGGCCTGCTCAACCATGCGTTGACTTGGAACAGGCCGCAATGATTTCTTAACGATAATTTTTTTTTTGTTTTTTTTTACTTTTCCCACTCATATTATCGAATGTGCGTTCATCATAGCTACAAATCGCTGGGTACATTGCAATGTTTATAAACGCCCAGAGATGCCAGCGTTCATGGCTTTATTTCATTTCCACACATGCGATAACCTCGAGAATCTCTTAAACTTAACAGAATTACAAAATTTAAGCTCCAGATTCGAACTCAGCAGCATTTCCATCTCCTAAAAAACAAGTGTTCATTTGTACAATTTGGACATTGCTTGGGCGTTTCTGGGTGCATAGTTTTATCAACGGCAATTGGTAATTGCTTGCCAAGCCAGACGTTCCATTGGAGTGCTTGCTTGAGTGCTTAAGCCACTTACTGAGTACCCTACACTCAATAGTGGTACGGTCTGTGTCCCGATCGGGATGTACAGTCGACAGTTATGATAAGGTAGAAGTATGTATACAGCACACATGGACATGGTACATATGGGTAGATTTCAATCTGGAGGGACACTCCGCAGGTGTGTGTACATGCCATGCCTGTAACGGGCACCGTGGTGGCAAAATTTCATCCCGTATCTTATTATATGGAGGTTTTATCAGGTTTTCCTTTGTCCTCACGACTGACTGTTTCGAAAGCATTTGGTTATCGGCTTTGCTTTACAAAGGTTAAATGTTTCTCTTTGTTAGTTACAAAGCAAACTATATTTGATAACACCTGATTTCCGAGCCATTTGCCGTATTTACAACGTGTTTTCTAAATTACCGAGCCAAATTGATTTTTTTTCCACCCGTCACACGCAGCTGTTTATAAAGATTAATGTTTGTGTACATCTCCTTGAAACGTCTGTATAAATGCAACGTTGTTTTTTTTGGTGAAGCAACTCAAGATTTTTGGGTTGTATACAGTACCTAATGTAGTTGATAAGCACACTGACTCCAACCTGCCGATTCCCAAAATTGCTGATATTGGCCAAGCAATATTGCGTGTGTGTGTGTGTGTGTGTGTGTGTGTGTGTGTGTGTGTGTGTGTGTGTGTGTGTGTGTGTGTGTGTGTGTGTGTTCATAAAGCATAACATATTCTCTCTGGTAACTCCACTACTTATATATATATATATATATATATATATATATATATATATATATATATATATATATATATATATATATATATATATCTCTCTCTCTCTCTCTCTCTCTCTCTCTCTCTCTCTCTCTCTCTCTCTCTCTCTCCCTCTCTCTCTCTCTCTCTCTCTCACTCTCTCACTCTCTCACCCTCTCTCACCCTCTCTCACCCTCTCTCACCCTCTCTCACCCTCTCTCACCCTCTCTCACCCTCTCTCACCCTCTCTCACCCTCTCTCACCCTCTCTCACCCTCTCTCACCCTCTCTCACCCTCTCTCACCCTCTCTCACCCTCTCTCACCCTCTCTCACCCTCTCTCACCCTCTCTCTCTCTCACCATTCGCATATGTCCAGAGAATGTCTGAATGGTCGTTGTCTCCATTCATGTCTGGGCAGTGTTTGTTTCCAGGCGGAATTTGTCTCCAGACATGTCAAGATGGTATTTTTATCCAGATGCTTTCAGGCTGTGTTCATGCCTGGATGGGAGCTTGTCTCTGGACCATGTTTTGGTATGACCAGTATAAAATGGATTTCAGACATTATTTTGTTTTCATCTTCACTGATATTCGATGCAGAATCATTTTGATGAGACGATATGAATCGTAATTAACGCTCCACCGCACATCTGCCTTCCCTTCCTCTCATCTCTTCACTCTCCCCACTCTCTCTCCCTCCCCATCCCCCCTCTTTTTCTTCCTCCCCCCTTTAGTATTACCATCAGCTAAACAATGGGTTTTTGCTGGTGATTAAAAAATTAAGCTTCACATTAACATCAACATTAACAAGAATATATATATATATATATATATATATATATATATATATATATATATATATATATATATATATATATATATATATATATATACACGAGCCTGGTGTGTTGGCGCAGTGGTTAGGACAGCGGCTTGGGATCCAAAAGGTCCTGAGTTCAAGCCCCGTTGGGCCACTGAATTAATACACCAGGGGGTT
The DNA here is from genome assembly GCF_056783735.1 of Eptatretus burgeri. Classification (NCBI taxonomy): domain Eukaryota; kingdom Metazoa; phylum Chordata; class Myxini; order Myxiniformes; family Myxinidae; genus Eptatretus; species Eptatretus burgeri. The sequence continues at coordinate 30,868,885 of NC_140966.1, read as the reverse complement.
GACTCAGCCTGTCATCCTTCCGAGGTCGGCGAAATGAGTACCAGTGTACTGGGCCGGTGTATACCCCGGTTAAAATAGGTGTACCATATCCCTGTGTCGAAGGAGGCGACCCGGGTTGCGTCAGGAAGGGCATCCGGCGTAAAACATGTGCCAAATCACTATGCGGATAATACGGATGATCCGCTGTGGTGACCCCAAATGGGAGCAGCTGAAAGAAGAAGAAGATATATATATATATATATATATATATATATATATATATATATATATATATATATGAAACATATCGGGGTAGGGTGGGGGGGGAGGGTGGCACGGGGTTGGGGGTAACGGACACTCTGGCCACTCTGTTGCACCTTATCTGAGGTCAAAATCCACAAATAAGAAAGCAAATACCTTTGGATATTTTTTTTAACGTCGTGAACAAACTTTGGTACGTCTTGGGTGATGAAGGTTGTGGTCAAGTTTCATCGAAATCGTGTGTGTAGTTTCTGAGAAGAAGTTGCAAATGTTTGCAGATGGACGACACACACCATTTCATTTAGCTCCCTGGAAACTATGCTCCAGGTGAGCTAACAAGCCTCCAGCTGCCTATATTAAATGATATTCGGCGAATTGCTTTGGCAAAGTCAATCTCTGAAAGTGTGGACTCTTTGCCTCGCAGGTTGTGCAGTTCGTTCGCTTCATTGTAATCTATAATGACGACAGTTTACAAAATCGGAATCAGCAATTTTAGTGCCGACAGAAGTGCTTATAGCTTTAGATGTCATGCACTTACCTTTACCTGGGTTTGATTACAGACTGGACTATAAACTGTCACATTGATTCCTTGTAGTCGGTGTGCCATCAATGAGTGCGCCTTCCATCAGGTGGAAAGTTCATCTGGGGGTCCTGTCTTTTCATGCAGGAGATTAACGTTCCGACAGTGCGTGTCGTCCATCCGTCCATGTGTGTCACAAAGGATGGCCATTTTGTGCCGGAACCCTATCTAAACACCAAATTCCTTCCGTGACTACACCTACTCCGGAGCAGTGCAGCTGCATTCGAAGAGTTATTCAGCAGGGTTAATTCATTGTCGGCCATATTTTTATTAGGTACACAAACAAGGCAGGATTGTTTTAGTTTTTTTTTTAAACACATGCTCTTCGGCCTGAATACCAAAGATGATACAAAGCCATAATCATTCTTCTTAAAGCTAAAAAGATGCTCCTTGACTCTAAAGCCAAAATACATTGTCATGCAAAGCTGCAATTGCTACTTCAGGCTTCAAGCCAGACCTCATTCCTGAAACACACACACACACACACACACACACACACACACACACACACACACACACACACACACACACACACACACACACACACACACACACACACACACACACACACACACACACACACACACTTTATAATCTTCCCTCACTTTACTCCAACTTCTTCCCAATAGTCCATTTCTTTTTCTCCCCCATTCCTCTCAGGTCAGGTCAGGTAGGGGAGCACGTGCCGGAGCAGCGATTCCTCTCGCACTCCCCTAAATCTAATTTTCTCTACCCTCTCTTCTCTTCCTTTTTCTAATTTTTGTCCCCCACCCCTCCAACAAGGTCGGAGATGGGGGTTATTAAAATGAGCTCCGTCCGACCGACTGACGCACCGATCATGCGTACATGATATTTCAAAAGCCGTTCAACATTTTGCTTTCCTATTACACAGTTCCTCATAGCATCCACAGGGTGGGAGACCCAGAGTATCAGCTCCTTGTTATTTTCTCAGTTAGCTCCCTCTCAGCCAAAATTCTCTGAGATTTATAGTGCCAGTCGAAAGTCTGCACCCTCTTTCAAAATTTTCACCTTTTGTTGCCTTATAGCCTTGAACTTGCATTACATCAGATTTTTTTCCACTATTATTTACACATCGTAACCGACAACTTTCAAAGTGAAAAAGTAATTCTACAAATTTCATCGCCAGTAATGACTCTCCCGAGCAGGTCTGGATTGTCCTCGAGGCGCTCGATCATGTCTTGACAGACAGTGACTCTTTGCTGTTTCTGGTCCTCGGACAACAGCTTGGGGACCATCCTTTCGCACAAAAGATAGGCGAACCCGATCAAGAATTATCTGAGCAAAGACCTTGCCCAGCACTGAGAGCAGCATCACCTCTCGGTACTTGTTGCAGTCCTAGCAATCACCCTTCCATTTTCAGAGAGGGACAACAAGGCCCCTCTTCCAGTCAGTTGGGATGATGCCTGTGTTCCAGGCAGAGCACAAAACTGCATGTAACGACACGAGTACAGCATTTCCGCCAGCCTTGAGAGGTTCAGCATGGATGCCACAGATCCCAAGAGCTTTTCCCCCATTTCATCTGGTTCACCGCTGCATGTGTTTCCACAAACGAAGGTAGACCACAACTTGACAGCTGGTGGATCAGCCTGGTGCAGCTGCTCAAAGTAACCAGCCCAGCGGGCCTTCACTTCGGACTCCTCTGTCAAGAGCCCACCACCCTCTGCTCTAATTGCAGTACACCGAGGGATGGACTTGGAGGAATACAATGCGCGAATTCACCTGTAAGCAGGGTGAGGATCACTTGACCAAAGGTGATGCTCTACTCCCTCACAGATTCCTTGCACATTGGCCTCCTTGTCCCCCCTCAGTGCACGTAGTTTTACGCCTCAACTCCCTGAACAGCTCAGCCCTGCCATTCAACCTGGCCTTGCGACTCTGGTCAATGTTATCCAGTGTCCCTTGAGAGACAAGATTCGTCTTCACCCTTCGGTGAGTTCCAAGAGTTCGACTGGCAAAATCAAGGATGGTGGTCTTGAAGGCACTCCAGGACTCTTCAGGATCCTCCAAAGCACCCAGACCCCCCCAAATCTTCACTCAGCCTGTTCACAAACTCCTCAGCTACCCTCTCATCCTTGAGCTTGCAAACATCCAGCCGAGGCTGGGATGATACGATTCTTCTGGATTTAAGCTGCAACTTCAGAGTGGCAACAAGAAGCCTGTGGTCAGTATTGAGGAACTGAGCACTCCGGAAGACCCTGAAGTTCTGGATCATCCTCCAGCGACTGTCGAGGACATGGTCAATCTCCTTTGCCACACCACCAGTGTTGGAATACCAAGTCCAGCGATGAGCTTGTGGGCGATGAAACCATGAACCAGCCACCCTAAGTCCATGTCTTCTTGCAAATTCAAGGAACTCAGTGCTATTCAGGTTCACAGTTCCAGACCCATGGGGACCAACACATGTCTCATAACCATCCGTATCAGTTCCAGTCGATGTATTGAAATCCCCCAAGAGTGGAAGAGTATCTCGCCTGGGGCACTGATCAACCACAGACTTGAGCATGGCATAGAATGTGTCCTTCAGGTTGAGATTACTCGCCTCAGTCGGAGCATATGCAGAGACCAGGGAAATGTCACCCAAGGAGTGACGAATCCTGAGTCTCATAATACGCTCTTTGACCGGTGTTACCTTAATTATCATTGGAGTCAGCTTATTGGACACAGATACAGCAACTCCTTGGACATGGTAATCATCAGAGTGAACAGACCAATAGTAGGTGTAGCCACCCGCCATGATCTCCCTGCAATCTGGTCTCCAAACCTCAGAGAGCTGCAATACCGATGTCCAAACGCTTGAGCCCAGATGATAACAGAGACAGGTGGTCATCCTCTCTTAGGGATAGGGCATTCCAGGCACCCACCCGAAGGGACCGCTTCAGGTTAACCCAAGGAGACCGCCGTCTGGTGGACGACACCTCAGCACCATCCCGACACACACTACCGCAATATGACCCGGGAAAGTTACCCCGTGGTTTCCCTCCTATCATCAAAGATTGGGGGTCCCGAAGGCTTTGCCCCAATCCTGTCATCCGGTGAGCTGCCCTGCGAAGGGAAGCTGCACAGGAGGTACTCCCACGGAGTGGGTTTTCAGATTTCTTTGCATTTTTGTGTTTTGCGGAATGAAGGGTTTTACGGTGGCCAGAGTGCAAATCCTGCCACCAACCTCCTCATAAGAAGTAACCCAACTGCAGGAGGACATCTGCAGACAGTCGAGCACTAGATATAGATGCCAGTTTGCCCACAAGGAGCTCCTCTGCCCTTTGAGATGTTTTGTTCTTCATCCTGCTGGGTGTCCATATCATACACCCTCCTCACCAAGAAACTTGGTGGGGGAGACGGTTTAGTCGCCGACAACCCGACCATGGAACAGGTTAGTACAGCTTTACATGGTACCTGTAGCAAGTCACTTATCTAATCTGACCTGACCTGAGAGAGATACATCGGCCAAAGGTCACGTCAGCCAAAGGCCTTTAACATCGGTCAAAGGTCACTAACTCAGATGAGACTAAAATCCTAAATTTTCATCCAATTGACTTGACGTTTGAAGATGATTTATATTTAAGGTCATTGAATTCAACCACCGATTATTTTCGAGGTCAACATCGGCCAAAACGACAACATAGGCCGAATTTCTAAAATTGTCAGTTTTCATCCCATTGACTTGATATTTGAAGAGGAGTTGCATATTTGGTCATTGAATTCAAGCAACAATTATTTTCGAGGTCAAATTTGTTTTATGGATTTTGCAAGTATCGAGCTCTGCACGACGTCTTCTTGTTACTCTCTTTGTTTGTCTGTTTTTTTGTGCAGGATATCTCAAAAAGTTGTGGACGGATTTGAATGAAACTTGGTGGACATGCTGGGTGTGTGACAAGGACGAAATGCTTCGATTTTGGTGAAAAATCGAATCCAGATCTGGATACCATAATTATTTAAGTTTTTTAAGTGATTCTTCACCATTGAGAGATTGGGCCAAAAACGATATACAGCATGATATTTCAAAAATGTATTGGGCCCGATATGTTCTCATGGATCAGGCATTGTGTGGGGGAGGTATGTGTTCTACCGAGTGCCCTTCTAGTTTTAAAATGTGATTGTATTGATTTTTAAGTTTTAAACAAAGAACTGAATGTGGTTTTTAATTCTAATAATTTTTTTCGAGGTGTTAATTGAAAAAGCAAACCCGCCCGGTACTGCCCCCTAAATATTCCAGATAAACTGCCATGACATAATCAAGCGAAAGATTGTCAGCACACAATGCATAATGGCTGCACAACTCTCTTCAAACTCATCAGAAAGTGAATTTGACGAGTAATTTTCTGGTCAACAATCCCCAGATTATGACGATAGTCAAAATCATAATGTTGAAATGCTGTCAGATCATAACCGAGGTCGAAATGACTTCATAGGAGGGGTGGGACCATTCGAGCGTATTTATTCAAGAAAAGAACAATGATTAAGTGTTACGTGAAGCCGTATCTATTCATTAAAACCAACATGATTTTCTTGAATCTGTGGACCTTGAAGGCTAAACAATATTCTCGGGCTGTAAGAGTGAAAATTCCCCCATATTAAACATTCTATTTCCCTTTACCAATATAGAATACGAAAAAAAACATTTTGGTGAAAATGCAAACACATATGCACAAGTATTACTCACCGGCTTGCAGTGGATTCTATCAAACTTGATTCAAATCGCATCATATTTATGATTATGTTTATAAAAACACATTTGCTGTACTCCGTGCAAGCCAACAGATAAAAATATTCGATGACGTAAAATAGGCACCAATCCAGCAACTTAAAAAAACAAACATTTTGTTTACTTTCATTAATTATTTAACAACAATTGAAAAAAATCATTTTGTTTACTTTCGTTAATTCTTTGACAACTATTGAAAAAAACATTTTGGTGAAAATGTAAACACATATGCATAAGTATTACTCGCCGGCTTGCAGTGGATTATATCAAACTTGATTCAAATCGCATCATATTGATGATTATGCTTATGAAAACACATTTGCTGCACTCCGTGCAAGCCAACAGATAAAAATATTCGATGACGTAAAATAGGCACCAATCCAGCAACTTTAAAAAAACATTTTGTTTACTTTCGTTAATTCTTTGACAACTATTGAAAAAAATCATTTTGGTGAAAATGCAAACACATATGCACAAGTATTACTCACCGGCTTGCAGTGGATTTTATCAAAGTTGATTCAAATCGCATCATATTTATGATTATGTTTATGAAAACACATTTGCTGTACTCTGTGCAAGCTAACAGATAAATATTCAATGACGTAAAATAGGCACCAATCCAGCAACTTAAAAAAAAAACATTTTGTTTACTTTCATTAATTCTTTAACAACTATTGAAAAAAAAAAAAAACAAGAAGCCACAAATCTGGTACAAATTTTTAACAACAAACTTTAAGCATGACATGTATATTGGGAATTATTCTTCAAATGATTACTTCCCCCCTAATTAATTGACAATAACAAACATTATATCATTGGAAAGTTTGTTAAAAGATCAATAATACATTTAGGTTTTGAAATACGATCGACAAGGGACCCAAATCTCTGGCCATTTTGAAATCCAAGCTGGCCACCATAGATATTCATGTGAAAAATGACATCATTTTTCTTCATCAGTGATGCATTTACGATTATTTTAAACATGTTGCCAAGATTCTACCCCCAAAAATGATAAAACTCAAATACCATACTTTAGCAGGTAAAGTATACTAAATTTTGAGTAGTCATTGAATAGGGAAATCGAGTAAGGAAAATGTATTTGGTGATATATAATGGCAGGGAACGGGGGATAGTCGATTAAACCATAAACTCAATGGTTGAAGGTGTTAAGAGTGCAGAGAGAGTCCTACATCTCATGGTTTAAAGAGAAATGCTCAAAATCGCAGTGGTTTTAAACAAAGGTGGAAAGGAAATGCTGGGATTATGATCCCTCAGATGCAGCAAAGAGAAGGTAGTTGATTTATGTTCGTATGATGGCACTACGAGCATGCAAGCTCCCTTCTCTGTTTTGCACTGCACCTGATTCCAGCACCATCCACTCTGTGAGGCCAGTCCATTTATATGGTAATTGCAGCAGCGTGGAGGCATTGCTTTATGGTTAGAAATTCATTTCCCTGCTCTGGCATCTGGCGCTGCGACGTGCGTAAACGTAACTCCTCCTTGCCACCAAGCAGCATGAATGCAAGCAAGCAGAACACCACAACGAAATTGTTGTTTTACGTTTTTAGCTATGTCCATGCTGTGCTGCAAAAGCACGATGGTTAATTTGATGGTATGCTTGTCAATGGGCAAGAGTTAAAATCGCAGATCTTTCTACTGTTGTGCCTGCAACTTTTGTCATCTCTATTTTGAAGAACCCCACCGATATATCGAATAATATAAAGCTCTTTCTTACCACTGACGAACTCACTCACTGACTCACTGATATCAATGTTTAGGAGTTCCTAGGTGGGGTGGAACCGTGGAAAGCTCGATTTGGCATACTGACGCAACTCGAGTGGCAATGTACCGGGAAAAAAAATTGCAAAACAGTCGGAAAATGTCCATGAACGAAAATATCTGTGAATACAAGTCACTTTGCTCGTGGCAGGTCACTTGACCCAAGACAATGGAGCTTATTACACTGTTAACGGGTAGCTAGGCAATGCTAACACGTGCCTCTTCCGCCTCTTATTGTATAACGTTTGCCATATTTTCATGAAAAATTACTCTAGTTGTAAACTTTAAAATAAGTAGTTCATTCCAATCACTAATTCTTGATTTCCTTGAGTTGTATAGCTGCCGACAGAATGCAACCGCAATCCACTTCACGTCTTACGTCGGATGCACCCAAGAAGTGTGTAAGCATTCCTCACTAATATACTTACATATGGTAGTGGGAAATGCTTGCACACTTCACATGTCACAACACATGACAGTGGTGGACCTGAATAAGGACGTCGTGTACCTCTCAGGCAGGTCAAAGCACACACACATAAAGTAGAGTTAGTTATGTCTTGGTGTTCTGTTTAGCAATTAAGTTAGATTGTACACATGCGATAAAGATGCGTTGAATGTGTGAGTTAGTATGAAGTTCTGTTTCTTTCCACCCTCTCGATATTTTCTGTCCTCTACATCTTACAACACACGCACTCTCAATCCATTACACATCAAGTGATTCTTCACCATTCATTCTTCACCCAATGCTGCATGCACACCGCAGCGGCCACCCCAGTTTCATCACCTTTTGCCGAATCGTCAGCGCTGATTTTCATGCATGTACGACTTGCGAATGTCTGCAGCTGTAGAGGAACCCAGGTGGGGTTTGAAATAGCAAAGGGCTTATCTAGTGTAGCTATTCTTGGTTGATTTATGCAGCTTTCTTTGGCTATTAAGAACATTGGAGTTTTTTTGACCCATAGGTTTGTCTCGTACCATATTGTGATGGTTTTCGGAGGCCCCGGGGAGACACGTACCAACACATAAGTGATCCCGAGCATAGTTATAGCTGCAGTATTTTATCCAGCTAAATTACCTCTCCCCCTCGTATCAGTGTAAGGGAAAAATCCGTTGTGAGTGTCGTTAGAATTATCCCATTGTTCTTTTCCCCATTCTCCAACACTTCGAAACACTTTACAGAATCAAACCACATACAACACTCACTCCACATGAACAACATGGATCCATCCAGCAATGCTTCAACGTTATGCATCAATCATGGCGCAATAAATCTGGGCTCGGCTCGGTGGTCACATAAACATCAGACACAATGCCTTGCCCTTGCCATGCCACCGAGGCATCAGTGGCATTCCCCCATGTTCCTGCAGCCAATTGCAATGACTGTATCACAGAGCACCAACCAATCAAAGTGGCTGGATTGCAGAAGGGGCCATGAAATGCCTGGCAGTCGAGATGGGGAGTTGGTGGAGTTCAGTGTGGTTGAAGGATTTGGAAGAGTTTGTCGGAGTTGTGGTTGGTAAAAGAATTTGACAGTTAAAAGAGTGTGGTTGGTTGGCAGAAACAGATGGTGAGAGAATTTGAAAGTTAAAAGAGCAGTGCTGATTGAGTTCAAGGTGAACCATGCAAGTGCCGTATCTGGGGAACTCCACGGAACGAGAGCTGACAATGCCACAGAACAGGCAGTGAGCACCAAGCCGACTGAGCACTATGAGCACTTCGGAACGAGCACTGAGAATGCTATGGAACGAGCACTGAGAGCACCAGGTAGAATGAAGATATGGGCTCCCAAGCATGGTCATCACCTCCTCACTGACTTCCTTAACTCCAAGCACAAACTCTTGAGCATCAAGCGAATTAACAGTGGCTCTCCTCAGAGTGAACATTTCTCCTTACATTCCTTACTCACGCAACTCACATACTGCACCGATCACTGTACGCATCTCATTGACTCACCCTGGTTTTGCAGAGTATGAACAGAGTCCACAACAACTCTTTTCAGGACTCGCCCTACACTCAGCTACATACACAAAAATGTCTCACCCGTACCTCTCACTCACCTACACCACACGCCCTGTTCGCTACCACGTCAGTCACCCGGCTCACGTATGGGTGGGGATGGGGTAGACGCCACACCCCACCTGCTTCACGCTTCTGTCTATCATGCTTTCTTATCTCATTTTCCCAGAATGACTGAGGCGCCTGTGTGTGTCGATCCTGAGGCGAAGTTGACTGACTAAGTGCGCTTATGTGCTCGGGGTAAGAGCTTTCTTTTGTGACACTGTTTGCCTTGGATGTAGGTGCTTTTTGCTAATCTTTATAAAATGCTTTCCACAACAGCCCGATCATCTCTTTTCATTGGTTAGACATCGAGTGTAATTAGTGACAGAGAGTTCAACCCTGCCATTTCGGTATGGTTAGGCATGAGCCAACGTTCCACTTACGGTATCGCTCGGCCTTTCTGATCAATAGCAGTGGAGCGCTGGGAAGCACAGTCCTTATCTGGGGTGATTAATTTGCCATTAATTTAAAGCGGGATTTGGATGCTGGACTCAACCTAAATGAAGCGTCTCAGACAGCATCTGTGATTGCTTAGCAACCCGTCGTGCTGCAGAGTTATCTGCAGTTCGTCGGCTTCAGGGACGTTGGCCGGAAAGTGGGTCTGAGAAATCCCGTTGCGACATGCACCCACCAAACCCGTACCAATATGCTTGTCTTGTGTGAACAATAGGTTTGTCTCATTTTGTGACCTGTAGATGTTCCCTGGAATGATTTTTAAGTACTAGGTAAGGGTTTTCTTCACCATTCTTATAGCTCTAACTATCCCTGGTACAATTTCAGCTTTCTTCAATTTCCCAGTCCTCTTGACCTTATTTTTCAGATCCTGGATTTTGGACATTTTCCTGATTTCTGTTGCATTTAGTCCAAAGTCATTGGGAACTGAAACCTCGATCAAAAATGCTGACTTTTCCTTTTTGTGTTTGAGCACTACGTCTGGATGCAATGCTTCGTTTGCAAAGTCCACACTTGATGGGATCTTGTCATACATGAGTATGTTCATTTTCAACGATCGGATCTAGTTGTTGTGTCCATGATTGTTCTGGAACTGGGATGTTGAAATGTTGAAGCTGCTGTCACACCTTGACGTTTTAGCCAGCGTATGGCAAGGTATCAAAATGTATGTAAAATGCTGGCGTATGCTGAACTATTGATGTTTTTTTTCCAGTTTTGGGCGTATTCATAACGAGTTGGACGTATGCATAACGTATTAGTAACGTACACAGAACGTTTCGATAACATATAGATAACTTATACCAACGAATGCTTAGCGTGTTGTCGGCGTTCACAACCTATGCCCAACGATAGTCTAACTTATGCATAGCGCGCGGCAGCATATCGCCGACGATCACGTGGCGTAGCCTATTAAAAGGCTGCAGTTCGACGATTCAAATCATAATCACACTAGACATCGAAGTGTTAAGGCTCTGTCACACCTTGACGTTTTAGCCAGCGTATGCCTGATGTATGAAAAATTTGCCGAATATGCTGGCACACGTAAAATACGTTATAAGTAAGTTTTGTATACATTAAGAGCACGCTGAAGCACGCTGGCATACGTCGACAAATTTTAAGCATGCTGAAAATTTTTCGACGTATGCCAGCGTATGACGCACACGTTCCGCATACGCTGGCCATAAGTTGTAGGCACGTTACGCGATCGTTGACACACGTCGACACACGTTACTTGTAAGTGACTCATAAATCGAAACACGTCGAGGTAATGTTTAGGGTACCCGAAACTTATTTCTAACCTATGAGTAACATGCTTTGAACCAATGAGTAATGTATCTCCAACGCATATTGACGTATGTAGATGTATTTGACGTCTTCTGGACGACCACAGAACTTACTGAACGTGTTTCTAACTTACAGCTACCGTATAATGGCGTATTGGCAGCGTTTAGGGGAATTGCTATATCAAAATGGGGTTCACACAGGAGGAACCCGTCAGTGTTCCAGACTCCATGTTTTTTTTTTCGTTATTTTTTTTTTCTTCGGCATGACGGTGATGCTGACACTTCGATTTTGAGTGCAGTTATGATTTAAATCATTGAGCAGCAGCCTATTAATTAAATTATATTGTATTATAACCGCACTATAAATCGAAGTGTCAACATCACCGTCATGCCGAAGAAAAAAAAAACCAAAAAAAAAAAAAAACCATGGAGTCTGGAACACTGACGCTGACCATTACCTCGACATGTTTCGACTTATGAGTAACTTACAAGTAGCGTGTGTCGACGTGTGTCAACGATCGCGTAACGTGCCTACAACTTATGGCCAGCGTATGCGGAACGTGTGAGTCAAACGCTGGCATACGTCGAAAAAGTTTGAGCATGTTAAAATTTGTCGATGAGCTCAGTGTACTACGACGTATGCCAGCGTGCTCTTAACGTATACAAAGCGTACCCATAACGTATTCGACGTGTGCCAGCGTTTTAGACAAATTTTTCATACGTCGGTATACGCTGGCTAAATCGTCAAGGTGTGACAGCGGCTTGACAGATGTGCCAGTGGATTACTCTGCAAACGCTGTCATGTTTTTCTGTGTACTGCTGTTCCAACATGAGTTTTTTTACATGTGGATCCGAATCCGACTACTATAATTTTTTTTAAGTGATTCTTCACCATCGAGAAATTGTGCTAAAATGATTTATAGCACGATATCTCAAAAAGTTGTGGATGGATTCGGATGAAACTTGGTGCACAGGTTGGGTATGTAGCAAGGACGAATTGCTTCTATTTTGGTGAAGATCCGAATCCGGATCTGGATACGAGAGTTATTTAATTTTTTAAGTGATTCTTCACCATTGAGAGATTGGGCCAAAAACAATATTGTACTGTATAGCATGATATTTCAAAAATGTATTGGGCCCGATATGTTCTCGTGAATCAGGCATGATGTGGCGGAGGTATGCGCTTTACCGAGTGCCCTTCTAGTTATTTTTGTAATTTTCGTTTTTTATATTTGCAATCATTGGGGCCGTGTTTGTTTCTGGTTTTTTTTTTGTGTGTAGTATCCATCATTTGCACCTGTTTTTGTAAGTTTGTTGCTCAATGGATTAAGGATCCCTTTTCTGGTTTTCTGTTTTCTTTCTCATGTACAAATCACGTCCGATAGTCTGTTGAGCTTTTGACATACTCTGCTAATCCTACAAACAATGGTCTGTACACTTGGTTAAGCTCCATCAAACCGCCGCCTCCTTCTCGTCTCAGTAAGTACAGCCTTGGTATTGGTTTTTGTGGAACATCTTGTGAATAGTTAGAAGTTTCCTTGTTTTGGTGTCAAGATTGTTGATCTCCAATTGTGGCCAATTTATAACTTCACAGCTACAATGTATTGGAATACCGGCATTGCAAGTTGGTTTATACCTTTGGTTTTGTTTCTTGGGGAGAGGGTTGACTTCAGAATTAGTCTTATTCTGCATAGGTGCTCTTTGCTGATTATTTTATGCATTTTTTTTGTTGTTGTACCTGGGGGCCTTTTTCTATTCTGAGATATAGGATGCTTCATTTTCTAGTTCTTGTTTTGTTGTACTTTGATCGATGGAGATGTATATTATTTTTGTTTTTCCTTGTGCAAATGTGCCTTTGGCACATTTATAAAGACCAAACTCCATTTGAATGTCCTCCAAGTACTGCTTTACTAGTTTTAGTTGATATGCCAATTTCATATCATTTGGAGCGAAGCGTTTTAGAGCATCCATGTGCAGTAGGTGTGTCACCTTTCTTGTTTCGTTGGTCATTTTCTGTTGCATGTCAAACTGTATAAAATATTCATACCGAGTTGGAATGAAATATCTGGGGATCAGAGTGGAGGAAGTCCTTAGGTACAGGAAACAACATGAGATTGTTGAATAAGAGACACAAATGAGTCCATTGACTTTGGAGTGCTATGACTTCCAGGGTAGCAAGAATGTATGCAGCAACAACAGTCCTACTATTGTTATGACAAGCAGAAATACAAAGCAAATTCTAGAAAGCATCTCAAAATGCAAAGCCCATCCACATCCGCTTTGTATTCGGACTTATTCTTCTTATGTATGCTAAACATGACAAACTCGGCTAAAAGAAAAATACAAAACAATTGACGATTTTAGGCGACCATGACCTTTTGACCTCAAAAGCAATAGGCTTCAGTGATTCAATATGCAAACCCTGCTCAAGTCTCAATTCAATCAGATGGGAATGGACGATTTTGCGATCTTTTGACCTCAAAATAGCTGCTAGAGTTTTATTGGTGAACCAATTCAGTGACCCAATATGCAAACCCTGTTCAAACTTCAAGTGAATCGGATGAAAATTGATGATTTTATATGACCTTATGATTAAAAAAAAAACAATTGGCTTCTAGCTTTGATTGGTGAACCAATTCAGTGCCCAATATCCAAATTCTTAAAATTTCAGGTCAATTGGATGAAAAGTGACAATTTTATGCGACCTTGACCTTTGACCTTTTGATTAAAAAAGAAATTGGCTTAAGCTTTTGATTGGTGAACAAATTCAGTGACCAAATATGCAAATTCTTAAAATTTCAGGTCAATTGGATGAAAAGTGACAATTTTATGTGACACTGACCTTTGACCTTTTGACCAAATTATTAATTTGTCTTCTCCATATACTCATAATAAAACTTTGTTGAAAATTTGATGACAGAATCTCAAATGGTAAAAAAGTTACGCTCAGACAGACACACGCACACACACAGAAGTGATTGCAAAACCCGGTCTCCCGCTGCGTGGTAGATGAGCTTACAAAGGTCAAACACAGGTTTAATTATTGGTTAAAACAAGGGGAAAATATACAAAGCGGATAACAATTGGCCAACGGGCCTCCCCCGTGGACGAGAAAACTTATGTCGGCATTGGTCGATACCAAAATTCGCCGATGTCGCTCCAAGTGTGACGCGTCAAGATAGCGTTCAGATCTCAGGAACAATGGGGCTGAAGGACAGAACGATCACCACCATATGGTCCCCCTATGGCTTCATGTTTCCGCAAACTTCCAGGCTCTGGGTGCTCAAAAAGGTTTTGTATTCGACTAGCTGCTCACCAGTCTCAACACAATACAGAGTTGATCTGGTCTTCACTGCACAAAACAAGCAGTCGAAGGAAAATTAGACCTTTCTTTCGATGCCCTTCCATCACAGCCTCTGCGGTTAAGAGCCGTGTAACTCCTTCGTAAATAAACACCATTCGATGTGCATCGAAAATCTCAAAACGTCAGCCATTCAGGTCAGGTTCCTTGCTTTTGAAAACAACTTCGTTGACGTATCCTGAATCGTATCCCACGGGGAAAACGCGGGAATTGAAGAAAAGTGTTTCAGTGGACGAGGTGAAGGAAATCATTTTGAATAACAGTCTTTTCTGATAAATATTGCAGCTAACGAATCGATGTTCGATCAAAAATATTTGTTTGTTCATAAATAAACAGCATTTTTATCGACTTCAAAACCTCTAATAGTTAACACGGATACAGCACGACATTAACCCATCAGATTGGCGTTCTTCATTCACGACGGTCGTTCCAAGATGGCGGTGCTCATGTTACAGTGTGTTTGTCACATCATGCACAGTGAATGTGGACAAATTACAACGTTTTGTGATGTTTTTTTTTGGAGTAAAATCTGTGAGTGCATGAATATCTGGATACAGTTGGATGGGTTAGAAAAATTTACTTTACAGTTTGACTGTACAGTGTGAGATACTGCTGGTTATCATCGGCAGAGTTACCAATGGTTCACTGGACAGGAAAAGGATAGAACAGGGCCTGAGTGTTTATGACCTGCAAACACAGAAACAAATTTCTACTGCTGAACCTTCACCCAAGAAGCGTAGAATTATCCTGAGATCTCAGATACCATCTTGTGCCGCATCTTCACGACGATCGCAACATCTACTTCCGGAAGAATGCATTATATGCCAACAAACGAAAACTGTTGTTGATAAATCAACATATAAAAGGAAAGTAGAAAGACTTGTGACTTGTGAAACTGATGCCAGGAAACTGTTACAAGCAGCAGAACTTAAAGGTGATGCTAGGATAGTATTACAAGTTGGTCAGCTCGACCCTGTGTGCATTGAAATGTGCTACCGCACTTCCTGCTACAAGCGGTATACAAAGTGTGTCTGCGGAGCAGAACAAACCCTTGTAGGTCACCCACTTTCAAAATCATTTGACATATTTTGTCAGAGTGTTGTTGAGACAAAAATAATTTCCAGTGGAGAGGTTCTGAAAATTAACTCCCTTACCCAACTGTTTATTCGCATCCTAAAAGATAACGAAGGCACAGATGTCACTGGTTATCAAAATCATAAGTTAGAGTCAAGACCGAATAGAATGAATAAAGATAAATGTGAAAAAGTAGGAAAAAAAAACGTGAAAGGAACAAATAACAAAGATGTTGGGAATAACCCGGATGATGGCAGGTAAAAAGACATTCTTCCTGAAAGCTCAGAAGCCATTGCAATTGTTGACGCCATGGCCATGATTCAGCAACAGTATAACTTTGAGACATTTCTTCAACTTGCAGTTTCCATTTTGCAAGAGTTGGTGTCCCTGGCAAAGAAGTACAAAGCAAAGAGGGTCGACTTTGTGGCAGATAGGTAAAAAGAGTATGAGCGACAGAAAATGACGGTACTAGGAGAAACAAAAGTTGGCATTCAGAGACCAGACCAGAAGATGCCAAAACAAATGAAGAAGTTCTTGGCTAGTGGCAGTAACAAGGATGGGTTGCTCAATTTTTTTTTGGTGGATGAATGCAGAGAAATCTCACCCCATATTCCATCTAATGCCCAGGTCGATGCTACTCAAGGTGAAGTTTGTTAGAGATTGCATTCATCAGCTGAGGGAAGTATCCTTGTTGAAGATGTACCAGATCTACATTCTGACCAAGAAGAAGTGAACACCAGAATGCTCCTTTACGCATTTCATGCATCACAGTCAACATCTCCAAATAACATTATCATCTGCACAGTGGACAGTGGACCGACGTATTTTTTTCTCACTTTGTGGGTAGCAACAGTTTTGACGTGTCAGATAATTGTGGTGCTGATGGCAGGAAACAGAGCATTTGATGTACAAGAGATCAACAAATGTCTTGGAGATAACACTGCTGAAGCCCTTGTTGGATACTCAAGCTGGTGCTGAAATACCCAGTCGACAAAAATTCCTTTTGTGAGCTAGGAAAGAATTGGATCTTATAAGATACCGTACAGCAAGACCTGGAGAGGTTTGTGTGTGAGCTGTAGTAGGGGTGGAAGGAATGTGCTGATGCCAACATTTCCCGTTACAACCGTTTCAGATTCAGGTGTGTACGTGACATTGCTTTGCCACCAAACAGAGACAGCCTTGGCCTTCACATGATGCGAGCAAACTTCCAAGTGAGAATCAAGAGATGTTGTTTGCAGCAGTATATATGAGCACCAACCCCACAAGGATAAGGTTGGAAAATAACAGATTCGGAGCTTGCAATTGAGTGGACCACCTTACCCATCGCTCCAGATATAGTGCTGAAAAGTGTTTACTGTTCTTGCAGTAAAACCTTATGGAGTGCAAGCAAATGCTCCTGCAAGAAGGTTGGAAATGAATGCGCTACTACGTGTCGATGTCACCCATCTGGCACTGACATTGACTCTCTGATGAGAGTGATGATGACGACTGACAATATTTGATTCATTTCAAGACAAGTGAAGAAGACGTCTATATGTCCAGGTGTGACACTATCAAATTATGTTTAGACATTTGACTATTATTTGGACTGATTGATGAATTATTTACTTGTATACCTTGAAGAGTCATCGAGGTAAATGCTAATGTTTGGGTTTTAAGGCAGTACTTTTAAATTGATCGTTGTAGTTGTAGTTCATAGTTATTGTGAACGGAATTTGGGTGAGGTTGGGATGTGCATCAAGTTTCATCTGGGCACATCAACGAGACATTTCAATGCAGCCTGTTCCAAAGCAAAAACATATTTTCAGGAGAACATTGTTGATTTTTAACAAGGGTGTCATGAGATTATTGTAGTACCATATATATTTTTTTCCTTCACCCTGTAGGCCGAAGCACATTGAAAATGATAGGTCCTCTTTGGTCTTTGGCCCATGGTCTATCAAGGTTCAACGTTAAAAAAAAAACGGGAACAAATTCAGTCACAATCGTCGCCATGACACATCTGACTCTCTCCACCCAAATGGCCAATCACGGGATCCCAAACCGTGGGTAGAACATGTAAGTGAAAACTCGGGGGAGGGGAGGGGGATAGGAGAAGTAACAGAAGGCAACACCACCCTAAAATAAAGAAACCTTACCTAGAGTAAAGTTTTCTTTTACAAAGGTAGGTACACACTCTATTGTTTACTGTTACTGCACAGCATAACAACATTGCACAAAAAAACAGCCAAGTCGTGACAGTTGCAGGCAGCAGGGGTCATACGCATATGCATCACATTATCTTAAGCTCGACGAGATGGAGCATCTGCCAATGACATTATCTTCGCCATAAATATTTACAATTTTCAATGGGGTGCCGCTATACTTAGAGGATTCTATCGGAATAGGCGTTGATTCTTCATCTTGAACTTCTCCAGAAAAACAAAAGGATTGTGGTCGGTATATACAGTACCATCATCCATCGCTTGTGCCATTTGTTACATATACTTCAAAATATTGTGGAATCAAAACCAGGCTCAAGTCCTCTTTCTCGAAAGTAAAAGAAGCTTTTTGATGTTTGTTCAGCTATTCAGAGAAGTAACTTACTGGCCTTTCAACACTTGAGTCATCATCTTGAAACAGTATAAAGCTCCTACACTACATCACTTGCATGGGAAGAAGGGTATTTAATGGGTTTAAGGGAACATCAACATTGGTCTAAAGTTATCATGGGTATAGGGATGAACCAACATGTGTATAAGAGTGCACTATCACTATTTAAATAATTGAAAAATGTCTGACAATCAAATACCAGAATTTGATAAATTTTCTGACTGCATCATTTTGCTCCACGTTCTGTGTCTGGTAGCTCAAAAAAAATTATGACACAAGCAGGGGAAATACCTGGGAAATCATCTTGCAAATCCTCAACTTCCGGCCGAACTCCAGGATGTGTTGAAACCACAGGGGAAACATGAACCTTATCCTCAGCTGAATAATTTTCCAACAGGAAACCAACACCCTCTATTGGGAGAGTTGGGACTATCCCGACCATCACTTGCCATGTGACCAGATCAAACTTCAAGTTCACCCTGAGTATGGGAATAGGGACATAAATACAGTAACTCCATTCAATGCCATAGATTAACGCACTCACATTCACCAAGCCACTCGAAGTCAATGGTTAAACATCAGACAACATCAAAGACTGGGCTGCTCGAGTAACAATAACTATGGACTTGATTTTACTGTCACATGACACTTGGCCCTTTGACACAAATGTTTAACTGTCGGATACAGGCATATAGCAATGTCAACATCATCTCCAGCTTAAACTGACACGGCACGATTATCAAAGGATGCAACTTTGGTTTTAAGTAGCGTGATAGGTCTAACAGTATCCCTGCTTCTTGTCTCTCTTCAATTTCCAACAATTTTATTTCATATGTCCCAACTGGTGACAGTAATAACACTCGAAGCGTTACTCCTGCCAGATGTCTTTTCGGACCAATCAACTTTTCTAACTGGAGACATCTGCACCGATGGACCCTTACCGTCTTCTAACTCCAACTCCAACTGATCTTCACTCACAACCTTCTTGTTATATCACATAGTACCACAACTATAAAGAACATCAACACTTTTCTGGTGAGTGAGTTCGTCATAATCTGCACGACCTGTAACTCTCTTTTCAACTCACCAACTTGATGATCATTAAGGTGTGTACTAATGTCTTAGGGGATACTATTCTCAATTTTTTTCCATCAAGATAACCTTCCTTAGATTACCATAGTCCTTATCCACTTGCAGAGAATGATACCACTGATCAAAAATAATTTCCTTCTCCCTCGCAAATTCAACAAATGACTGCCAAGTCTGTCTTTTTAAAAGTTTGGAACTTTTGTCTGGATGCTTTAGGTACTAGTTCATTTGCCGGTAACAGCCCTTTATACGGTCTCAACCTCTGAGTGACAGATGAATACACTTCCTGTGCTCTCTCTGCAAACACACTATATAGCAGTAGGGTCCAGCATCTTACTCTTACTGGCCACTGACAATGTCCTGCTACATTCTCAAAAGACAGGAAAAATATCTCGACTTCCTCCCCGCTAAATTTGGGAACAAACCTCATGTTCTTGGCTATGTCAAAATCCGGACCCCTGCCAGAACTATCAGAAACAGGTCTAGCCTTTTGTTGCAGGTACATTTGCAGTTATAATTTCTTTAACCCAAACCCTTTGGCCTTTTCTTCTCTTTCTCTTTAAAATCCACTGTCTTTTTCTTTGTCTTCTAACTATAACCTGAGCTGTCTTCCGATTCTTTCCTGGCTAGTTCTACTGCACCACTACTGGTCTTCTCTACCAACTGTTCTAATCCCATATGATTGACAAGAACAAAGACAATCTCAGACTTTCTCATACTGGATGTCATTCGAGCCCCAATATGATCAGCTACAGTAAATCTACCATACGTAACAGTTCTACATCTTGCACTGATAACTCATTCCTGTCCACAAATTCCTTGACATCAAATCCCATATCATCAACCATGGTGTGAAACCCCAGTAAATATATTAGTAACAGTACAGCACACATAAGCTTCAAATTATTTCACAAATGATAAACAAAATCAAAATTCAAGAGAGGTATCAGTAAAGTTCATATGCTGGACAAGCCCTGCAATTATTTACTTATTTATTTATTTATTTTATACATTGTCTCAGCTCATGGAAGAGCTAAGCCACATAACAGACCAGGACACAACATAACAAAGAAACAGCAGGAGAAAGGGGAAAATGCCAATAGCAGGATGGAGGGAGAAGGTAGACGGAGATGGACAAATGAGGGATGCAGGTAACGATAGGGGTCAGAGAAGAATGCAAGGGGTGGACAAGATGGATACACAAGCAAAATTTTGGGAGGGGTGGGGGTGATTCAACAGGTAAAGAAAACGTTAAGCTTTTAGATGAGGGATGACTTGAGATGGGGGTGAAGAGCTGTCTTGAAGACCGAGAGAGAAGAATGAGATCGAAGAGGGTGTGGAAGGTGGTTCCACAGGTGGAAAAAAGAGGAACACATGAGTGGAAGTTACCAGTGATCCTGGATTTAGGCAATTTCACCAGGAGGGAGTTGATGGTGGACTATGTGAGCCCGACAGACACCTGATGGGGACAAAGCACAGAAAGAGCAGAGGGTGCATGACCAGAAGGGAGGTGGTAGAAGACAGAGTGACCACCAACCTGTCTGCAATGTTGAAGTGATAGACCCACAGACTCAGCTTCAGAGCAGGAGATTCCAATAATCTTAAAGGGCTTGGTTTCCAAGGCATTCATCGAAGCAAGATGTGAGGCAGGGGAGCCCATCCATCGGGGAGAGCAGTACTCCACACTGTAGATGAAAGCCTTGTAGGTGGATAAGAGTTCAGGTGTGCCAAGGAAGGACTTTGTACGATGGAGGATGCCCAGTCAGCGGCTGGCGTTGGAGGCCAATTTTGAAATGTAGTTTGCCCAAGAAAGATCGTGGCTGATAGTGAGACCGAGGAATTTGAATGACTGAACTTCTTCAAGAGGATTGTTGAGAAAGTAGATAGGAGGGTTTACCAGATGGTCCTTTCAGAGGGAGAGAGTGAGAGTGAGAGAAAGAAAGCGTGTTTGAGATTTTTCAGGATTGAAAGACACATTCCAAGTGTTTGACCAGTTTGTGATTTTTTTTTTCAACGTCTGAGGAGAGGGAAGTGGCTGCAGCCACCTGTCTGAAGGATGAGGGAGATGTTGACTTTAACAAGCATATGATCAGATGAACTAATTGGAGCAGAGGAAGAGGAGGAGACATTTGTGGGAAAGTTAGTCATCACCAAGTCCAGAAGGGAGGATTTGCCATTTGTAAAAATCTAGGTTGGCCAGTTTACAGATCGAGTAGGTTTCATGGAGTGATTGAAGTCCTTTGCTGAAGTGCCATAGCTGGTGAGAGGGGTACCAACTCCCAGCCAAGTTGCATGGTGACAATTTAAATTGCCACATATGAGGAAAAGATGACTCGTGATGACAAAGCTATCCAAAATTATCCTTTTTGCATCTAAAATACGTTGATGACCCTTGCAATAGAGGAAAATTTTGAGCCATGACGAAATGAACCCATAAGACTATGTCAAAGAGAATCCCACAAAGAAAAGGTGAAAAAAGAGGAAGGTGAGAAAGGAATGCTGTGAATGGATGGTCAACAAACCTGTAATAGGTAGTCTATTATGTGTCCAGCCACAAAAAGCTGGCATCAATGGAAGATGCATTGAGAATGGAAAACAAGTGATGAAAAATAATGGCAGTGAGGATCTGAAAACACATTTCATGCTCTACTCAAGGTAAGGTATAGTGGAGCAGCAGGGGCCACCAAAAGCGGGAGATACCCACACCAGCAGTACCACATTTTCTAATGTGGTTATTATTGACCACCTACTATCCCTGTACATGAAAACCAATGATGCCAGTCTGGGAAATGGTGGCATTCAGAGAAATAGGTCAATTAAGGTCGTTGACCCCTGAATTTGGCAATATTTACTAAAACGGCTATAGTTTTTATAATTTTCATGTTACAATACCTTGATATACATCAAACTGATCCTAAGACAATGGGCTATAAAATGCAATAACAAAAAAAACATGTGGCTGAAAATAGTAAGTATAGAACCAATTTTATTACAAATTTTGCCCCAAAAATCCAAATTTTCATATTTTTCATATACTTTTATCATTACTCATCATATGCATAATATAAAAGTATCAAATATTAAGCATCACAAAGTTTCTCTCGAGTCTGCTGCAATTATTCATTTATAATACATTGTATTATCTTAAGTGTAAATCACATTTTCATCGCATTTTGTCCAAGATGCCTGAAAATGGTATTATTCAGTACTCATGGCATATGACCATTAACTTGATTAATTTCATATTGATTAAGAGAAAAATTTGTTTCAAATATTATATTGTCACAAGAAATTATATTTGTTGATGAGTATATCAACAACACACAAGGATGGATCCAGGATTTGTGTAAATGGGGGGGGGGGGGTACAAATTCTTATATACTATAAATATTTTTTAAATGGTAATTTTTTAATGTACTTTATTGAAAATAAATTTCAAAGAAATATTGAGGACTATAATGGCTGTTTGTACAAACTCTCCACTTTTGTCATCAAATGCAATCTTTCTAACAAAATTATCAGTTACTAAGATAAATGCCAGGAAAATGTCAACATTATTGTTACATATTATGTTGATATCTAGTCTGCATCTGAGTCTGAATTATCACTGTAAAATGCAGAGAGAGTAAAGGGATTTGAACATGATTTGTCCCCTCCATCCACCAAGGCTTCACAGGTGCAAGCTGCTGTGCATGGTTGGTCACTCTCCAAGCAAGAACACTCCACTGCACAGGTATTGGGTTGACAGTCACACACAAGGTCATTTAACAACTCTGGAGCAGCTGGCGATTGACTCATCATTTGAGGCTGGAGACCAGTGCCACCTGGGCTGTGTTCGAAGCCATATGCTGTTGCATCAGGTAAGGTTGGAGAAGGGTAAGCAGCTTGTATCCATATTAACAGCTGATAAGCAGAGCGAAGTAGATGCAGACTGAAAGTGTCTTCTGTTGGTGGTAGTTTCTTTCCCTGGATATTCCTCTGTCCAGTCTTCTGACACCTCAGGGCATTCAATGACATGCAGTTTGTCTTGCCATACATGTAGCCAACAAACTTTGTGGCTGCCATTTCTATCTCCTTTGAAATGTTTTGCTCATCAGATCCTAGTAGACAAAGAGGCTGGAACAATGCTTTCATCGACCATTGATGATGTCAAATCTGTCTTCAAACTTATCTCTTCATCCTCAGCTACTTCCTCAGCTACTCAAAACTCAGTTCATCAGTTCATCCTCAGCTACTCAAAACTTTTGACATCTCATATGCCTTTTGCAAAGCATCTCCTACTGTTGTCTTTGAAGAACAAACAAGATCTGACGTGCCTGGTTGTGGCGTGAATTCAACACCTGGCCACTCTTTTATAAGTTGTCTTTTGACATTATAGGATGTGTATGAACCTGGATGGTCCACTCCCTCTTCAGCAAGGATCTCCAAGAACTGCTTTCTCAAGGTGCTCAGGAAGAATATTTGTCTGTGTTCAATGATGGTTGATGTAAACTCACTGATCAGTCTCCTCACTGATGTACTGTGTGCAGCAAATTGTTGCTTTCTGTTCTTACTTGCAGTGATAGAGCAACCACTGACATAGTTGATGTAGCAAGACTTTTGTCTGTGGTAACGAGCCTCAATGGCAACCAGATCACCATTGGGTACACCCTGAAGTCTGGTTATCATGACATCATCTTGCTTAGCCTTTGCAGCTTGAAGAACTCGGGTGTACATGTTGGGTTGCTCAGGATCATCTTTCACAGATGACTCTACCATTGACCAAGATAATCGGTGCTTTGAGCTGCAAGGATCACGACAGATGAAACAGCGAGATTTCCAGTCAAACTTCACAACTGATGCCTTGGATCTTGTAAAGCGGTTGGCACACCCACCACTTGCACCATCACCATTACCACTACTAGAATTACCACCATCATCCAAAACTACATCAGAGTTATCAACTGTTTTAATAGCTCTTCTGATGTGATGTTGGCTTACATATGTTGATCTGCATTGTCTGTGATACCTGACCACCACTGTTCCAGAAATTATATCAGATTCATGGGCCAAAAGTTTCTGACTAACTGAGTCATTCCGTTGTCTGCATGCTGAGAATAAGGACCGTAGTTTGTTAAGAACTGGAGTGATTGGCTGTTCCTTTGATGAAAAGGATTGTGTGCAGAAAAGACACTTATCAATGTCAATGGTATCTTCTCCCTTAGCTTTCTTGGCAATGGGAGCACTGTCAAATTCTGCATCCATATTGTCATAATAGACTGTTCAGTGCTGTTGAAGTAATCTTGAGTACACTAAGACAAAATGCGGATCTGCCTGCAAGCATAAAAAATATTGGTCACAATAGTTTGGCAGAATAAGTCTATTTCATCCACTAAATTGAAAATAATTCAATCTAAATTCATAAGTATTTTAGACCTGGGGATAAACCCTATTCGTAGGACTTTATTCTCTTAGGGGGGTTATTTTTCACAACACCATGTACCTTACATAAAATTTATGCAGTAATGACTTCCATTTTAGACACATTCTCATGACAATACCATTTAACCCCAGCTCAACAGTCTGTAGGCAAAACATTCAGTATACCACATGTTTTTCCATCAGAAAATTTGCTACATGGTAATATATCTTCATCACAAGACTATTCATAATTAAAAAAAAAATAGAAACAAATATTTTCATACTTACATTTTAACAGAGAAGAGGGTGTCACATAAAACATGCTGCAGTATGTGTAGTCTATCGCATCTGTTCAAGTGTGACTGACTTAATTTCATATACATTGTAAACTCATGGCTGATGAGAGTGCTATTTATAGCAGTGCCACATGTGGGGACCATCTCAGGATTTTTGTGGCATATGGGATCATCTTATATAATCCAATATTCTTTGTCAGGGGCATTATTTTAGGGTTGGTTCAGGGTTTAGGGGTGGCACTTTTTTTTGGTGCATATGTATTTAGTGATATTGAGGAAGGGGGAGGGGGTGTTAGTACATAGGTATTTGTAACCCCCTCCCCCAACCCTTACAAAAAATTCTGGATCTATCCCTGTGTGTTATTGATATACTCATCAACAATTATAATTCCTTACAACAATATATCATTTCAAAGATATTTCATATGAAATTAATGGTCATTTGCCATGAGTATTGAATAATACCATTTTCAGGTATTTTCAGACATCTTGGACAAAATGTGATGAAAATATGATTTACCTTTAAGATAATAGAATATATTATATATGTATAATTGCAGCAGACCCTAGAGAAACTTTTTAATGCTTAATATTTGATACTTTTATATTATGCATGTGCTGAGTGATGCTAAAAGTATTTGAAAAATGCGAAAATTTGGATTTTGGGGACAAAATTTGTAATAAAATTGGTTCTGCACTTACAATTATCAGCCACATGTTTTTTTTGTTATTGCATTTTATAGCCTATTGTCTTAGGATCAGTTTGATGTATATCAAGGTATTGTAACATGAAAATTATATAAACTATAGCCGTTTTAATAAATATTGCCCAATTCAGGGGTCAACGACCTTAATTGACCTACTTCTCAGAATGCCACCATTTCCCAGACTAGCATCATTGGTTTTCATGTACAGGGATAGGAGGTGGTCAATAATAACCACATTAGAAAATGTGGTACTGCTGGTGTGGGTATCTCACTAAATAAGCCTCTTTTCTGGCCCCTGCTACTCCACTAGTAAGATCATGCACAGACTTGGAAGAAATATATTACCAGGTTGATAATTAGGATGCTCCAGAAAGAATAAAGGAAATAAATTGACATCAGGCAAGACGAAATATGTCAAATATTATAGCTCAAAAATATTTTGCATTGTAAAGAGATTGCTACCAAGGTCATGAAGAAAAACCCAAGAAGATTTACACAAAGGATTAAAAAACATAAACCGTATTCATAAAGATAATCCTCATATTTTGTGATGCATTGTATGAACAGGACTTACCCTCGATGACAGTTTCGGGATGAAAACGTAAATTGAGGTTGTTCATGTGTCACATCAGCTCATAAAATTACGTCTGAGCCCAGCACACAAATCAAAGAATACCGCGAAGGAATTCTAAATGAACCGAGTTAATGTGTCTGGAATGCATGCACACACAGGCACAAACAAGGAAAGTTGATATGGTGGTCTTGTGGTGAGGTGGAGTCTGAGCTGTAGTCTCAACATAATTACCATGGAGCTATTGGTTTGTCACAAAAAACGATAGCCAGCTTACTAAAGACCTTCAATGCTGGAGTAATACGTAACCTGCAAGTAAGACGTCTGAGTTAGGCAGGGTTAATGGAGGATAGGAAAAAAAAATCACAAGTAGAGATGGAGGATGATCTTATGGTGGTACAGTTTTCTTGAAAGCACAAAAAGAGTGAAGAGTGCGTTTGGACCACCGACAGAAGGCAGTTCCACAAATGAGGAAAAGGGGGAACAAAAGGGGTAGATGTGAATGGCAAGCCTGGAGTTTAAAAGTTTATCCATTAGGGGGTACTGTTTGGAGGAAGCTGGAAAGGTTAAGAGAGCTGAGAAAGTAGAGGTTGCTAGACCAGCGAAGTGGCGGTCCAACATAGAAGCCACCGACCTGTCTGCATTGTGAGAGCAACGAACCTTGTGTTTTCACTTCATTGCAGGAGATTCCAATAATTTTGAGAGCTTGAGATTCCATAGAATCCTGGAAAGACAGATGTGCTGGGTCCATCCCATAGTGGGCAGCAGTACACTGTTGAGCTACATGCAAAGGACTTGTAGGCTGTGAATAGTTCTGATTTTCCAAGGAATGACTTGCAACGATGGAGGATGCCCAGTCTGTGGCTGGCTTTGGAGGCTAGCTTGGCAATAGTCAGCCCAGTGAGATAATGGATGACGATGAGGCCAAGAGGTTCAAGGAACAGAACCTCTTCCATTGACTGATCATGGAAATACATATTGGTGGGTTCATTTGATGATCCTTCTGGAGCGACTTGGTAAGACTGAGATGTTCTTGGATGGAAAGACACACTCCATTTGTCAGACAAGTTGCAAGGCTTATGTAGTGATCAATCCAGAAACATCTTGTACAATCCCGAATCTTCTCGTGAGAGATCCACTGGACATAACAACAGGATGAAATCTATTTTCAAGGATCTCAGCATCTCATTACAAAACTATAACAACACTGTGGAAATGGCTCCCAGGGGTACATCTACACGATAAAAGGAGCCGTGTGTTTGTGCGTGTGGGTGTTGGTGCAAGTTCCACCCATTTGTTGGACATTTCACTGAACTCCACCCACAATTTATATTCTACGGCCACCATTGGTGCTTACTTGTGATGTGAAGTCAAAGACATCTTCAAAGCTGTCAAATTCACAATCACCATACCCTCCTGATAAGTTTTCCCTTCAGTGTAAAATAACCAAAGCGACACTTAAAAGTATTTTGAGCCATTTGGCATCTCAGGCCTTGTGAAGATAAGCCTCAGTGATCAAGGCAACATTCTCTTGTTTTACACCACCCAAATAATTATGTGGCTTTCTCTCAAACAGCACCTTTACTGCGGAGGTTACGCTGGTCCTTGCTATTATTTCTGACTATTTTCTCTTAAAATTGTGAGTTGAACAAGCGACCATGATGGGTTTCTGTGAAATTGGTGAGAGTACGATAGCGGAGTGGAAAGCGTTAAATATTGTGCTGTTTCGATGGGGGAATGTGTCAGCTAAAAGCTTGATGTTGTAAGCATCAGTAAATGCCTGTAAACGAATGAATAAAATAGACGGTTACATGTTATAAATTTCGTTTAGCACGGCTCGGTAAATTGAAATATCAACTGTTTGATGGAACGAGCTAATTTTGACTGTGGATGGCAATGTTGTACTGTAAACTGCCTGGTGAGACTCATGAAGGTGCTGGAACGTTGTCAGATGAAACTTTCAGTATGGACGAGAATCGCATTTGCTGGAAGGCATAGGATTGTTCTGTCATACTATATAAACCCGCGAGAGGGAGGTGTAGAGAGACGGGTGACGAGAAGTGCATTTTGATCATCCTGTGCTCGATTTAACTATGATGAGTGAACGAGGTGTTAATGTCCAGAGCGGATGTTAATGCGTGGAGTCGATCGTAATCAGGTTGATTAAAACTCATTAAGATTGTGTATCGGGAAATAATTCCTTTGAGCTCTTGAAATCATCCTTGTGAACGGGCCAGCGTGCGAGAGAGAACACCACGACAGGACAATCGTTCAACAACCTTGGTGGACGAGGTGAACACACGTGAGTTGTGCCGGAAGGACTGGGATACTGGGCGGAAACAACCCAACACAGGAATTGGAGTTGGACATTGTACGTAATGGTGAACTTCCTCATTTGACTTTGTAACTGCTTATTTGAAATACAAGTTTCAAAAACGTTATGCTGTTGATGTGGTCATTGCAACATCACTCGGAAGTCACAGACACCTCGTGACAAAGATCCATTCGAGTGGTAGCTTCACCTGGACGTTCGTTCATGACCCTGGATTGCAGTCGTTGGAGAACGTGCTGGGTTCGGCACCACGAGCAACATACGTACACCAAAGGGAATGACACCCCAAAGGTGTGTGTACTACCCCCACCCCCTGCCACAACGCCTGCTTGAATTTATGAGTGGGAGGAGGGTGAGATTAAAGATGGGATAGCTTTGGAAGGGGGAGGTTGAAGCTTTGAGGAGGGGTGGGGAGTTGAAGGCTCGAGTGTGATGACAGGATTGATGCTTTAGGGTTGGGAGGGGAAAGGTGAGGACTTGTGGTTGGGGAGGGAAGAGCAAAGATGGGACAGAGTTAGGAGGGGAAGGGTGAGGACTTGGGGTTGGGGAGGGGAGAGCAAAGATGGGACATAGTTAGGAGGGGAAGGGTGAGGACTTGGGATTGGGAAGGGGAGAGCAAATATGGGACAGAGTTAGGAGGGGGAAGGGTGAGGACTTGGGATTGGGAAGGGGAGAGCAAAGATGGGACAGAGTTAGGAGGGGAAGGGTGAGGACTTGGGGTTTGGGAGGGGAGAGCAAAGATAGGACAGAGTTAGGAGGGGAAGGGTGAGGACTTGGGATTGGGAAGGGGAGAGCAAAGATGGGACAGAGTTAGGAGGGGAAGGGTGAGGACTTGGGGTTTGGGAGGGGAGAGCAAAGATAGGGAATAGTTAGGAGGGGGACACTGAGGCTTTTTTGTTGAGGGGTCGTCAGAATTGCTTGTATAAGTTTGCTAACAGTAAAAATGTAACTGGGCACAGGTGTTGTGTGTGTGTGTGTGTGTGTGTGTGTGTGTGTGTGTGTGTGTGTGTGTGTGTGTGTGTGTGTGTGTGTGTGTGTGTGTGTGTGTGTGTGTGTGTGTGTGTGTGTGTGTGTGTGTGTGTGTGAATCAGAGGGACGGGGGACACAGTAACCCTCGGTAATGTGCCAGTAATGCATAAAATAGAGCATATATTTTCTTAATGAGTGTTTTGGAAAATGTGTGAAGTAATTAGATTTCAGATGTGATTTCAGATATGCGTCACTATTTTGTGCCGTTAGAGAATGAAACCCATCCCAATGTGTTTGTCGAAAAATTATCATCCCTGTGAGCCTATGTTTAATGTTATCTATCATGCGTTTCTGTCTTAAATGTGCTTTTTAGTGTTTGGTAGGCCTTCAGCTATTAGTTTAGGTGGGAAAAGCCACCTCCCCCAACCTGACCGGTGCACAGCACCAGAACATTGGTGTGAGGGATCATGGGAGGTCTCACTGGACCCATCGGCCAATGGCAGGTGAGATGGGAGGTGCGATGACGTGCGGGAGGAAGTTGATAAAAGGGTGCGGCATCAACATGATATGTGGAGATGCTTTCAATGATTTCCACGAGAAGGTGTGCAAAGCTGCTGAGCTGCTAAAGCAACGCCTCACCTCCACTTAGCCAAGCACACCTCCACCCGGCCAGGCACGCCTCCGCCCGACCGGGCACGCCTCCGCCCGACCGGGCACGCCTCCGTCCGTCCGGGCACGTCTCCGACAGGCCGGGCACGTCTCCGCCCGACCGGGCACGCCTCCGCCTGGCCGGGCACGCCTCCGCCCGGGCACGCCTCCGCCCAGCCGGGCACACCTCTGCCCTGCCAGGCATGCCTCCGCCCAGCGAGGCACGCCTCCACCCAGCCAGGCACACCTCCGTCCGACCGGGCATGCCTCTGCCCAGCCGGGCACACCTTCGCCCAGCTGGACACACCTCCGCCCGGCCAGGCATGCCTCTACCCAGCTGGGCACGCCTCCACCCTTCCCCTCGAGCCCGCACCTGGACTGGCTGACTTATAACCAGCTCTGTCGGGTTTGGCAAGACATTCTCCATCTTGTGATTTCCCCATTTCTCTCTCCTGTCGTTTGAGTGAAGCCCTTTAAGGTTAGATAATTTAGGTTCCCATTCATCGTTGACTCAAGGGTAGGGGTAGACTAAGGGTAAGGGGTTCCCTTTATAAATAGCGCTTTGTTGTCATTGCTTCATTTTGTATTCCTGCCCTCTGTGTGCCATTTATTATCAATACACATGATAAATCTGACTTGGTCTCTTAGTGAATTCTGGTTGTTCTGGTGGCTTCATCTGGTGCTTTCTTGAAATCTGTTAAGGTT
Source organism: Eptatretus burgeri (assembly GCF_056783735.1). Lineage (NCBI taxonomy): Eukaryota > Metazoa > Chordata > Myxini > Myxiniformes > Myxinidae > Eptatretus > Eptatretus burgeri. The sequence goes on along the minus strand of NC_140966.1, from coordinate 30,838,025 downwards.
AATGGGTTTCAGTTAATGCCACAATATTCACTTCTATCATGTGACTTCTGTTGCTCAGCCAAAGATTAAGATCAGTCACATGATTGCCTATCGGCGTGGAGCTTGCATGACTCAGTGGGTCTAGTGAGTACGGTCGTGGGGATAAAAAGGCCGTGATCTGACCCAGAATCGTTGACTCATCTGACCTCTGCAATCATTTTAACATGACTCATCTGATATGAACTGGGCAACCAGAATGGGATTGGTGGCTGTAACACTGGTGTCAGCCTGAGTGGGATTTGACCCGAGGTGATCGTCCCTTGAAGCCAAATTGCAGAGCACGCGGTAGCCGGTAAGCACCAAATTTTAAAAACCACCATGAGGTCGATCCAAGGTGAACAGAATGAGGGGGCACAGCAGAGTCACCCCTCCTATCCGGAAGTTGTGGACCCTCCACCAGCTAGCCCGATGCGCCCCCAAAACACAAGTAGCGGGAATCAGCAGGCGGAAACCTCCCAGAAGTGACAACAGGTCAGCACTGCCACCATCAGACCTTAAACTGCAACTTGCTATGCTGACTATGTGGCCAAGAAGTATTTTCCATCAAGGACACATGGATGAGCGAGCTGAAGGGTAATGAGGCGGGTAACAAGGGTGCACACATGAGGAGTGGGTAGCAAGGAGTCTCGCTGAGCGAAATGCCAGAGTGGTGGCTCATCAGCCTCAGCAGGAGAGAATGTGTCCGACTTGCCAGGCTCAAAAGCAGAGCAGCAGATAATGGCAGAAAATGGGGCGAGTATGTGGGACATGCAGTGGGGATAGACGGTTGGGCAGGCCAGGGGCAAAATAGAGGGGGAGACAGAAGTAGAGGGAAGATTGGAAATAGTGTTATTCATGGCTGAAAATAAAAAGATAGCACTAGCAGGAAGTAGAAACGGGAACGGAGACAAATGAAGATAAAATGGAACGAGAACAGCACTCGGTAGAGCAAATACCTCCACCAGGCTGAACAGTTTACGTTTTGTATCCCACTGATTGGCCGGATCTGTAACCGGACCTGAACTAAAATCGAATCGGCCTGTTCTGGTCACCTAACCAAATCATCCACCAAGTTTTGTCATAATCTGTCCACAACTTTTTTAAATATCAACCCCCCCCCCCCCAAAATTTATTATTTTTTATACAACTTCTTTTTTCATGTCATATACTGTATATAATTTTTGGCCCCATCTTTCAATAGTGAAGAATCACTTAAAAAAAATTAATTATAAACTCTCGTGTCCGGATCTTCAAAAAATGGAATCAGTTCGTCCGTGGCACACACCCAACCTGTCTACTAATGGTCGTCCGTATCCCTCCACAAGTTTTTGAGATATCGTGCTATGCATCATTTTTGGCCCAATCTCTCAATGGTGAAGGAAGCACTTAAAAAAAATTCTAGTAATCGGATCCGTACAACCAGGTTTATGCCATTATCCACAGGATGGTGTGCCCTGAAATGCAGTTCATCCTGTTGGCACTCTCAACCTCAGGGATCAAGTCCAGAAAAGACAGTTAAATGGCGAGCACAGCACAAGCTCATCTATCCTGCCACTTTCAAGTTACTGATACACGTGTTATGTAAATTACAGAGAACATGAATGATAAGTTATGCTTTGTTTGCAGATGTGGAAAAAAAACGTCAGGGAGAGTAAATGGGGGAAAAGGAAGAGTTGTGGAGTTGGAAGGTGATTTAAATAAAGAGAAGAGATGTGAGTACAAGGAGAGGGAAAATAAAGGAGAATGTATGGACACATTTTGGGGATGCGGGAAGGACCATTGAAAATGCCACCAATTTGCGTACAAAATATGTACAATACTCCAAAAAAAGACTTTCGGAGAGGGCCAGTTTGATTATGTGTCTTGCAGCCAATGGCTGACTTTGGCCTACTCATGACCTCCATCACCCAAGGTGGAAGGAGGTTATGTTTTCACCCCTGTCTGTCTGTTTGTGTGCATGATATCTCAAAAAGTTGCGGACGGATTCGGATGAAATTTTGTGGGCAGGTTGGGTGTGTGACAAGAACCCAACTGATTAGATTTCGGTGAAAATCCGGATCCAGATACTAAAAACTTTTTTGAGAGATAGGGTGAAACCAATAAATAGCACGATATCTCAAAAAGTTGTGTATGGATTTGAACGAAACTTGATTGGATGTGTGAGAAGGACGAATTGATTCAATTTTGGTGAAGATCCGAATCTGGATCTGATAATTATTTTATTTTATAAAGTGATTCTTCACCATTGAGAGATATTGATAATAAAAACGATATATAGCATGATGTTTTTTTTTTAAGTATTGTGCCCGATATATTCTAGTGTTTCAGGCATTGCATGGCGAAGGTATGCGCTCTACCGAGTGCTCTTCTAGTCCATACTGTAGAACTTTACAAGTGCCATTCCTGCATATTTTGAAGCTCAGCTCTCGCTTCCAATCCCTGTGTGATCAAACTCGAAGGCACCGGAAAAACTGATGATCCTTCTTGTGACCCTAGCCTGGTTGCATGGAAACGGGCTCAATGCTTCGAACAATATATTATTACTGCCTTTGAAAGGATGTGGGAACGGAACACGCCAGATCTTGACAAGTGTTGCTTTGTGAACCACTGTGACGCAGGGATCAGAAATATTCAAAAATACACGTCGTTTTCCTAACATGCTAGTGGTACACTTCAGAATCCTTAAAACGTTTTGTTTAGCATCCAGGTACAGTACACGTTTAGATTGGCCTAGTGAGCATGACCTTGTTCATACATGACTCCAAGTGTATGAATGGCATACTCGATATTGGCCTCTGACGGCTGCCTGCTCTTGATAGAACAGCTGGGCTAATCCTAGTTGTGATGCACCGTGACAATTTGATTAAATGCTCACTCCCTTGTGGCTCTTTAACAAGTGCTCTGTGTACGTGCTTGTAATGTTTTCTCATAGCATCGCTTCCTTATCACTGTCTTTGTCCATTTTTCTCTTTTGAATTGTAAATGCATCGTTTTGTTTTAAAGCTTGTAATAATAATAATAATAATAATAATAATAATAATAATAATAATAAAAAATAGCATCCCATGATTTGTCATTTCATTTGTAAAAGCAACCCATGATTTGTTTGTTTGTTTTCAACTCTCGTATGGTGACTGAGAATGTCATTATCATGTTATTACTCACAATTTCTTTGATGAAAAGACTTTGAAATTAAATTCTCTGGTTCCCATTTTTTGTGCGTTATCATTCAGCATAACATCAGCTTCCGAAACGATATAACAATAATAATAACTAACGAAAACAATAGGGCTTTCAAGCCAGTTGGCTTGAAGCCCTAATAATAATAGGACCACTGGATGTGTAGCTTATCTGGGCCCTGGTCTAATGTTGTAACCCAAATTTGGTAGCATTCTCACTGGTGGGTGTGCGATTTTTATCCTGAAAGAAGGTTTTTGAAGGAATTTACACGATTTTACCCAACATCTACTAAGTCGGCCATTTTGACATATTTCCGGTCATGTGATTGGCATGATCTCAGCAATTTAACATCACGACCCAGTCCAAATGTTGTAACCCAAATTTGGGAGCATTCTGACTGGTGGGTCTGGTGAAGATTTTCGAAGAAATTTACTAAGTCAGCCATTTTGACCTACTTACAGTTAGTTACGTTACCAGAGCGAGGTTTGCAATTTCTGTTACCAGTGAGGAGAGGGATTTTGCTGCCAAATTTCAGCCGGATCGGCCCAGCGGTTTGGCCGGAGAAGTCGAAGTAGGAGACGGACGGTGTTCAGTGACAATACCTTATCTGGAATTTAAATTCCAGATAAACTAATAATAATAAGGAGAAAAAAAAGACATAAAATGTCATAGCCCCCATGGTTTGAGTAATTTTGTTGCACGGAGTTAAGGGCTAGCTCACATTTACAAGATTTATGTGTATGCACATCTGATGTGAGTGGACAATGTGACATACAAGAACATTTGTAACATGTGACATTTGCCAAGTTTGAACAAAATCGGACCATGCATGTCCAATAAAGTGTTGGGGACGCGTTTAAGTAACAAAATGGCTGCCAGTCGGCCATTTTGGATCTGATCTCAAAAATAAATGACAAGCATATATAAAGCATCATTCGTTATCTGTTCACCAAGTTTGAACATGATCGGTAAATGCATGTCCGAGAAATGTTTGAAAACGAGTCCAATCCTGGGGGGGGGGTTACAACGAAAATAGCTGCCAGTCTACCAGTGGGTCATCTTTGATCAGATGGCAAAAACAAAGTGATGTGCATTCGGTATGTATACCATCATGTGTTGTCTTTGTGCCAAGTACAAATTAAATCGGACCATACATGTCCAATATATGGTTGTGGACACATGCACGCACTCACTCACTCATGGACACCAAAATCGAGAACAAATCCACAAGCCCCCATTTCAGACTAAGTCCAACGAGTGCTAATAATAGCTCCTTGACACAGGGGATGGGCCATTAGACCCATCAAAGCCTGCAAAATTATTACCATCTAATGGTTGTTTGTCCATGCTCTATCCTTTGTAAATGTTGATCATCAAGCAAGGAAGCAGCACATTTCATTTAAAAGTCTTTGGTGTGACTCAACCAGGGTTTAGAACCACCAACCCCCCCCCCCCCCCCCCAGACTCAGAGTAGATGCTGTTACCATTACACCACTAAGGTCAGCCAGCAATATTCGACAAATTATAAACATGACTGGAGGAACCTTACAAAACATACAATTATTATTGCACAAGGAAACTGATACCTCATCTGCACTACACACCATTAAATTAAGACAGGTCATACTGGTCTGTGCATAAACTGAGCCAACGACAGCTCAAGTGAGCATTTCCATCTCACCAGTGTGATTATGGCCACGTGATAACACATTTGTCAGAGAGCATGATGCACAAGCTAGTCATTTGTGCAATTTCTAATAATTCTGCATTTGAATTGCATAGTGGGTGATGAAGGTGATGACATGTTAGCCTTGAAAACCACTTGGGAGACCTTCAATGGAGCGGATGACCAGAAGTTGCGGATACATGTGAATAGTGACTAAAACAAGGAATGCATGGACACAATGCTGGGTTATCCGCATACTTTCCACACATGTATGATAACATCATACAACTGTATGCTCTGATAATAACCATTGTTTCTTCTTTTGTATATTTTCGTAACACAATTTCAGTCTTTGACCCTTTGGTATTTATCATTTTGCTAATATAGTATAAAAATCTGCAAATCATTAATAACATTGCGCGGTTCATTCCGTAGCTACGTACATCAATCAGTTAGTAATTTTAGAATTGGATTAAGACATCTGAAAATATTAGAGCATATTGCATTCACAATTACCCACTTTTAACAAATAATATTTCAAGGCAGTACAGGCACAGGAAAAGGTCATTTCGCTCATAGTGCTGTCCCATTTCCACATCTCAGTGCTCCCACAGTCTCACCTCCCACAGGCAGTATAAATTATCCAGCTAACCCCAATCTGAGATTTGGTCAGGAAACCATTACAAATTACCTTCTTTAAAAAAAAAAAAACTTACAAACTATGACTTTAGAATAAGAGAATATGAAACCATTGGCTTCACGTCTCTGTCCAAAGGACTACAATGCAGCGCTCCCTGCTGGCACTCATCAGGAGGGCAGCTTGCAGTTAACTGAAACTGGGGACGACCAACCCCAGAGAACCCAGAAAGTAGTACCAATGACTTGTTCTGCTACGTCAGATACCAAGCAAACAGAGAAAGCAAACAGATTTTTCTAAATTTAGCAAAATGAACATCACGTTAGCACAACAAAGATATGTACATGGCGTATCATAAGTCTGGACTCATTGGGAAGAACTCGTATAACCGCTCGCAGGAGTGAGGGACATTTTCACTGTATGTGTTTCATCTGTAGAGGAGCAAGGACGACCGGTACAAGTTATGCCAGCAACACTTCCAGTGTCTTTTAATCGTTGCAACACTTTCCCAATGAATCGTTGAGTTGGCTTTGGCTTCTCGGGTGTTTTTCGTGAAATAACTCGCGTGCCTTCCTCTGGCTCTTCCGGAAACATGGAACATCAATCAGTTACACCTTCTCTTGGTCGGTATAGTGAGCCATCGGGGTATGTTTGCTTCCTCCACCGAAGGTGTGTGGTGGCTATGTTTTCATCCCTGTCTGTCTGTCTGTTTGCTTTTTTATCTGTCTATCTGTGAACAGTATACAGTATTTCAAAAGTTGTGGACGGATTTGTACTTAATTTTGTGGGGAGGATTGGTATGTGACAAGGAAGAAATTATTAGATTTTGGTGAAGGTCTGGATCTGGATCCAGATACTAGAATTTTTTTTTTGAGTGATTATATTATTCACCAGTGAGAGATTTGGCAAAAACGATATGTTTTTTTTGTTTAGCATGATATCAAAAAACGATATATTTAGCATGATATCTCAAAAAGTTGTAGACGGATTCGTACTTAATTTAGTTTGGAGGTTGGCTGTGTGACAAGGAAGAATTGATTCGATTTTGGTAAATATCCGAATTCGGATCCGAGAATTAAATTTATTTTTAAAGTGATTCTTCACCATTTAGAGATGGGCCCAAAAACGATATATGGCATGATATTTCAAAAATTTGTAGACGAGTTATGATAAAACTTGGTGGATGAGTTGCGTAGGTGAGAAGAACAAGCCGATTCGATTTTGTCTCAGATCCGACCTATCAGTGGAAAACAAAACGTAGACTGTTCAGCCTGGCGGAGGTATGTGCTCCACCAAGTGCCATTCCTGAAATAAGTAAAACTGACATTAGAAATGTGTTTATTTAACTTTATAAGAATATAAAGCCAATATTTCCCTCTGAGTCCAGACTTTTGAGACACCCTGTACATTTAAAGATATACAATTCCTTCCAAAAAAAAAACGAAAAAAAAAACGACAGCATTAATGAATCAGCCACTTTGTAAGTGACCTATAATTTTCGCAATCATGGTTTTGGGATTTTTCCTTCATAATGGCAGTTTATTTTTCCACGGATAAAATATTCTAATTTTATTTGAATGCATTTGCCACTTCATGTATGAAGTCATCCAATATTTGATTTGATTACACCCGATGCAGATGAACATTTGGGAATTTGAACGAGGCAGGAACTCGTCAAAGGATTCGGCAGAAGCTTCACTACTCACAAGCATTTCTACAATTTCAATGGAATGAAACAGCTGATTGACTGTTCCATCTGAGGGATAGCATGCTTGCTATTAAACCCACTCTGTGGAACAAACGTTAATGTTTCCACATGTGAGTTGACTATAACGGGATGCTTCGGAGGATACGAATTTTGAAAAAAGTTTGTATTTCACATTTCACAGCACAAGATGATAAATATTTATTTAAAACGTTTATATTATTTATTTATATTATTATTGAACGTTTTTATTGGGAAACTTATCTCAAATGAATGGTCAGTGGGAGATAAGAGACTTCTTTCTTACAGACAAATATCAAGAATCCAGTGCCATATAAAAACTGAAAGACACAAGATAGAGAAGTATAAAACATTGACAGTGCAAAGAGAAGGTCAAGTAAATGGAAGAAATTATATATAAGAAGAGGAGAAATGATAGGAAGAGCAGAAAAGCGAAGAAATAAACATACTGTATGTGTTGATAAAAGGTTACCGGGCGTAGTGGCGTGCGCCTGTAATCCGGCTACTCGGAGGCTTGGGTTGGAGGATCGCTTGAGGACGGGAGCTCTGCACTGGGCCACGCTATAAGAGGGTGTAGGGCAGCCCGGAATCATGGCGAAACCCAATCCTTATCCCTGTGTCGTAAGTGGCGACCAAGGTTGCGTCAGGAAGGGCATCCGGCATAAAACCTGTGCCAAATCAGTATGCGGATCATAACGGATGATCCGCTGTGGTGACCCCTAACGGGAGCAGCCGAAAGACGAACAACAACATGTGTTGATATAAGGTTGTGATGAACTGACAACTCCAATGATTGAAGGGAGGAACAGGACTGGACATCAGCTCGAAGATGTTTTCACAGACAGAACAGAGAGAAGGAATGAAGTGTGCTGTCAAAATAAAGTAATGTATTGGACGATGAGCATGTTCAACCAAGCGTAACCAATGATTGAAAGTGTTGAACGGGAAAGATAAAATTGAGATATTCTGTAAACAAATTCGAGACGACCTCAATCTGCTGTTGGTGGGATAGGCCCAAAGGTATCAGCATCCTCTTTGAATGTAGAGTACATGTATTATCATAAATGCTTGGCCTCCTCAGCATCAAGAAGTATCAGACATGATGTTGGAGCTGTAGTCTCGGTCTCGGGCAAAATGCAGCTGTACTGTGCAGAGCTCCTTATCAATGTCTTCTACATTGCGATGAGAATAAGAACACCAATGAATGACCTGATCCTGTGGAGGATATCAAGGCAGCACCTGCCTCAACGCCACCGTTGACATATTGTTTACCTAGGGTAGGTCATTGCTGATTGTTCAGCTAAGAAGCTCCAATGGGTGAACCTCTGTATAAGTAAATGGTCATCGAAAATATTGGGGCATTTCACTGAGACTCTTCTTGAGAGAAACTGTCAGGATATGTTCCAGGTGGTGGCAAGGACGTGTTCCATCATTTGAAAGTCAGCAGACAAAGATTCAGCTGCAGTCTTTCTGCTACAAGGATGAGGAACTAAGGCACAAGTTGCAGTCATCAGCAAACTCGTACAGCAAACTGAAAAGAAATGGAAAGGTCATTAATGTAGTTCAGAAAAATAATTGTGCCAAAAATGCTACCTTGGGGAAGACTAACCTGCAAGTTTCAAAGGGGAAGACAAGGCACCATAAAGAACAATGTTCTGCTTATGCATATGGAGGAAGTCTGTCACCCAAGTAAGAATATGGCCTCAAATGCCTAGGTTTATGCAAGCAGAGCAGGACGTCAGGCTATACCAAACACACATGATAGATACATGGAGACTGCATTATCCTGCTGTTTGAGGTTCAGGGCTTCCATCCATTGGTGAGTCAGGAGCATTTGCATGTTCAAGGTTAAATCGCCTTGCTGAAAACCACATTCCTGATTTGTGATAAGCAATTTATTGACTCCTCACTTTATGATTTTCACTCTGTGATATTCAAATTTTTTATTTGGGCTTACATGTTTGTTGAAGAGATGGAAATTGTGCAAATTTGGGCACTATTGCCTTGCCAACACGTGCAAAGCCCGAATCAACAAACGAGCTCATGAGGAACCAAAGCCACAAATTGCATTTGGAAAGGAAAAACAGAACCAATCAGCAACCATTTCCACTTTCATATGTAAATCCCTGTAGATTTAAAGACAGGATTGGAAATAGAGGCAAGTATGCATGATGCTGCTGCAAAGGCGATTGGTGGGTTATGCTTTAAGTAAAGCTTCCACATCATAAACATATTGCGTGAAAGTTATGTCACAGGTAAAGAAATGCAGCTTCAATTAGCTTTGTTCCTTGGCAGCCAGAAAAAGGAAATGGGGAGAATGAATAAAATCAGAGGAAAACTTTTTTTTTTTCAAAAACAATGATGAACTGGTAGTTGGACAACAAATTTGTCCGATGTGTGTACTTAACTCGTTACTGGATGAACGTTGTGTTCGTCAACAGGAAATATACCTTCGAGGGAATTGATAATTAGGATAGAAATATACTGTACAGCTGCTCTGTGCTACAACTTCAAGTGAGAGCATATAAATGTCAACATTTTAGATTTAATGGTTGTGATCAGTAATTGAGGATGTTGCAATGGTTTAATTACAGATAAACTCCAAATTGGGGTGGTGAAAAGATAAATATGTTTGTGCATTTGATTATTTCACTAAGTTTAGCACTTGGGAAGCAACTTCAATCTTTTTGGCCATACCATGCATACCATCTATATGGTTCCACTAAATCTAAAGTGGACAATTTTTCTTTTTGTTGTGTTACTTCATCGAATACTTCATGCTTGTAGAACTTCCATACATATTTCATATGAGGCAAGGACAATATGACATATTGAAGTATTTTAAAATGAATAACAAGGTAATTATAAGATAGACAAATCAAAGCAGATAGAAGATTAAATCATTCATTCAATATTTAAAGACTGAATCTTATACCTTGTTGATTTGTCAACCAATCGATTCTGTAAAAGATTCAATCAAACTTTCATATCACAGGCAAGTTGGTGGCCTCTGCATTGTAATGCCCCCTTTTGGGTCTTGCACCCTCTGCCCGCTATTGGCTTTGTCCCCCCCCCCCCAAAGTTTCTGCAGAGCACCTCCAGTCTGCCAGTAACCCTCTTCTTGTTGAAGTCCCAAAATCCAGGCTCACTGCTCACCTCCACTCATTTGTTCCTCTTTTCTCTTACATATGGAAGCAACTTCCCCAGTCTGTTCAGACCCATTCTTCCCTCCAGGGCTCCAAGACAGCTGTTCACCACTACCTCATGATCTCTTCTACCCCAAATGACCCCATTCACAAGCATTCCAATTTTTCAGGTTGTTGTGATTCCACTCCCCTTCCCCCCTTCTTCACCCCTTTTCGTTTGGTTTGTTCTTTTTCTGTTTCATCTCCGCCTTCCTCTTCCTCGTCTTTCAGTGTTTCATTCAGCTTTTGTGCGGTTTGTTCACCCCATCTGTCCTCTCCATCCCTTTGTTCTCACTCACTTATACTCTGCTGTTGGTGTTTCCCCCCCCCTTTTCAATTTTGTTCCATTTCATTCTGCTATAGCTCTTCCACGAGCCTCGACCATGTAAACAAAAAAGACCGAAATACCAAATGGGTCTCCAATTTCACACTGTTGACATCGTTGTTCCAAACATGCAGCCATGCAATAATGTTGAGGAGTGATGCAACACCGTTATATCAATTTTATCACATCCTACCATGCACTACGATACTGTCCATACAATGACTATGGCAAAAACAACTTCATAAAATCAGACCGGGAACTTTTTTGTTACGCTTTGTTTGTATATAATCTTAATGTGTCTATTTTGAAGCATAATGTTAACCCATTGGGCTGGCTTACCTGGGAAGGTATCATACTGTTCATGGCATGGTGAGGGGTGGGAGGTTAATCTTAAAGTAGATTTGACTAGCTATAAATCAGAGAAAGTGGCAGGCAGTTGTTTTTCTCTCCAATCAATTTAACTTCCTGGGTTGAACTTTCTGGTACTGTTTAACAGCTTTGGCATGTTTAAAATGGAGAGCTCAACTGCCAGAGAGACATTTACAGCTGCAATAAAGAGACAAAGGAGATGATTGGGGACACTTTGAGGAAAGCTGCTGAAAAGAGATTGCCGTTTACTGCTAGAAATTGTAATTTTGACCAGTTTTTAGTGAATATTCATTTCATTCAGTCTGCAAATCTTCTGCTTGAGTTTATTGTTCATATGTTCCCTGTATAAGTGCTCCTGTGAATATTAGAGACACTCATAAACACGATGATGATTATGTTTATGATGATTTTGACAATGTTGATTATTGATGTTATTACCCCATGCACGAGAAGTGAAAGTGGGGTTAAGCAATTGGTTCATGTCTGCCTCTCTTACTCTTATCAGTTTATGATTGAGGAACAGCTTATTTGAATTGAATGTCATATTTTTGACACAAATCGGAACATTAATAGGAAGACAAGTTTGCTGTTTTACCATACTTTGGATTTGAATTTGTCCCAATTGCACATGTGCAGAGAGGAGTGTGATGATGTTTCTACTCTGTCTGCCTTCCTGGCAGTCAAACAAAACTGAAAATCATTCCAAACAGGAAACTATCTATTTTTAAGGACAATATAAAGGACACAAACAACAGGCACGTAGAACTAATGTAACGTGTTAGATATGATTATGTAATTGACACTGCAGAAAATGGCAGCAAATTCCGGAATCGATTTATTTATACAACTTTTATAATAATCTTTATTTTATCTAAATTTAATTATATAGTTGAACACCAGAGAGCACAATTCACCTGCCATAACATTTCCAAGAACCTCCAGTTTTGCAGGACTTCAATTTAAACAAGTAAAATAGACATAAAATGTCATAGCCCCCGTTGTTTTAGTAATTTTGCTGTTTGCAATTAAATATGTACAACTAAAATGAAATGGCTGCCAGTCTACCAGTTTGCCATCTTTGATCAGATCACAAAATAAAATGAGGTGCATGTGTATGCCATCATGTGCTGTACTTGTGCCAAGTTTGGACAAAATCGGACCAAGCATGTCTGAGAAATGGTTGGGGACACATTTAAGTAACAAAATGGACGCCAATTGACCATCTTGGATCTGATCTCGAAAAATATGACGTGCATATGTAGGCCATCATTCGTTACCTGTATGCCAAGTTTGACCAACATCAGTAAATGCACGTCCAAGAAATGGTCGAGGACGTGTTTGACATCGGATTTCTTTTGCAACTAAAATGGCTGCCAGTCAGTCATCTTGGATCACATCGTGAAACAAAATGATGTGCATATGTATACCTCATGTGTTGTCTTTGTGCCAAATACGAATAAAATCGGTCCATACATGCCTGAGATATGGTTGCAGATGCATGCACACACGCACGGACACTAAAATCGAGACCAAATCCATAAGCCCCCATTTCCGACTAAGTCAAACGGGAGCTAATAAAGGTTCAAAGGGGTGGTGTATAATGGTGGTATCTGGGACAGCTTCTGGATTACTGTACTTCAATAGCGCTAAACTTTCCTATAATTTTTTGAAACGATCGTTATAATAAATCTTTTATTAAAATTGAAGTAAAATCTAAGTAACACTGTGCACGGTATCATATTCTATGAAACATGAAACAGCTACCTTTACACAAACAAAGAATAAGCACACATTTTTCATTTATACCTGGGATTGAATACATCTTGTAATGAAGGACAGTTTGTTGACAAAATAAACTGGCAGGCGCATGCAGATTGATTAAAATTAATGGAGATTGATGAAGAAACTTTTGGTTAATAGAGGTTATGCACTGACGTTATCATCGACCTCAGTCACAAACACGGTCACCATCTTGAGTGGCAGAAAATGGCGTGCAACAACACAAACATATTAGGTTTTGGTGAAGTTTCTTCAAATTTTGATAACTTAGACAGCAAGTATAATTTAAGATATTGTGAAAGGTCAGATGATTTGGAGATGCCATTTCAAGATTGAATTAGTCTAAAGAAAGTAACACTTTGGCCTGAAACTTTGCTTTGATTTTGAAACCAACGACATTGTAATTGGAATACACAATCACAATTAGCCGAAATGAACATTATTATATATCCAAGCCGAGCAAGTTATAATGTTATACTAGCATAACCCGCGCTCTGCGCGACATGTTGGGGTGGGTGTGCTTGAGAAAGGAACTGATGCAGAGTATCAGTAGTAATTTTACTTTAATGTAGTAAGTGGAATACGATTTCACTGTTTCAGAACCATTTTATTTACTTTTTTTTGTACCATGCACCTCATAAGGTCTTTGAGATAATGTAAGCCGAATACCACGTTACTCGAGCGCAGAACAAAGTCGAAGATAGCGCGACACGAAACCACAAACTCGGAAATAATATATAAGATACAAGTACAGTTCGTGAAAGCAAGTTGAACTCGTAGCCTTTCGCATGATGATCTAAGACTTTAAAGGCTGGGAAAATCAAAACATACCAGAAATGAAGTGAGTGCAGCACACAACCACTCATGTTCATTTGGTTGCCAATATTTCCTGTCCTATTCACTACCACAATCCAATGCTTTTTTCCTCTAAATTTGTGGGAAAGCAGTACAAAGATATCCCCAATCAGTTTTCACATCTTTGGGCACAACAACGATTCCCTACTGTAGGAAAACACTGCAAAATTCATGGATAACCTGATGTTTGAAAAACAGAAATCACTTGATCAAACAAACAAAACAAGTCACTTTATCGGTGACATAAAATACATCTAATATATAAAGCACTTGATCAGTGACATAACATGCATTTGCGACGGCTAGTTCTCTCAGGGGTCTCTGCCGACTTTCTCAAAGTTAAGTTTCCGGTCGTTATTTGTCACGTTTTAACTGTTTATTTTGTTACCTACATGCTTACTGTGTGTTCCTAATTCGGTTTTGTTCCAAAACTTGCGCTATTTTGTGAGTTATCATCAACCTTGTCTTATCGGGTTTCCTTGAGGCCTACCCATTTTTCCGTCTCAATGTATTGTCGTTGTTATTTGTATTCTCTCCCAATTAATATCAATTCCTATTTTCCCCACTTTTCCCACTGACCCCCGTCTATCGCTCCCAACTACACCCTCTGTTTCTTGTCTTAAAATTTTAAAAATACAACAACAAAAAAAACAAAACCCCTTTCTCCCCCCATACGCACAATTACCGATCTTCCTCCTCCTCCTCCTCCTCCTCCTTCTTCTTCTTCCTCCTCCTCCTGGCACACCATCTTCCTTCTATTTGAGCTGACCCACTCTCACCATTACCTTCACAATTTCTTCCTTCAACCTTCCATTCCCTAATCTTACCTAATCTTCAAAAATCCATAAAAATAAAATATATTTCCTTATATCCTTTTTAACTATACACATACCAAAACCATACACCTATAACTATACACCATACACCATACCTCTCTCTCTCTCTCTCTCTCTCTCTCTCTCTCTCTCTCTCTCTCTCTCTCTCTCTCTCTCTCTCTCTCTCTCTCTCTCTCTCTCTCTCTCTCTCTGTCTGTCTGTCTCTCTCTCTCTCTCTCTCTCTCTCTCTCTCTCTCTCTCTCTGTCTGTCTGTCTCTCTCTCTCTCTCTCTCTCTCTCGGTCTGTCTGTCTGTCTCTCTCTCTCTCTCTCTCGGTCTGTCTGTCTCTCTCTCTCTCTCGGTCTGTCTGTCTGTCTGTCTCTCTCTCTCTCTCTCTCTCTCTCTCTCTCTCTCTCTCTCTCTCTCTCTCTCTCTCTCTCTCTCTCTCTCTCTCTCTCTCTCTCTCTCTCTCCTGTAATGCACTCAATGGACAGGGACGAAGGCTCTGAAATGGGAACAACAGGTTTAATCTGGACACGGGCACAACACAGCACAGCACAGCATCGGAACATAGGCAGGTCCCATGACTCTGCTTAACCACACCCCGGTGCATCCACGTATGTATGCATTAGCATAAACTACTGATACATCTCATCTAAGTACTATCAAAAGAGAGGGTTTGACACAGTCATGTGTCCCACTTCTCAAAGCTTCATCCCCCCCCCTTTCATATGATCATTTATTTAACCAAATTGAGTAGTCAAATAGAGATCCTATAAATATTTTTGTTAAATTTTTGGGAATAACTTAATTTATTCATCAATTTAAAATAATGCAGCAGCAGCCCCTGAAAACCACCAACCCAATTTTTATTTATACAGTACTTGTACTTTAAATCCATGTTATTTTATTCCATCACTCATTACGTATATTTTATCATCAAATGCTGTTAGAGCTTCGTTACTAACAGTCTCTGAGAATATTTCATGTTTATCATTTCTAATAAGATTCATCTCTCGAAACATCTTTTCTCTTCCATATACATTCAAGGTAATGTTGAAAGTTCATGGTCTCTTTTAATAGACTCTTCTTTTGACCTTAAGTATCTTTGTTGAGCAGAGATGAAATGACATACCTCTCTTAATGCTCTTGTCTGGGCACCTCCTGATCCAAATATCTTTTTCTCATAAGCCACGCCCACTTTTCCTAAACCCCTCCTACTTTCCTGAAGCCCCACCCACTTTTGTAAGGACCACCTTCATCAGGTCCTGCCTGCCCAGTTAGGTCCTGCCCCACAAGGCTTGCCTCAGCTTGCCTCGGGAAATTCCCAAGGAAACCACACCCACCATTCTTATATAAAGGGCTACAACGCAGGCTAAACTTAAACTTATTTTACTTTCATTGAGAATGGACTGATCTCGAATGGGATGACTTTGGAGTTCCTTGGAGTCCTTCGACTTGCCTGGAACTAAATCTTCAAATTGATGAACTGCATTCAAACCTCTTATCTCTTGAAGTAAGATTTTCTTTTCCTATTTACAGAGTTTGATCTAAGCATATAATAATTTTAAAATTATATCACTTCATTAATACATTAATATTTTCTCTCACAGGAAATTGTATCCGAAATACAAAATGAAAATACTGCTTTTTCCACAACTTGGGGTGAAATTATTGGTTTGGTTGAAGACCTTGTGAGTGACCAAGACCCACAGAACAAGCTCTATGTTGATGACTCAGCCAAAGAGTTATACCTTGGAGATTTGGAAAGTTGGGTTTATTTTGGAGACTTGAAATGTGGGTTCTACGAAGACGACTCTCGGGGTTCTAAACCTATCGATGTGGTTCTTTGTTGGATGGTGCTTGATGAGAGGTAAGTTCAGTTCGTTAGAAATAAATTAAATTGCATATTATTTCATTCAATGTTAGATAGGTAATATATTTATTTCTTTTTCAGCAATATCAAGAAAATTGAGGATAAAATGCTGGAAAATTCTTCCTCCCCATTTCAACTTCTTCAAACTTGAAAACCTTGAAAAACAGAATTGGAATAAAAGGAAAAAAAATATTTAAAAAATAATATATCATTAAAATACATATTTTAGAGAAAAAATAGATATTATGTTGAGTGAGGGATGTGTTATTGTTTGTATTTTAAATGTGAGGGTGAGGGATGTGTTAGGGTTTGTATTTTAAATGTGAGGGTGAGGGATGTGTTAGAGATGGGATGGGTACAGATTTTAAATGTGAAAGTTAGGGTTGATTATGCTCCCTGTTATATTCATATTCATACTCTCTCTCTCTCTCTCTCTCTCTCTCTCTCTCTCTCTCTCTCTCTCTCTCTCTCTCTCTCTCTCTCTCTCTCTCTCTCTCTCTCTCTCTCTCTCTCTCTCTCTCTCTCTCTCTCTCTCTCTCTCTCTCTCTCTCTCTCTCTCTCTCTCTCTCTCTCTCTCTCTCTCTCTCTCTCTCTCTCTCTCTCTCTCTCTCTCTCTCTCTCTCTCTCTCTCTCTCTCTCTCTCTCTCTCTCCCCCACACACACACACACACACACACACACACACAAAAGTTAAGCCTTGACTGACTATTCAGTTGAGGATTCTGTGTTTGGGGTTCACAGATTTAAGAACGTCCCTCATTACACACACACATTCAATATTTTTATTGTAGTGTTGTTTGTTTCTTATTCTTAAAATTTAATACCTCAGCAGATGCCCCTGACTGTGCTCCACAGAGGTGTATAAGTGGAGGTTTGTGAAAACCTATTGCTTTCAAGGGTGTTATTTGCTTAGTTTTGTTTTCTGTAATTCTTCTGAATAAAATTAACCCAAGATTTCTTCTCCCTTTAAATCATATACTTTGTCAGTCCAAGTAACTGTATCTATGACATCACCAATTTTAAAAAGTTCATTTGTCCATCGCTAAGTATAACCTTTTTCAAAATGAGATTTCCACCTGTATGTTCTTACGATATCACCAACTTTGAACTTAGGCTTTCTGAGATTAATCTCTTTTTCATATTCTAATTTTGTAAATGTTTCTGATGGCTTGGATTTCGTTGAGGTATGAATCATATCATTGTACATATCTACAATATCCTGAATTAAAGATAACCATTGTTGAGAACTGAGACAACCCACACATATCTACTCATCAAATAAATAACAGTTAAAGCATACTTGTATCCCCTATCATTATTGAGTTCAATCAAGTCAGCGGACCAGATATTGGGTGGTCGCTAGACCACCGTTATTCTTAGGTTTTCCGTCTGTCTGTATGTATGTAATGGACAGCTCTGGAGGCCAGAGGAGTCAACCAATTTTGATGAAAGTTGACTGGTAGGTTCATACCAGGATCTAGTTGTATGCTTTTGAGCATCGTTGCGATGGACGCCACTGTTGCCTAGCAACGGGACTTTGAAATTTTTGAAAAAATCCGAAAATATTTATATATATTTTTTTTTTTCGAAAATCAAAAATCGGCTTCCGCGCTTTTATGCACACTATAATCAACCTCTTTGTCAAAAAATTTCAGCCCGATCTGTCAAAAACTGTATGACTAGTATGCAATTATATAGCGACCACCCATGTCGCCTACCGGCTTGTAATCAACTTCTTTGGAATAAATCTTCCTTCTATTAAACTTTGTGATTATTGGTTTATGTAATTCATCAGCTAATTGCTCTTCAATATTAATGACATCATTAGAGCTGATAAGTTTTTTGAATTTCCAAGCCCAAGTTTCAATTTAGCACTGATCATCTTCTTCACGATGAACCTATCAACTTCTTCTCTCAAGGTTGGATTTCGTATCAAAGACAAATTATATAACATTTCTCGATCCGCTTCATGTTTTTCTTCCAATGTCCTATTTCCATAATCAATATCATGCTTTATACACACTCCATCAACTCTGTTTTTAGGTTTAGACCAGGGTTTAGGATTGTTAGCTTCATCTAATCTTTTATCCAAGTTTGTGCCTGGACCACAGAAAGAATATCCTGGTAGATGTAATTCTCCTGGTATTCCAGTTGTTGTAAATTTACTTCCTGATAAAAACTTTTGTATATCTCCCCCGCTTTTATGCTTAGAGATGAATTGACACTTTTTAGAGCCCCACACTAAACATATCCCCTTTTGATAAACTATTATTTTTGCTTTAACATAGGAGATATTTTTAGTATTAGTTTTCTTTTTACATTTCAGACAATAACTCATTTCTTTATGAGAAAAATTCCCAGAGTGCGAAAAACTTTTTAGTTTCCAACATGCACATTTGAATCTTAATTTTTAAAATATATAGAATCCTAAGAAATGCCATCACTCTCTCCTCCATTTATTGAAGAAAAAATGTAAAACTTTAACCAATTACACCAACATCGTCAATAATATAATGTTTTCCTTCTTTCTCTTCCTTATCTCCACTTTCTCATTTAAATCTTCTCCCTGAAATCGATGTAAATACTCTTGAAGCATATAGTTTTGCTGGACTTGTTAATTCTTTATTGTCCTCAGTGCGTTGAGATCGATTTATTTTCTGTAAGACCTCCAATCTTTTTTTTAATCTCACTGGTTTCCATATTTATATATTTATTCATTCTCTCTTTCCTCTCACTCTCTTTCTTCCTTCTCTCAGTCTTCTCCCTCTCCTCCTCCACTTTCTTCTCCCTCTCTCTTACCTCATTTTCTTTAACTCCTTCCTTATCCCTTACTACCCTTGAATCACTTTCACCCCATAGAATATTGGTTCACGAGTCAGTAAGTGACCACTATATTCATTATGGGTGTGTGTCTGTCTGTCCCGAGCATAGCTCCGTGGGTTATGATCTGATCCTGATAAAATTTGGGTGGGAGGTTTATATCATGATCTAGTTGTGTGTTCCTGAGAATGGGCATTCTGCGCCCATTATGGGTGGAGCCACACCCAAAAAAACGTGTTTTTAGGGGGTAGCCGATTTCAAGTTACATCTTCTCTGAGGGGGTTTGTCAAATCTGGCAGGGGTTTCGGTATTTGGTTAGCCAAATGGCACCTGCGTAGCCCCACGGAGCTCGATTTTTCATTTTCGTCCCAAGGTCAAGGTTACAAGGCCACGAACTTTGAAAATGTCAAAAAAATCAATAAATTAGGCATCGAGCTCCTTGGGTTTTCAACTCTTTCGAATGAAAGTTGGTATGCAAGTAGTGCTCTTTGAGTACTACAACTTTCATCGTTTACTTTTTTCCCAATTCCCGCCAATTTGCCCGTGGCTTCCCCTCGAAGGACAAAAAATAAAAAAAGGCGAACTGTGTACATTGCTCGTGAACCATCGCTGTCTCCAGACTTGTCATACATATATTCATCAGGATTTCTTGATATTCCTGCATCCAAAATAATTTTTTTTACAACAGGAAGCCAATAAAATTTATTCTGAATTTCTAAAAGAGCTTTGTATTTTATCAACTTTAAAACCTTTTCATTACTTAACATTTGAGTTAAATCCAAAGTTGTTGGTTTTGTAACATCAGTGTAAAGCCAATCTTTTATTGAAAATACCTCATTCTTATGTTGTAGAACATATTTATTAAAATACTGAATACCCTTTTCTTGAAGGTATGCTTGGACACAGAAATGATAATTTTCTTGAAGCCTTCTTGCTGTCATTTATGCATTTATGCACCCTAACCACTAAGCCAACACCAGGCTTAGGCAATAATTAAAATAAAAAATACCAATCATAAGTGCTTTCTCTGGAGTATCTTACACATCTTTATCCACAGGAAAAGGACTGTGAAAGAGTTTAAAACCATAAGAAATATGAGAATAAATTAGAAGGTGGGGATCTCGGAGAGAGGAGAACCCATGAGCTTAAAAGATATAACAAAGTTTGAGAATATGAATAACCGATCAATAAATGTTTATGCTTTAACTGATAAAAACAAAGTCCAAATTCAAAGAGTTAGTAATACTATATCCAATGATAATTGGTCAAATGACCTGCATGTGGATCTCCTATATTTCACTAATAAATAAACCGCTCATTATGGCTATATCAAAAACTTTTCTGGATTGGAAAGTAGTCAAGTTTATAAATTATATCCTTGTAAGAGATGTCTAAATATCTCTCGATCTCTACAAAGACTTGATAAACATTTAAAGTATTGTTCTAATCATAAAGCAATAGTTGTTGAGATGCCAGAACTCGGAGAGAAAGTTATATTTAATGAAACAAATAAATGTATAAAACACCCACTTGTAATGTTTGCTGATTTTGAGAGCATCTTGGAAAAGACTGATGATATTAAAAAATATGAAAAGCGTATTCCTTGTGGGTTTTGTTATTACATTAAATCATCTGTAGGAAGTAAATAGGATAGGTTGGAGTTGTATAGAGGACCTGATGCTGCTAATTAATTTGTTTAAGAGATTGAGGATGATTGTATGAAGCTAACTGAAATTATGTCAAGAACAAATAAACCGCTTGACGTATCTCCAAATGAAGAGAAAGAATTTAAAGAAGCTTGGATTTGTCATATATGTTCAGAGGCTTTGGTAAAAACTGATAAAAGGATTAGAGATCATTGTCATATAACAGGGAAATATAGAGGAGCAGCTCATAAAAATTGTAACTTTAATTATAGAATCGCTACATTCATACCTGTATTTCTTCAAAATAATTGTCACTATGATATGCATCTATTTATAAAATAACTCGGTAGGACTCCTGAAAAGATAACAGCAATTCCTAATACAGATCAAAATTACATCTCATTTACAAAACAGATTTATACTCGTGAAATGGGTGTAAATACAAATATTAGATTCCTTGGCTCTTATAAATTTATGGCAAACCCTCTAAGTTCTTTGGTTTCAAACATCTCTTTTCCTATACTTTCTCGTCAATTAAGGACTGAAGTCAACTGGGGTAAAGACATTTCTCTTCTTACTAAAAAGGGTATTTACCCATATGATTCCATGGATTCCTTTGAAAGATTTAAAGAAACAAGACTTCCTCCTAAAAAGCATTTTATAACAACTTAGGAAAATGTCATATTGTGGGTGAAGAATATGAAAGAGCAAAACAAGTTTGGAAAGCGTTTCAGATAAAGAATATGGGTGGATATAATGACCTTTATTTAATAACTGATGTTTTATTACTCGCTGATGTGTTTGAGACATTTAGAGAAGTTTGTTATAATAAAGATTCCTATGTACTTGATACTGTCCATTGTTATACATATCCAGGACTACCCTGGAGCGCTACGTTAAAAATGACGAAACAACCTCTTGATCTTCTAAGTGATGTAGATATTCTCTTGATGATTGAGAAGGCTAAAAGAGGAGGAATTTCACAAGTTTGTTCATAGATATGCTCAGGCAAATAATAAATATCTTCCAGACTTCTCACCTGATAAGCCCACATCTTATTTAATGTACTTTGATGCTAATAACTTGTATGGCTGGGTAATGTCTGAATCTCAACCCTATGGTAATTTTAAATGGGTGAAAGAATACGAGTACAAATCGATTTTAGATGATATAATCTCCACAAGTCAAGAAGATTTAGACAAACGGGATTATGGGTATTATTTTGAAGTAAATTTAAACTATCCGAGAAAACTTCATAACAAACATAAAGACGTTCCTTATAGAGCTGAAAAAGACATCCCCAATCAAGACCTATTCATTGGTTATCAACAATATTTCTATAGTTCTTCAAATGAGTTTAAATATATTCCTACAATTAAATTTCTAACAACATTGTTTGAGAAAGAGAAGTATGTTTTACATCAAAGAAATCCAAAGTAATTTATAGAAACAGGACCACAAGTTAAAAAGGTACATCGGGCACTAAAGTTTAGTCAAATTCATTGGTTAGGTAAACATATTGATTATAATATGAGGATGAGAACAGAGGCTAATAATGATTTTGAGAAGGATTTTTACAATTTGATGAATAATTCTGCATTTGGTAAAACAATCGAAAATTTGAGGAATAGACATAATGTAAGATTTGCTGCAACTTGGGAGGAGGTGGAGAAGTTGATAAATAAACCAAGCTTTAAAATGGTAGAAATATTCACAGATATATAATTTGTGTGCTGTTCATTTGAATAAAGAGTATAAAGATGGATAGACCGATTTACGTGGGAACATCAGTTTTAGATCTTTCAAAGTATTTAATGTACGATTACTTTTATAATAATCTAAAGAAAAGATATGGTGAGAATATTATATTGCTATATATGGATACGGAAAGCTTCATACCAGAGATAACTACAGATGATGTTTACAAAGATATGAAAGAAGATGAAGATATTTATGAAACAAGTAATTGATTCTAATAACCCGCTCTTTTCAAATAAGAATAAAAAGGTTATTGGTAAATTTAAAGATGAATTTGGTGAAAAGATATTAAGTGAATTTTTAGACGTTAGATCAAAGGTAGATGCTTATAAATACTTCACGAGAGGGTTAAATGAATTAAAATGTGAAAAGACACTTAAATGTCCAAAGAAGAGTGTATTAAAAGAGACCATGAACTTTCAACATTACCTTGAATGTATATGGAAGAGAAAAGATGTTTGTAGAGAGATGAATCTTATTAGAAATTATAAACATGAAATATTCTCAGAGACTGTTAGTAACAAAGCTCTAACAGCATTTGATGATAAAAGATACATAATGAGTGGTGGAATAAATACATTACCTTTTGGATTTACAGTATAAGTATCAATAAAAAATGGGGTTGGGGGTTTTAATGGGCTACCACTGCATTATTTTTAATTGATGAATAAATTAAGTTATTCCCAAAAATTTAACACAAATATTTATAGGATCTCTATTTGACTACTCATTTTGGTTAAATAAATGATCACAAGAAAGGGGAGGTGTGTGAAGCTTTGAGAAGTGGGACACATGACTGCGTCAAACCCTCCCTTTTGATACTACTCATCTACCCTCTTCCTGTTACTTTTCGTCGACCCATCAGTTTCACTCTGCGTTTACCGATCCAAATTCACCATACACCTCCACGATTTTACTTCAACCTTTCCTTTTCCGAATCTTACGCAATCCTTTTGGAAAAAAAAACGAAATAACAATAAAAATAAATTAATAAATAAATTCACTTTTAACTATACACCTCCCGTAACCACATGTTTCTACTGGATCTGTTTCTACCCTCTGCGTTTGGCGATCCAAATTCACCGTTCACCTCACGATTTTTTCTTCAACCTTCCTTTTCCTAATCTTGTGCATTCTTTATAAAATAAAAATAAATAAAATAATAATCATCATCATAAAAACGGTCTCTTGTAATGCTTAATCTTCCTTTTTCACATGTGTGGTTAACATTACTGTATCATAATTCATGACTCTTTTTCTATTTCACCAGACTGCTCTCAATTCGACCTCTCCTTCATATCTTGTCGAAAAAGTCCAACTGTTACAACGTTTCTTCTCTCCATTCTCTTAATTCGTCTTTATTGCATCCCTCAAGAAATGTCTTTAGTCGCATTTCTGAACTAAAAAAAAATTTTAAACCACAGTTTTGCATTACATGTTCGTTTTCCATCAGTCGTCCTTTTTTCAACTTCAGTGCCAATTCACCCCTCACCCCTCCCTCTCAAAGCAACCGTCACACTCTTTCACCTCCAAGCTTCCCTCTCAACTTTCTCAAAAATTCCCCCCTCACCTTTTTCCCTCAACTCTCCCCACTCAACCTTCTCCCACCATTCACCCCCCTCACTCACCCTCCTCAAAGTTGCCCCCCCCTCATCCAGAAAGCTGCCTCCTTCCCCTGCCCGCTCTCCTCCATCTCATCACTGTACCACCTCAAATCCTCAACTGCCTTCTGCCCCCTCTCCGATTTCTCCCCACTGTACCTCAACGCAGCACCACAAAGCCTTTTCTCCTCCTCATCCAGCCCACTCCCTTAACTCTTCTGCAATCCCCCACACTCTTTCAACAACTCTCCTTACCTCCCACCCACCCCTCCTCCTTTGTCCTACCCTCCCCATTCCCTCCCATCCCCTGCACACAAAGCCTCTTCCCCCCCCCCCTCTTCATAAACAGTGTGGACCTCAAATATCCAGGACCTTTGCTCAAACTTAACAGATCTTTCCATCCAGGTTGATACTGAAAAACGAGACGTAATCTGCCTCACAGAAACTTTCCTCCTTGAAGACGTCTCTGACTCCTGAGTATCTCTTCCTGGTTACTCCCTCCTTCAGTATGACAGACCTAAACCTCATCCTGGTGGCGGAGTTGCTCTCTTCATCAAAGACTATTCCTCATTCTCCATGCACTGCCCTCACTCCCCCACACCCCCAGGAATACCTCTGGCTACAGCTTCCCCTCCACTCCCACCTCATATTTATATGTGTGTTGTACCATCCACCGAACAGTGATGACTCCATCTACACCTCACTATCTGAAAACATGGACCATCTTCTATCTTCTCATCCAAACTCTCTCTTCCTCTTATGTGGTGACTTCAATTGTCATCATGCCAGTTGGCTGGGTGTGGGTACCTCTCTCACCTGTCGTGGCACTTCAGCAAAAGACTTCTGCGACTCATTGGGACTGATTCAATTGCTCAACTTCCTGACCCGGATCTCAACCAACAGTACTCCATTTCTTCTGGATCTGATTTTGACCAATTTCCCTGAAAATATCTGCTGTTTTTCCTCCGCTCCAATCGCTTCTTCTGACCACGTCCTTGTCAAAGTGGACATCTCCCTGGCTGTTATTAGCGAACCACCTCAGCACCGTCAAGTCTGGCATTTCACTCAAGCTGACTGGCAGGGCCTCCAAGGAGCCATCAAACTTCTCGACTGGTCTCCCATCGCTACTTTCTTCAACATCAACTCGTCCTGGGAATTATTTCAAAGAAACTTGCTCTCTCTCATGCACAGATTTATCCCCTCTCGTCTTCAGTCGTCCAACCCTTCCTCCCACCCTTGGTTCACTGAAGCTGGTGTTGAGGCAGTTGTCCTGAAACAAATTGCCTTTTCCTCATGGAAAGCAAACCCAACTGAGGGTAATCTCAGTTCCTTCCATAAAGCTCAAAACAAGTGTGTGTCTACCCTCAGGAGAGCAGCAAAACAACATCTTTCTAATCTCAAGTCTGAACCCTCAAACATGTCTCCCTCCTCCAAATCCTGGTGGCGTTTAATCAAATCTGTTTCTGGTGTATGTTCCCCCTCCATCCCCTCCCTCACCTCAAATGGCCGCACTGCTGACACTGCATGTGAAAAGGCTGAATGCCTCAAATCCGTGTTTGCATCTAAATCTTGTGTCCAAAACCCATCGCTTTCTGTACCCACCTTACCCAGTCACACCCAGCTGTCCGTGGACTCTGTGTCCTTTTCTCCTGACAAGGTGGAGAGCCTGCTATCAAACCTAAATTCAGATTCTGCAACCAGTCCAGATGGCATCAGCCCACGTTTCCTAATAACCTGCTCCTCTGTTTTTGCTCACCCTCTCTCTGTTCTATTCACCCTCTCATTTGCTCAAGGTCATCTGCCATCTGCTTGGAAATCAGCAAATATTACCGCTCTACATAAAAAAAGGTGCAAAAACAGATCCCTGCAACTCCAGACCAATCAGCCATCTCCCAATTATCTGCAAGGTTATGGAATCCATCATTGCTTCAGACATTAAATCCTTCTTCTTTTCCAGTTGATTGATTTCTCATCATCAACTTGGTTTCAGACCAGGTCACTCTACCCTGGATATGCTGCTTCTGCTCTCCCAACAATGGATGGAGGTACTCGATGCCAGACATGAAATCAGAGCCATATCTCTAGACATTTCGTGTGATTTTGACCCAGTCTGGCACCCTGCCCGGCTCACCAAACTCTCTTCCTACTGTATGATTTCCAAGGCCATCTCCACTCATGGCTTGCAGACTTCCTCTCCTGTCACAGCCAATGTGTGGCCCTAAATGGAGTTCTTTCATCCCCTCTTCCTGTCCAGGCTGGAGTTCCTCAAGGCAGCGTTCTGTGCCCTGTTCTTTTTCTGGTTTTCATCAATGATCTCTCCTACTCTCTGGAAAATCCTCTTTATCTCTTTGCTGATGACTCCACCCTCTGCTGTACCATCTGTCATCCCTCAGACCTGCAAGCAGCAGCTTCTTCGCTCATTGTAGATCTGGATAAAATCACAAACTGTTCCAACACATGGAACATGTCTTTCAATCCTGACAAATCTCACACACTCACTATGTCTCTCTGAAAGGACCGTTTGGAACCCCCCCCCCCCCCCAATCTACTTTCTCAGCAATCCTCTGGAAGAAGTCCTTTCATTCAAGCTTCTGGGTCTCACTATCTGCCATGATATTTCCTGGGAAAGCCACATTTCCAACCTGGCCTCCAAAGCCATTCGCCGACTGGACATCCTCCATCATGCAAAGTCCTTTATCGGCAGACCTGTTTTCCTGACCACATACAAAGATTTTGTCTGCAGCCTGATGGAGTACTGCTCTCCCCTCTGGGGCTGGTACTCCTGCCTTTCACCTTTCTTGGCTTCACGCTGTGGAAATCAAGGCATTTAGGATCATTGGTATCTCCTGCGGTGAGGCTTAGTCTTTGGGCCTTGCACTTTCTCACCAACGAGTGAGTGAGCTCACCAACCAACTGGCTACGGCTTCTAAAGAATGTACTGTCCAGAATTGTTTTGCCTACAGTTGTACCGTTGTGCTTTTCTCATGTGAAACTGGCTCAGTCAAGGTCAGATAGGGGTCGGTATGACCCAACTCCCCTCCTCCTCCTCTGTTCTGATCCTCGGGCCCTTTTAACTTCCCCCCACCTTACCCGAGACAATATATATAGATGATTTTTGTAATTCTGATTTAGCGGAGATCATCGTATGTATTACATCGATGCTCTATCGCTCCATGATATCACGCGAATAAATTTTCGCTGATTGAATTGTACTTTGCCTTCAGTGGACGTTGAATATTAAGAGTTACCTTGAATATTAAGAGTTCCACAACAGTCCTCATGGTTCTGGAACTGTGAACTAGAATAGCACTAAGTTCCTTGACTTTGCAAGAAGTCATGGACTTAGGGTGGTTGTTTCATGGTTTCAGTGCCCACAAGCTCATCGCTGGACTTGGTATTCCAACGCTGGTGGTATGGCAAAGGAGATTGACCATGTGCTCGTCGATGGTCGGTGGAGGATGATCCAGAACTGCAGGGTCTACCAGAGAGCTAAATTCCTCAACACTGACCACCGGCTTGTTTTAGCAACTCTTAAGTTGTGGCTTAAATCCAAGAGAATGGTACCATCCCAGCTTTGGCTGGATGTTGGCAAGCTCAAGAATGAGAGGGTATCTGAGGAGCTTGCGAACAGGCTGAGTGGAGATTTGGGGGGGGGGGGTCTGGGTGCTATGGGGGATCCTGAAGAGTTGTGGAATGCCTTCAAGACCACCATCCTTAATGTTGCTGAGAGATGTCTTGGAACTCACCGGAGGGTGAAGAAGAATTTTGTCTCTCAAGGGACACTGGATACCATTGCCCAGAGTCATGGGGCCAGGCTGATTGGCAGAGCTGAGCTTGTTAGGAAGCTGAGGCGGAAAACTGTACATGCACCAAGGGTGGACAAGGAGGCCTATGTGCGACGAATTTCATAAACAGATATACATAAATGATAGTTTTTATTATGAATCTTGTGAGTAAATCTGCTTCTGACAAATACTTTCATAAATCTAGGTTTTTGAATAGTGAAAATGAAAAGATTACATGTTAAATAAAAAAAAACACCCTATCTACAATTATATCTACAACAACCAGAGTAATGTGACCAAGGAAAGCAGAAAGTGAAGATTATTACAACATTTGAATCGAGGAACATATGCGATTGAGGTCAAATATTTGAGGAGGTCTCTCTTGGTACAACAAAATATTCACATTGTAAGAGTGACTCAAAGAAACTAAAATCTGGTGGTCTTGGGTTATTAGAAACAAATCCAGAAGGAATGAGACAAATTATTAAACATCTCAGTGGTAATGCAGTTAAGATTTTATCATTCGGTTTTGATGATGATGAAGAAACTCAATGCAAACTTATGAAAAGCAGAGATACATGTATTAGTGAAGAAGAAATTACAACGCATATTAATTCTCATAAAGAAATTGATGAAATATTTAAAGAAAAGAATTCATTTGAACACATCAACTTTAATGATGAAGAAAAGGAAAATTTCCCTATTGACCTTTACAATTCATGAAATGATGTTTTTCAATAAATAGGTGGATGTGAAAGAATGAGCAAGAAGATTTAAGGAGCATCAAGAGTTGGTTTCAAAAGTTGTAAAACAGCAGGAAGACATAATGAGGAAACACAAACAGAAACTCACGGTTGAAGAAGCGTTTGAAATAAAAATAATTTTTTAAACCAGTTTAAAAAAAAAATCCCCAACAAATGTCTACAGCTCCTATAATAGAATACATCCCTAAAAAAACTTCAAATGATAAAAGATTTTCATCAAATAATGAAGCAAGAACTCAAAGATATAGGAGAATTAGAATATGATGATAAAGGATTATTTCAACAACTGGAAGAGATAAATCAACCCCCTGATTATGTTGTGAATGTTCTCCAAAACAATGAATATTCAACAGATTCAACAACTATAGCAGGTCTAATTCCAACAGAACAACTAGCAATATTCTATCTTGTTCAAGAAAAGGTATTGATATATAATGATGAATTGAGATTATTAGGTTCTGTCCGACCACCTGTTAAATTAACTCCGACATTAATGTTTCTTCTAACCAAAAATGGACATTACATTTTTGCCAAGAATCGAGATTCAGATTATGTCAGTGAACCATTGAAAATGGAGATTCTGGAGTATATATTGATTTTCTAAACTCACTTTATTATGGGGTTTATGTTGCTGATAGAAAAAAAGAGGAATGAGAAGGAGAAACATATTATTGAAACATGTTGTTAGGTAGTAGGAAGGCTGGAAATAACAATTGTTTTAATCAAGCATCAGCCATTTTAGACCAGTTAATAAACATGAAAATAATTCATAAATGTCAATAGAAAGATATGTTATCCCATGGGAAATTAATTTAATTCTCTCTCATGATGAAAATTTAAAAATATCATCAATTGGAGATGCTAATGAGAATGATTTTTTATTGTTGAAAGATGATAAAGAAGTATATGTATTTATAGATAAGATCATGGTAGAATTACTGCCACTGAATGTTGGGAGAAAAATGATTTGTGTTATCTTCCTTTCAAGACTATTTAACAAGTATGTTTCATAAAATAAAAAAGAGATTTATAATCATGATATACAGACTTTTTTAAACTTATAAATGAGAAGCACAATCCTTAGTTTTAATTTCACAACGAGTGATCACACATCTTCGTTCCCCATACCCACAACAACTTGACATAACAAAAGAATATGAGGCATCTTTATTGTCTATGGAAACTTATAAGACCTTGTTTAATATCAAAGAGAAAAATGACAAGTTTAGTTATAATCTGGGAAGCAGTTACAAAACTATGACAGTTTCACCTGGAGCATACGAGATTTCTCAAATATCTTCTGAAATTGCTCGCCTTATGAAATAACAGGGTGATGAACCAAAAAATATTGGTATAGATATTCAAAAACATACTTCAAAATCAACTATTAAACTTAAAAATAATTACAAAGTTGATTTCACAATTGATAATTCATTTAGAGAATTATTGGGTTTCTCCTCAAAAAAGATTGAAACTAATGGGACGTTTTACAGTGATAATGTCATTCAAATGTTCTCAGGCATAAATTCGGTATTAATTCACTGTGATTTGATTGATGGTGCTTATAATGATGAAATAAGAACAAATACAATATTTTCATTCAGTGCATACTCAACCCCATTTGGTTATAAATTCAATATGGAACCAAAAAATCTGGTTTATCTACCCATGTCTGGAAAAACCATCCACAGAGTAAATTTTAGGATAACTGACCAAGATAATCACGTGATTTTTTTTTTAATGGAGAAATTATATCCATTAGAATTCACCGACATGAAGTTTTCCAATAAATAAATACGATGGTTATTATGAGGAAACAGGAGTTGGGAAAAATATAAAATAATTACAGGGGATGGGATGTTCCTTTCCCCATACTATAATGGTGAAGGTATGTATCTTGGTAGAGGATACTATAAACCTCAGAGACAACAGAGTGTAGGACATAAATTTAGAAATAAAGGAGATGGGATAATTGATACTCTAATGGGTATAGGTTCAACTATTCTTAAACATAAAGACCGAAATGGTTCAACTGCTTCTTCTGTGGGAAATGTAGCGGGTGTGATGAATAGCATAAAAGACACCCAAAAGGAATCCCATAAATTGCAAGCAATAAAATAAATTAAGAAAGGCAAAAGTCAGTTGCCTCTGCAAGATGACAGCATCCAATTCAAATACTTGGGTCAGAGTTTCAAAAGTTTTAACATCTTTTTTTTTACAAAATAAATACAAGCATGGAAGCAATTGATAGTATCTATGATTTGGATGACACCATTGTCATCTCAAACTCTTCCAAAAAAGAAGACTACTTCAAGTTAAATGCTATAACGGGAACAGACTGGCATACAAATGGAACAAAAGGTTTTGAAATAAATAATCAACAAACTTATTTGAATCTAGCCGACATTTCTTGTTGTGTAAATTTACATTCACTTTGGCTGCGATTAAGACAAACGCTACAATTGTAAATGGTTTCTTCTGGAAAATGTTTGATCGTGTTTGTTTGTATTTTGGAACATAAGAAGTTGAAGCAGTTGATTGTCTCTGCTACATCTGAAATGATGAAATTTACACTATATTCATTTCGTGATGGAATTGGTAAGGAGGCTGTCGAAGGTTTTATTCCTGATATGGCAACGGGAGCAAACACAGACTCTGGATATAGTCAAAGCAAGGCAATGTATCATGATGATACAAAAGCAGGTAATAGTTTTACTGTGGCAGTTCCTCTTTTAGGTATATTTGGATTTTGTGAATTTGATAAAGTTCTCTTTGGATTTAAAATTCAATTTCAACTGCAAAGGAATGATGATCACAATAAACTGCTTTTTGGTGCTGCTAATGCTTTTGGTGCTCAGAATAAATTTGTTATTTATGAAATGAGTTGGTATATTAGTGAATATACTCCTAATCTTAAAACAGAAGAGATGTTGATGAGAAGACTTAACTCAAAGAAACCACAAAATGTATCATACCTTAAAAGAAGATGTCAACACGTTAAACTGAACCAAACCACTTACACATGGAATTTGGGTGTTCTGGAAGGAAAGCCACGATACCTGTGGCTCATTTTAAAGAAACCATCTGGAGATACTTCCACTGATAAGAATAATGCATTGAGCGATAATGCTGAGGTGAAATTACTTCACGTTTCTCTGGATGGTACATTTTATCCATGAGGTAGATTGGAAATTGCTTGGGAAAAAAATGATTATGCTGAAGCATACAAGTCTTACCAAAATGTGTGTGAAAGCAATGGAAATAAAGAACCCGTTTTGGATATCGTTGCATTTAAAACCCTACATACAATCTACGTGACTGACCTGAGCGCTCAAAAGGAAACTATAAAGTTTAACAGAGTGGATACTTCCCTTTACATTGAAAGAGGAGAGAGTGAAGAAGTTTATGCATATTCTTTGCTTTTGAAAGAAACAGAATTACAGATTGATGCAGATAATAGTGTTATGATTAGTCTCACGTAATTTTTTTGATAAATAAATGAGTAGTAAAGTATCAACTGGGGTATATGTTAAACAAAACAATCTTCATAAAATATCTTGTATTCAAAATTTAAAGCCTTGTATGATTAACATTAATACAATTCAGAGAAAAGGAGCAGTAAGAATTGATGTTTCGCTCACAAGAAAACAAGTGAAAATCTTGAACGATACTGGCTCACTTGAAATTAAAATGTCAAAACCAATGTTTAATAAATATTCAATAAGAGGGATGAGTGGAGGATTTCTTTCATTTCTAATTATTTTATTTGCTGGTTTAATTGCGGATGGAGCATTGACGGGCGGTATTTCAGCAGCGGTGAAAACTGCCAACGAAAGGAAGGCTCAAATAGAGATGGAAAGACATAACAAAGAGTTGGAGAAACAAATTAGTGGAAGTGGTGTAATTGTAGATTTTGCTGAAAAACTTGAAAGCCTACCTGATAAAGCGAGATTGTTAGTTGGAGATATGCTTTCTTCTTTCACACAAGCAGGTGTAAAATTAAATAAAAGGGGGGTAATGGATTATATCTTTCTCAAAAATAAATGAGCATTGATGAGTGGTTTAAAGAATTTGGAAAGAATACAACATCAAATATAGAACTTGCCAAATATTGTTAGAAATTAAAAATTGATAATGTGGTTATTTGTGTGATAGATGAGTAAACAAACTTGTCCAAATATAGAAAGAATATTATTATGAATATATAATATCATAATGGAAACAGTTCTCTTTGGGTTTGAATTTATAATAATCAGGTTAAATGTTATTTTGATAGTTGTGGTCTTTCACCACCTGCTGAAATCATGAACTTCTTTCAGAATGATGTTTATCAAACATGTCAAGTCCAAGAATTAAATTACAAGTGTTGTGGTCAATTATGTCTGTATGCGTTATTTCAACTCAACAACAATAAAAAAATTTATGATGTTATTTTTAATCTAATATAAATGGCTTATGCTGGAAAACATTGTTCTTCCTTTGGTGAATCCCAAGAACTGGATATTGATTTATCAAATTATTACACAAAGGCACAGGCTGAACGACAGAAATATAGCATAGCAAAAAAATGAATA
This sequence comes from Eptatretus burgeri, assembly GCF_056783735.1. NCBI lineage: Eukaryota > Metazoa > Chordata > Myxini > Myxiniformes > Myxinidae > Eptatretus > Eptatretus burgeri. The sequence goes on along the minus strand of NC_140966.1, from coordinate 30,804,647 downwards.
TGAAAAATGCTTATGAATTAATAAATTATCCAAGCCCGTCTGGAGGCGAAAGACTTGGTGAGATTAAGTGATTTATCACAATATATATCCTTAAATAAAATGGTTGTGTATTCCAAAGTTACAGAAGTGCTGCTTTTATCTGCGGGTCTTTTAAATTTTATAAAGAGGGGCATATCGTTTGTATGAGAATAGAATATTGGGGATATGATATGAATGATTTAGGGTATAATTAACCTAGAAGACCTGAAAGAATGAATTCAGTCTCTTAAGGAAGAATATTATCCACTTGATGCCGACAATGAGGGTTGTGGAAGCATGATGAGCAAACAACAAATATATGAATTTAATAAGACTAAAATCAATAATGGTTTTGACGGAGTTTATATCATGAAAACACAAACAACAGGATTATACATAGTAAGTAAGGGAATACAAACTGATTTAACAATGGGAAGATGGGGAGGTGTTACATGCCATCATATTAATCTGTCATATATTTCTGAGACATAAATGACAGCAAGAAGGCTTCAAGAAAATTATCATTTCTGTGTCGAAGCATACCTACAAGAAAAGGGTCTTTGGTATTTTCGTAAATATGTTCGACAACAGAAGAATGGGGGCAATTTCAATAAAAGGTTGGCTTTATACTGATGTTGCTAAACCAACAACTTTGGATTTAACTAAAATGTTAAATAATGAAAAGGTTTTAAATTATTTTTAAAAGGTTTTAAATACAAGACTCCAACAGAAATTATATTTGTTTCCTGTTGTAAAAAAAATTATTTTGGATACAGGAATATCAAGAAATCCAGACGAATATCTGTATGATATTCTATGGGGTGAAAGTGGTTTATGAGGAAGGAGTTCAAGAAACTGAGGCAAGAGAGGAGGAGAGTGAGAAGAGAGAGGATGAGGCAAGGGAGAAGAAAGAGAAGGAGGCAAGGGAGAAGAAAGAGAAGGAGGCAAGGGAGAAGAAAGAGAACGAGGCAAGGGAGAAGAAAGAGAAGGAGGCAAGGGAGAAGAAAGAGAAGGAGACAAGGGAGAAGAAAGAGAAGGAGGCAAGGGAGAAGAAAGAGAAGGAGGCAAGGGAGAAGAAAGAGAAGGAGGCAAGGGAGAAGAAAGAGAAGGAGGCAAGGGAGAAGAAAGAGAAGGAGGCAAGGGAGAAGAAAGAGAAGGAGGAAAGGGAGAAGAAAGAGAAGGAGGCAAGGGAGAAGAAAGAGAAGGAGGCAAGGGAGAAAAAAGAAAAGGAGGCAAGGGAGAAGAAAGAGAAGGAGACAAGGGAGAAGAGAGAGAAGGAGGCAAGGGAGAAGAGAAAGAAGGAGGCAAGGGAGAAGAGAGAGAAGGAGGCAAGGGAGAAGAGAGAGAAGGAGGCAAGGCAGAAGAAAGAGAACAAGTCAAGGGAGAAGAGAGAGAAGGAGGCAAGGGAGAAGAAAGAGAAGGAGGCAAGGGAGGAGAGAGAGAGAGAGAGAGAGAGAGAGAGAGAGAGAGAGGAAGAGAGAGAGGCAGAGAGAGAGGCAGAGAGAGAGGCAGAGAGAGAGGCAGAGAGAGAGGCAGAGAGAGAGGCAGAGAGAGAGGCAGAGAGAGAGGCAGAGAGAGAGGCAGAGAGAGAGGCAGAGAGAGAGGCAGAGAGAGAGGCAGAGAGAGAGGCAGAGAGAGAGGCAGAGAGAGAGGCAGAGAGAGAGGCAGAGAGAGAGGCAGAGAGAGAGGCAGAGAGAGAGGCAGAGAGAGAGGCAGAGAGAGAGGCAGAGAGAGAGAGAGAGAGAGAGAGAGAGAGAGAGAGAGAGAGAGAGAGAGAGAGAGAGAGAGAGAGAGAGAGAGAGAATATATAAAAATATGAAAAACAGTGGAGGTTTTGTTGCGGAGCCAGGTATCGGCTGCGAGCATGACCACCAGATGGAGCAGTAGAGTCGGCTCCGCCGAACACCCGGGATTTAGATCGTACTTCTTCGGAAAACTCCAAAAAGTATGGGTTCCTTATCAGACCGTGAAGCGTCAATATTTCTACCACGTGGTACAGGGTTATTTGCCAATTTTCAAAATACCTAGATAACCACGTGGCAATTTACCGAGTCTCCACACCCTCGACGGCACCCGTGCGGAACGAGATGCTAGTGTACTCGAACCATGTGCGACCCGAGCGGGTGGTCACCGAGATCCGTCGGTCCCAAATGTCCCCTTCGTCGGTCCCAAAGACCAGAACCTGCCTCGGACCTGCCCACCTCGTGTGTTCTTCGCGTTGAGTCGACCTGGGTCCCAGCGAGAGGCGAGCCGAACCCAGACTCTGGCAAGCCGTGATCAGCCTCCTCAGCTCCGCTCGGCGCTCATCCTGGCAGTCAAAACCTCGCCTCTGTATCCCTCCGAGAGAAGGCGTGCACCCTTGCGGCTCCACTGGTGGATGGTGTCTTTGAAGCCCAAGCTCTTGATCATCGGGAGGAGGAAGAGGAAGAAGACGCTCTCTGCGAGGATTCTCTGTTCCTTTTTATCCTCTCCGGCACGCTCGCTCAGGCGTGATTCGTTCTCGGGCGCGGCTCACTCGGGTGTAGATCATTCTCAGGCGAGGCTCGCTCAGGCGTGGATCATTCTCGGGCAGGGCTCGCTCAGGCGTGATTCGTTCTTGGGTGCGGCCCAACCTTTGCCCTACTTGGCGCCCCGCCAAGCGAATCGGTGGGTGGGGGCATGACCTTTCCCTTACTGAGGCACGGAGAATGCCGTGAGCAGAGGGTTTTCGTCGTTGTTTTATTTGGAGCTGGAATGGTCCGCAGCTGTTGTTGTAGTTCATGTTGGTGGAAAAATGTAAAAGAAAACCCTAACTGTCAAATTAACTCCACAGCGCATGAACATTTAATTACCCATTAGACCAGGGACGGGAAGCTATCTATCCACATTCACTTATCGATATAACTGAGCTATAGGACCTGAATGTTGTGTGCTCATGGCTTCCAGATTCACAACACGATTACAGAAAATAAATCGATCTCAACGCAGTGAGGAAGAAAACAAAGAATTGACAAGTCCAGCAAAAATATATGCATCAACAGTGCTAACAGCGATTTCAGAGAGAAGATTAAAACGACAAAGTGGACAAAAATAAAAGAAAGAAGGAAAAGATTATATTATTGACGATGTTGGTATAATTGACTTTGGTTAAAGTTTTACATTTTTTTTACTTCAATAAATGGAGGAGAGAGTGAAGGCATTTTGGAGGATTCTTTATATTTTAAAAATTAAGATTCAAATGTGCATATTGGAAACTAAAACGGTTTTTACACTCTGTCGGAATTTTTCTAAAAAATAAATGAGTTATTGTCTCAAATGTAAAAAGAAAACGAAGACGAAAAAAAATCTCGTATGTTAAACATAAAAATAATAGGGTTATACAAAAAGGGATATGTTCGGTGTGTGGCTCTAGAAAGAGTAAATTCATCCCCAAGCAAAAACATGGGAAAGATATCCAAAAGTTTTTACAGGAAGTAAACTTACAACAACTGGAATACCAAGTGAATTACATCTACCAGGGTATTCTTTCTGTGATCCACGAACAAACTTGGATAAAAGATTAGATGAGGCCAACAATCCTAAACCTTTGTCGAAACCTAAAAACAGAGTTGATGAAGTGTGTATGAAACACGATATTGATTTTGGAAATAGCACAACGTTGGAAGAAAAACACGAAGCAGATAGAGAAACGTTGTATAATTATTTGTCTCTGATACAGAATCTTACAATAATTCACCGTCTGTCCGTCTGTCTGTTCCCAGGTACCGCAAAAATGGCTGAACCGATCGCAACCATTTTTTGGGTGCGTCATCCTGGGACCGCTTGGAGTAAAATGGGCATAAATATAATAACATGACACCCTTGATGGCTCCCGTAGGGAGCGGGTGCTTCTAGTTATAGTAAGATGATTTTTCCATGATTTACTCTCACGGACTAATTAAAGTTTATCATCGAAATATTATTTTGGTTTTGAGTATCGGATGTTATCTTGATGAAACAAGTGTGGAGATCTGGAGTGAAATCTCATAATTTAAATAAATAACGAATCTTTTACTCAGCCGATATACCAATTTACTTTAAGCAAGCTTGGCTATGTTCCCTCCTTCTCCATAGATACACAAGAAAATGTGAAATTTCCAAGGCATTAAACTTACCTTTTTCTACTGTTTGGAGAATTGTATTGAGTGAACAAAAAATTAGTAACATGCCAAAATTAACCAGCTTATGCATTTAATTGCTGCGCCATGTCATTCAGAGCGAGTGGTTCGTGCTCAGTCACCCTGAGCGAGTGTTCCTGCTCTGTCACCCTGAGCGAGTGTTCCTGCTCTGTCACCCTGAGCGAATGTTCCTGCTCGGTCACCCTGAGTGTGTGGTTTGTGCTCAGTCACCTTGAGCGAATGTTCCTGCTCGGTCACCCTGAGTGTGTGGTTTGTGCTCAGTCACCCTGAGCGAGTGTTCCTGCTCGGTCACCCTGAGCGAGTGGTGCATTCTCCGTCACCCTGAGTGAGTGGTTCGTGCTCCTTCACCCTGAGTGAGTAGATCGTGCTCCGTCACCCTGAGTGAGTAGTTCGTACTCCTTCACCCTGAGTGAGTAGTTCGTACTCCTTCACCCTGAGCAAGTGGTTCGTGCTCCGTCACCCTGAGCGTGTGGTTCGTGCTCCTTCACCCTGAGTGAGTGGTTCGTGCTCCGTCAGCCTGAGTGAGTAGTTCGTGCTCCTTCACCCTGAGCGAGTGGTTCGTGCTCCATCAACCTGAGCATGTGGTTCGTACTCCTTCACCCTGAGCGAGTGGTTTGTGCTCCTTCACCCTCAGCGAGTAGTTCGTGCTCCGTCACCCTGAGTGAGTAGTTCGTGCTCCTTCACCCTGAGTGAGTAGTTCGTGCTCCTTCACCCTGAGTGAGTAGTTCGTGCTCCTTCACCCTGAGTGAGTAGTTCGTGCTCCGTCATTCTGAGTGAGTGGTTCGTGCTCCGTCACCCTGAGTGAGTGGTTCGTGCTCCGTCAGCCTGAGTGAGTGGTTCTTGCTCTGTCACCCTGAGCGAGTAGTTCGTGCTCCGTCACCCTGAGTGAGTAGTTCGTGCTCCGTCATTCTGAGTGAGTGGTTCGTGCTCCGTCACCCTGAGTGAGTGGTTCGTGCTCCATCAGCCTGAGTGAGTGGTTCTTGCTCTGTCACTCTGAGTGAGTAGTTCATGCTCCGTCACCCTGAGTGAGTGGTTCGTGCTCCTTCACCCTGAGCGAGTAGTTCATGCTCCGTCAGCCTGAGTAAGTGGTTCGTGCTCTGTCACCCTGAGCGAGTAGTTCATGCTCCGTCACCCTGAGTGAGTAGTTCGTGCTCCTTCACCCTGAGCGAGTAGTTCATGCTCCGTCAGCCTGAGTAAGTGGTTCGTGCTCTGTCACCCTGAGCGAGTAGTTCATGCTCCGTCACCCTGAGTGAGTAGTTCGTGCTCCGTCATTCTGAGTGAGTGGTTCGTGCTCCGTCACCCTGAGTGAGTGGTTCCTGCTCCATCAGCCTGAGTGAGTGGTTCTTGCTCTGTCACCCTGAGCGAGTAGTTCATGCTCCGTCACCCTGAGTGAGTGGTTCATGCTCCATCAGCCTGAGTGAGTGGTTCTTGCTCTGTCACCCTGAGCGAGTAGTTCATGCTCCGTCACCCTGAGTGAGTGGTTCATGCTCCTTCACCCTGAGCGAGTAGTTCATGCTCCGTCAGCCTGAGTAAGTGGTTCGTGCTCTGTCACCCTGAGCGAGTAGTTCATGCTCCGTCACCCTGAGTGAGTAGTTCGTGCTCCGTCATTCTGAGTGAGTGGTTCGTGCTCTGTCACCCTGAGTGAGTGGTTGGTGCTCCATCAGCCTGAGTGAGTGGTTCTTGCTCTGTCACCCTGAGCGAGTAGTTCATGCTCCGTCACCCTGAGTGAGTGGTTCGTGCTCCTTCACCCTGAGCGAGTAGTTCATGCTCCGTCAGCCTGAGTAAGTGGTTCGTGCTCTGTCACCCTGAGCGAGTAGTTCATGCTCCGTCAGCCTGAGTAAGTGGTTCGTGCTCTGTCACCCTGAGCGAGTAGTTCATGCTCCGTCACCCTGAGCGAGTAGTTCATGCTCCGTCACCCTGAGCGAGTGGTTCGTGCTCCGTCATTCTGAGGGAGTTGTGAAATAACACCTGATTTCCAAGAGTTTTGCCGTATTAACGCATTTTCCAAATTACCAGCCAAATTTTTTTCCTTCCCACCACATGCAGTTGTTTATAAAGATTAATGCTTGTGAACATAATTATCCCGTTTTTAAAGTGAACGAAGCCGAACGCTGTGACATCACCATCATGATGTAGAGCTATGTCTGTAGCTCCTGGAAGAGAGCATCTCGCAGAACAAATTACAATGATGTTAAATGTAATTACAGTATGTCAGAAGCTGTCACAAGTGAATGAAAATGCAGTCACCAACCAGTTTCGCCATCATTTGGGCATCATCAGGGTAACATAGCAAGTTCCCATCTTGAAGGCGGATGTCATGGCATTCAGCTTAGGTCAGAGAACTCGGGATCAAAAATGTACAATTCTTATGTACAATGGTCTTCCCTCGTCTCCTCGTTCCGATGTCCTGGGGTGGAGAGAGAGTGACTCCAAAACACAACAAACATGCCTTCCTTAATGAAAATTTAACTTATCAAAATCAATCCCCACTACTTAGCCACATCCCCCAGTGGATGTCACCTGCTCCAGCTGTCAGTTGAGCCCAAATACACAATTTCGAACCTACCTATCCAATTTCACGGGCTACCTGCCTGCCGTAGCACATGTCAAGTCGCATGGGACCAAGTGGAACATTCCCTCATTCACAACACCCACCACGACCATTACATTCTCTCAAGGCCATAGCTTCATCTTTAATACACTGCAGGTGTGGCCCTCAACTCGGCAACAAGGAGGTCATGCTCAACCAAGATTGTGGGGGTGCTTCAGGCTGTGGTTCCTGGAGTCCAAAACAAGTTGCTGACTCGCATCTTCTTCCCCCCCGCCCTTTCAACTTCTCAGCCCCCAGCAGCCAAACAGCATCCTTGCTGTACGTCCCACTGCAGAGAGTCTCCACACACACACACACACACACACACACACACACACACACACACACACACACACACACACACACACACACACACACACACACACACACACACACACACACACACACACACACACACACACACACACACACAGTCCCTCTTGGCCTCAGGAACTCCTGACCTCTACCCAGGTCACCAGGGGCCTCCATACCCACTGGTCGCCCAAACAAACCTTCCTCTGAGGGACCACCAAACTCCAGACACCACAGCGGTGAGTTACCTCAGGAGGGGCTGCAGTCCCCGCTCCTCCAGAACCTGATCCGTACCTGTGGACACCCACACCTTCCCTACCCACAAAAACCCAAATGTCACTCCCACCCCCGCTTTTCACCACCTGCAATACACGCTATGGTACACCTAACCTGCCATGGCCTGCATACACGCTAATCATTACAACACTCAAACAAAACACAATTCTTAATTTACAACACATGTCACATTTTAACCCAATCCACATGCTTGGCTCTCATGGCCACTCTTGCCTGTCACCCATACCAACTCCCCAACTCTCCTGCATACTGACAATAGCAATGCATGGTGAGTCATGACAATGGGGAAGTAAATTTAACTGCAATCCAATCATCATTGGGAAGCCTGTTCAATACTAGCAGCACCTGCTGCAGCCTATATCCTCATATAACCCATGCCAATTCAACCCAGGACTCTCTTTCCAAACCAAGAGCTCATAAATGACAGTGGGCAATCTGTGGAAGGCCATGCAGGCCTCTCCAGGCCTTTCCCAATAACTCCATCGTGTTCCACAGATGCCCCAGTGGTTATCTGCTGGGTTGTATTCATACCTTGTCCATGTGGATTGACCCACGTCCATAAACCAGCACAGCATGGCAGGTCACCACATGCTGGCTGTCTCAGAGCTTCAGGGAGAGGCGGCCAAGCTGCATGCCCAGGCGGTCACCTCATCAGGCTCTTGTTGGCCCTTAGTGGTGCAGCCACCAAGGTGCAGCCCGCAACACCCTACCCCCCCCCACCCCCCTCAGTGGTTCTCATTGTACACCATGACAGGTGCTCAGAAAGAACCATCTCAAATCCCCAGAGATCTCAGCCCCATTTTTTGCCTCTCAGTGGTTTATTTTGCCTCTTTTTACTGTCTCCTCTTTGGCTTTCTTGACTGCCCTCTTTGCTCCCACGAGTTCTTTCTCCACTTTGTCCTTCCCCCTCTCTCATCCGTTCATCTAACTCCTTTCTTTTTGCTTCCATTATCTCACCCATTCCTTCTATTTTCTTCACCATTTCCTCATTTCTCATTTTTTACACACTTTTATTATTGCTGTTATTTATCCTTCACCTCCTTTTGAGCTGTTAACAATTTATTTTTCCTCTTCTACATGCTCTATCTTCTCTGTATTTCCTATCATTTCTTCCCTTTCCCCCCCCCCCCCCCTCCCACATTCTCTTTTTATCCCCTTTCTTCTTTTGCTAAGCCATCCACTCTCCCCTATAACCTGCTTATTACACCCTTCAATCTCACCTGACCAACCACCATTTCCCACCGCACACATGCCACAGCGCCGCTTACAGCCCCAAGCTTGGTCTCCAGCTCTGTCTGGCCTGCTTTCATGTTATCTCCATGAGCCTCCAGCCTCTACTGCCCAGCCTTCGCATCAGCCTTCACCTCATCTTGACGATAACATTTTTCACCATAGCACATCTTCACTTTTGTCCCCAAATTTCAGCTTCCGAGCTCAAAGGATGGCTGAGATATCGCTCGGACAAGCAAGAAAGAAAATAATTCATAGATTAATTGATGCATAAATAAATCAAAAGTACCCTTTATCGCCAAATCACTTGTTCACTGTCGTGTCCAAATATCAGCTTCCTAGCTCAAAAGATGCCTGAGATATTGCCAGGATGAGAAATAAAACAAATAACTAATAAATCGATAATAATTAAGTAATTAATCAATTAATTGATTAATCAAAAAATTTTAAAACAACATTTTTCCCAAAGAACATCTTCACTTTTGTCCCCAAATATCAGCTTCCTCGCCCAAAAGATGCCTGAGATATTGCCAGGATGAGAAATAAAGCAAATAACTCATTAATAAATCGATAATAATTAAGTAATTAATCAATTAATTGATTTATCAAAAAATTAAAAATAACATTTTCCCCAAAGCACATCTTCACTTTTGTCCCCAAATTTCAGCTTCCTAGCTCAAAGGATGGCTGAGATATCGCCCCGACAAACAAACAAACAAGCAGTAATAGACTGGTACGAACGAAATCGTCAACTTGACCTCTGACCTTGTTTAATAAAAGCTCTCTGGAGAAGGTTGCGACGCAAACCAGAAGTTTCTACGATGATTCTGTACCAAACCATCAAAAATCGAACGTTTGACCTCACTGTGACCTTGACCTTTGACCGATTTTGACCAAAATCTAATCAGCACTAGCCATCACCCTCCTGAATCACGTGGTGTAATTTGACATTGGTAGCTTCTTCCGCTCTCGAGTTATCGTGCCTACAAACAAACAAACAAACAAACAAACAAACAAACAAACAAACACACAAACAGAGGACGGAAGTCATCAATATACTAACGAAATCTTTAGATTTCGTAAGTAACAAACAGAGTGAAAACAGAGGACTCCCTTCCTTCAACACCCGGCGATGACGTCATGCATCGCCTGGAAACGGAATTGGGAAGGAACGGTGTCCAACATATGGAGATCAGTTAAAACTGGAAAAATCTTTTCGTTCATCATCATAATCATCATCATCATCATCATCACAATAATAATAATTATCTTCAGATGGCCGATTTCTGAGCTGCCTCTCTCAATGGCAATGATTCTGGTACCATCCCTTTGCTATCGTAATTTTAAAACCTTGAAAGGGTTCCACGAAAAGTATGCAAAACTGCCTTCCTTTGTGAAGGAACGGGAAGGGATGGGTGGGCGGGACTACGACCGTCAATCAACCTGATGGGGGCGGGGCCACTCGACACGTTTGCCCAATCAGACCTATGTGGGCGTGGTTAATGGTGGAATATTATGAAGAGGTCGGTGACAGCTGTGGTATCGTGGCCGAGGTGCGAACAGGCAGACACGAGTCGGAGGGTAACACAACTCCGCTCGATTGCCTCGAGCGAGAGGGTGGGCGTAGGATGCCCGTAACTCCGCTTTTGTACGCACTCGATGCACACTACAGGCACACGACCTACAAGCCACCACTAATGATACCACATGCTGCTAACTGGTGCTACAAGTCCCTAGCGGGCGAGTCGGGACATATGAGGCCACAACCACGTGACCACCACCATCCGTGACTCGGGGTTCCGCCCATACAATATATGCTCCACCAATACACCACACTCTTCCCTCCTAAAAGTATGATTATAAAATGACAATTATAATGATAAGCATAATTGGCAAAGAATACTACGACACAAAAAGCAAAGAGGAACAAAATGGCATCAACCATGTAAAACCCTCCAAGTACCACGTCACTTGATCTAACCCGGGGGTGAGGGTCGGGCTGAGAATCAAACCCAGATGAGATGGCCCAAAAGAAAACGTGCTTCATCCGCACAACCTGTAACAATAATGCCGTTGTTTTAATCTGGCACATAATACACTCTCCTATTTCCATCACATCATATACTGTGTTGGTGCGAGTGAGTTGAATTCCAAATGCAGTGGACTGGGTGCATGAGTACTGAGTTGCACGAAGAAGTTAATGGTGCTTGCAGACCATAATAACAATGGCCATGTTAAAGATATAAAGAGGGAAGTTTGGGAGCACAGTATAACTCTGCAGCAGAAGCGCCCCCAGGCGGCCCATGCTTACACGCCTTCCGGCGAGGTCGAGGTGACACCCCAAGCGACCCTCCCCCAGCACCATCAAATGCCCCCGGCCGACAAGCTGGCTCGTCTCCCTCAGACAGGACCGAATCAGGTAAACACCCCGAGTCTGCAAGCCCCGCGGGCGCCAGCGCGGCTGACCTTGGCGAGATCAGAGGCTTGCGCTCCATGGCGCCCGGCACGTCTGACCTTGGCGATATCAGGGGTGGGGGTGACGCTGAACAGCGATCCTGCCCCGGCTCCCCGCAATCAACTCGAACCAGGCAATTATCCGGCGTCATTACCAGCTGTCCCACACCAAAATCGTGCACCAGCGCCGGGCGCAACACCGCCCCTGACACCGACCCCTTAGGTCGCGGCAAATCCAGCCGAGACTTCAACGCACGTCCACACAGACGATCAGCGTTGACTGGATGCACAGCAGTGTCAGACAACAGCAGAAACATCGTCTGCACAGATGCAAACTTCTCTTTACGTACAGCGCGTTCCCACAGTATAAGTCTAACACATGAGGGTGCAGCGAACTGCGGACTGTCATCAAAGACCGGGATCTGGAAGACCTCTTTATTCGCAACGATCGTCCGCAAGTTCTTCACATCAAAGAAAGCATTGATCCCAATCAAACACATAACAATTAACAAATCATGAACCACGCTGCGAGCAAGCCTCTTGGTTGTCACGACGTCGAGGCGACTTGCGTGCAGGTCCTCATCTGAACGTCGAAGAGGACACCGTCGATGGTCGCGTTCCGCGAACTTCTTGAATGTGACCGGTTCGCTCCAATCCCCCGTTGAAATCGCCTGAACGGCATGGCGTGCACTGTATCATGAGCCGACTCCACCGCGACCCGCTTGGCGGTGACCAGCCCGCTTTGGACTTGGCACAGTGCCAACACATCAACCCGGTTGGTTGATCCAGACGAAGGTGGACCCTCTGCGCCATGCAAGCACGAGAGCCCGTCGCAGCTGTCATGCTCCCCGTTGCTCCGGAACCGTATATCGTAGTCGCAGGAAGCAATGAACGGACACCAATGTGGTATCGCCGCGGCCCCTGCCACTGGGACCTCGCCCTCGGGTCTCAAGGGAGGCCCGGGCCCAAACGGAGGTACGGGGCCCGAAGGAGACACAGGCGCACCTGGACGTACGAACTCCGAAAGAGGCACCTCCTCCCACCGACTCTCTAATCGGCTCGGCACGGGACGCCCAAGGTGAATGACTGGCGCTGTCCAGTCTAGCCTGAGGCTAGTCAGCCAGTCTCGGCCCAAAAGCGCCGGCCCCTCCCCTCGTACCACAAACAGCAAGAGCAGGGCGCTTTGACCTTGGTAGGTCACCGAGACGTCTGCCATAGCAAGTGGCGTAACCGCTTCGCCGGTGTACGTGCACAGCGAGAGGGTCACCCTGACCAGGTGAAGACCGCGGAGTTCACGAGCGGTCTGTTCGCCTATGATCAACACCGTGGCCCCAGTATCAACTTGAAACATGATCAGCGTTCCATCCATAAAACCTCGTACCGGCTGTAGGTCTCGACCCGGGACGTAAAAAGTGTATGCCATGCACAACCCCTCTTACCGGTCGCAGGTCTCGCCCCGTGTCGCTGGGGTTGCCTCGTACCGGCTGCAGATGTCCCTGAGTGTTCGGATCGCCATCCGACTGGCCGCGTTGCAACACCTGGCCACAGCCCGCACCGAAGACTGTGCGTGCGGTTGTGGGCGCTTGGTACATCGCGCGGACCTCCGGATCACCTGTCATGCTCTGGCCAGTGAGGGCTCGGACATCTGTCAGAGTCTGCTCGACGGCCGACGCCATTTCTGAGTCTAATGTAATGTCCTCGTCCTTTAGCCGTGGAATTGCAGAAACCATTTGCGACTCTTGCAAACCAGAAATAAAACGATCTTTGAGCCTGGCCTGCCGTTCACTCAACGCGAATTTGCAGGTGACGGCGAGATGCCTCACCCGCTCGGCGAAACTCGCGATGCGCTTCCCTGGGCTCCTTGCCAGGTGATCGAACTCTTACCACGCGAGCTGCGCTGATTCTCCTGGCGCTCTGTGCGCCCGCCAATCCAATTGCTCCTGCAACGACTCAAAGTCAATGCCGAGGAAAACAGGCACTCTGCATGCGTCGATCCGAAACATGCTCGTCGCCAATGTAATGTCCAGGGATTTGTGAGGCACGGAGAGTCGTGAGGGTTGCCGGAACTCTGTTTATTGCGTGTCCGGATGTACACAACTGCGAGCCTCGAGCGGGCGCGAACAGCTATATGCATTGCAGATACGTGACTACTATCACAACCCCTCCATGCCCCCACTGAAGTGAATGCGAGAGAAAGACCTTCGGAGTATAAGGCTTTATTTCACTTGATTGAAGCCGTCTCTACAGACACAAAAGGAATACATGTGCAGTAAAGAATACATGTGCAGTCGATCACCGCAAAATATATCAGCAATTAGCCAGCATAAGCACGGAGTCTGGTATACTCTCAATTCTCACCATTCAACGAGCACCAAGTGAACCACCGCCGTAAATGACATTGCCCCAGGGACAATCCCACCGACCGCGCGGCATCTCGGTTTTATCTGTCTCGTGTGCGAGCTGCGCGACACGTGATCCGCGTCACTTCATCCTTTATTTCATCACATTCTCCCCATCTTTAAAACGTAACTAGAGGCTCAACTAACGCACCATGATTACTTCAAAGCTATAGGAGCATACATTTCAAGCAGTGCGAACTATTTAAACTACAGAAGCATACATTTCAGGCAGTGAGGATTATTTTGAGTTATAGAAGCATGGTAAGGTGCCATCGAGGGATGCCGATAATCCCCTTTACAGATTGAGTCATCGAGGGGGTTTTATCCGTCGACCTCTCCAGGAGTAAATGGTGGTTTCACTTGAGGGAGGCTTCCGATCCTCTTGGGGAGCCTTGACTCATGCCGGGGATGACTCCTCGATCGCTCTCGGGTGGAACGCGGTAGCTCCGTCGCCACCATTCTCGGGTGGAGGAGTTCCTGAGGGGGAAACACCTGGGGAGGGAATGTCAGAGGGAGGAGTACCAGATGGAGGAGTACCTGCGGGAGCCAGATGGCGAACCAACACAGTGGTCTCCCTACCATCAGGAAGTCTAACATGAGCATACTCAGGATTAGCATCGATGAGTTCGACCTTCTCCACCATTGGTTCATACTTGCTTTGTCGTATCGGACGCTTCATGAACACTGTTCCCAGATAGGTTAGCCAGTTGGGCACCAATTGGCCACCAGTATATCGTCGTTGGTGAGTAAACATTCGTTCGTGCAGAGTAGCATTGATGGACGTACAGAGCAAAGAGCGTATGGAATTCAGGGCATCGGGAAGGGTAACCTCCCACCACTCGGGCCTCAGTCCTCTCAATTTCAGCGCCAGGGTTACGGCTTTCCAAATGACTCCATTATACCGTTCCACCTGCCCATTACCCTGTGGGTTGTAACCCGTCGTTTGACTAGTTGCTATGCCGTGCTCAAATAGGAACTGTTTTAGCCCGGCCGACATGAAACCCGGTCCTCTGTCTGAATGTATGTACGAAGGTTTCCCAAACATGGCAAAGAGGTCAGAGAGACATTTCACGACAGTGCCCGAGGTCATATCCGAGCACGGGAATGCAAATGGGAACCTTGAGTATTCATCAACAACAGTGAGTATGTATCTGTTGTCTGTCTCAGTCGGCAGGGGCCCTTTGAAGTCGATATTTAGTCTCTCGAAGGGTGAAGTGGCCTTGATCAACCTGCCAGAAGCGGCGCCATAGAATCTGGGTTTTAGTTCAGCACAAACAGGGCATGAAGCACTCATTTGTTTAATATCTTCGATAGAATAGGGAAGGTTTTGTCTGCGCACAAAATGTGCCATTCTGGTTACCTCTGGGTGGCACAGAGACACATGAAGGTCTTGTGACCAGTTGTGACCAGAAAGCCTGACCAGTTGTCGCCGAACAGTAGACCCGAGAGAAGGTGTCTGCAGCAGGGTTTTCCCTCCCGGGCCGAAAAACAATGTCGTAACTATAACAAGATAGATCTATCCGCCGTCTCATTATTTTCTCGTTCTTAATCTTCCCGTTATTTTTCCCATCAAACATGAAGGCAACGGATAGCTGGTCCGTGACGAGTGTGAAGTGGTTGCCCAGTAAATAATGTCTCCATTTACGTAGGGCTTCGACAATAGCGTACGCTTCCTTCTCTCTCGCCGAGTGTCTCTGCTCGCTTCCAGAGAGAGTTCTCGAGAAGAACGCGACGGGTCGTCCCAACTGATTGAGCGTCGCGGCGATCGCATGATCGGAAGCGTCCGTTTCCACCACAAACGGCACCGTGCTGTCGATCGATAATACCACGGAATTTCTGATATCATCTTTGAGGCTGTGGAAAGCTTTTACAACAGCGGCATCTGGTGGGAAGTTTTTGCAATGCACCAGGGGATGTATTTTCTCAGAGTATTGGGGAATCCATCTAGCGTAGTACGAGAACATCCCAATCACTCGACGCAATGTCTGCAGGTCATGAGGTGGGGGTAGCTCACGGAGTGGGCGCAATCTTTCAGGATCGGGCTTAATCGTGCCGTCGGCTATTGTGTAGCCGAGAAGAACAATTGACTTTGCCGAGAATACGCATTTGTCGAAGTTGAGAGTCAGATTATATTTTCTAGCAATGCTCAAGAATCTGTCCAGATTCGTATCATGTTCCCCCCGATCCTTACCACACACCGTGACATTGTCCACGTAAACAAAAGTGTCTTTGAGGTTTTCATCCGAGATGATGTCGTCCATAACTCGTTGGAAGCAAGCTACTCCATGAGTGACACCGAACTGGATCCTCTGAAATTGATAGAGGCGTCTACCTGCCTCGAACGCGGTGTAAGGTTTGTCTTCCTCTCGAATGGGAATTTGATGATAGGCGCTTCGCAAATCGATGGTGCTGAATATTTTGTAGTTGGCCATGCGTTCGACCATCTCGTCTATGCGCGGCAAAGGGTAGGAATCGAGGTTGGTGAAGCGATTGACCGTTTGAGAGTAATCGACAACCATTAGTTTCTTATGGTTCTGGTTGGTGGTCACCAATACCTGCGCGCGCCATGGCGAATCGCTCGGTTCTATAATACCTTCTTCCAGTAATCGCTTGGTCTCAGAAGTGATGAAGTTCATATCGGCGGTGGTATATCGTCGCGATTTGATCAGGTCAGGTCAGGTATGGGAGCATGTGCCAGAACAGCGCGTCGCTGCGTCCACTTTCCGCCGGTACTCCAGGGGCCTCCGTCTGGCCATCCCCCAGGCAGATACCAGGCCCATCCCCATCTCCTTGAGATGATGGTCAACCTGCTGCAACCACGAGGCATGTGGTCGGCCCACTGGCCTCCTCCACTCATGAGACTCCCTCGCTGAGAGAATCTGGTGAGCAGGATCAGCGTCAGGAAAACGGGCCACATGTCCATACAGTCGCAACTGACGTTCACGAACTATGCAGGTAACAAATCTCATCCGAGTCTCTCTCAGCAACCGCTCGTTGGACACAAAATCCGACCAGCGATAGCCAAGGATTCTCCGAAGAGACCTGGTACCAAAGGAATTAAGTCTCCGTCTCAGATCCTTGGTCAGAGTCCAAGTCTCGCATCCATAGAGCAAGACTGGAAGTATCAAGGACCTGAAGACTCGGACTTTCGTCCTCCCGCACAGGTACCGGCAGCGCCACACCCCATGATCCAGTGAATCCATGACTCCCCAGGCCCGACCCAGACGTCTATTGACCTCTGACTCGCAGCCAGCAAAGACATTAATATCACTGCCAAGGTAAGTGAATCTCTCCACGACCTCAACATCCTCACCACAAACAGACACAGACAGGACAACAGCATCCAAGATGTCACCGAAAGCCTGAATCTTAGTTTTGACCCAAGAAACCCGTAATCCCAGTGGCTCTGACTCCTCATTCAGCACCTCGAGGGCCCCCAAAAGGATGTCTAAAGTCTCCGCAAAGATGACTGCATCATCTGCAAAATCAAGGTCCGAGATCTTGACATTCCCAAACGATGCACCGCAACTTGATCTCTCCGACATCCTCCCTAAAATCCAGTCCATACAAGTGCTGAAAAGTGTGGGGGCCAGTACACATCCCTGACGAACTCCAGTAATAACTGGAAATAAGTCAGAGATGGTACCACCACACTTCACAGCATTCTCAGTACCAGAGTAGAGTTCAGACATCAGATCGATCAGTTTTGGTGGCACCCCACGAAGACCAAGAATCCTCCAGAGGACATCCCGATTCACTGAATCGAATGCTTTGGAGAGATCAACATAGGCTGCAAGCAGCCCCTGCCGAAACTCTTGTCTGTGTTCGGTGAGGACACGAAGGGCAAGGATACAGTCAATCGTTGACCTCTTTGGTGTAAAGCCTGACTGCTCTTTACGCTGGTGCTCAAGCAGATGGTGGCGAATCTTATCAAGAATTATCCGAGCAAAGACCTTGCCCGGCACTGAGAGCAGCGTCACCCCTCGGTAGTTGTAGTCTTGGCGATCACCCTTCCCTTTCCAGAGAGGGCCAACAAGGCCCCTCTTCCAGTCAGTTGGGACGAAGCGTGTGTTCCAGGCAGAGCACAAAACTGCATGCAACGACACGAGTGCAGCATTTCCACCAGCCTTGAGAAGTTCAGCATGGATGCCACAGATCTCTGGAGCTTTGCCCCGTTTCAACTGGTTCACCACAGCCCGTGTTTCCACAAGCGAAGGCGGACCACAGTTGATTCGAGGGTCAGCAACAGGGATTGTAACACCCTTGACGTCCAACTCGACAGCTGTGGGATCAGCCTGGTACAACCGCTCAAAGTAACCGGCCCAGCGGGCCTTCACTTCAAACTCCTCTGTCAAGAGCCTACCACTCTCTGCTCTAACTGCAGTGCTCCGAGGGATGGGCTTGGATGAACGCAATGCGCGAATTCCCCTGTAAGCGGGACGAGAATCACCTGTCCACAGGTGATGCTCTACCCCCTCACAGATTCCTCACACATAGGCCTCTTTGTTCACCCTCAGTGCACGTACAGTTTTACGCCTCAGCTCCCTGAACAGCTGAGCTCTGCCATTCAGCCTGGCCCTGCGACTCTGATCAATGGTATCAAGTGTCCCTTGAGAGACAAAATTCTTCTTTGCCCTGCAGTGAGTTCCAAGACATCCACCGGCAACATCAAGGATGGTGGTCTTGAAGGCGCTCCACAACTCTTCAGGACCCCCCAAAGCACCCAGACCCCCCCAAGTGTCTGCTCAGCCTGTTCGCAAACTCCTCAGCTACTCTCTCATCCATGAGCTTGCCAACATCCAACCTAGGCTGGGATGGTACCATTCTCCAGGATTTAAGGTGCAGCTTTAGAGTTGCTACAACAAGCCTGTGGTCAGTATTGAGGAACTGAGCACTCCGGTAGACCCTGCAGTTCTGGATCATCCTCCAACGACCGTCAATGAGGACATGGTCAATCTCCTTTGCCACACCGCCAGCGTTGGAATACCAAGTCAAGCGATGAGCTTGTGGGCGCTGAAACTATGAACCAGCCACCCTAAGTCCATGACTTCTTGCAAAGTCAAGGAACTTAGTGCTATTCTGGTTCATAGTTCCTGACCCATGGGGACCAACACACACCTCATAACCATCCCTATCAGTTCCAGTCAATGCATTGAAATCCCCCAAGACTGGAAGTGTATCTCGTCTGGGGCACTGATCAACCACAGACTCGAGCGTGGCGTAGAATGCATCCTTCACGGTGAGATCACTCGCCTCAGTCGGAGCATAAACAGAGACCAGGGAAATGACACCTAAGGAGTGACGAATCCTTAATCTCAGGATACGCTCGTTGACCGGTGTTACCTCAATTATCATTGGGGTCAGCTTATTGGACACAGCTACAGCAACTCATTGGTTATGGTAACCATCAGAGCGATCAGACCAATAGTAGGTGTAACCACCCACCATTATCTCGCCGCAATTCGGTCTCCGAACCTCAGAGAGAGCTGCAATCCCGATGTCCAAACGCTTGAGCTCAGATGATAACAGAGACAGGTGATCATCCTCTCTTCGGGATAGGACATTCCAGGTACCCACCCGAAGGGACCGCCTCAGGTTAACCCAAGGAGACCGCCATCTGGTGGACGATACCTCAGCACCACTCCGACACACTCTCCCGCAATCTGACCCAGGGATGTTATTCCGTGGTTTCCCTCCTATCATCAAAGATTGGGGGTCCCGAAGGCTTTGCCCCAATCCCATCATCCGGTGAGCTGCCCTGCGAAGGGAAGCTGCACAGGAGGTACTCCCACGGAGTGGGTTTTCAGATTTTTTTGCGTTTTTGCGTTTTGTGGAATGAAGGGTTTTACGGTGGCCGGAGTGCAAATGCTGCCACCAACCTCCTAATAAGAAGTGACCCAACTGCAGAAGGACGTCTGCAGACACAGTTGGGCACTAAATATGGATGGCCGTTGGCTCACAAGGAGCTCCTCTGCCCTTTGACAGGTTTTGTTTTTTAATCCTGCTGGGTGTCCATATCCAAACACCCTCCTCACCAGAAAACCTGGTGGGGGAGACTGTTTAGTCGCCGACAACCCGACCATGGAACAGGTTAGTACAGGTTTACATGGTACCTCTAGCAGGTCACAGATCGAACCTGACCTGACAAAAAAAGCGATTTGATCGCTATCGGTTTTCAGTCCGGCGACAAGTTAGCAAACAGCAGGGGGGACGATACCTCTGCGGTGGTCAGAGCATTTAGAATTAGATGAGGTTTGTTTCCTCCAAAGGGTATTTTGACGCTCGTGTGCTGCTTGAGGACTTTATGACCCAAAATTACATCTGCGCATAAATCACAAAGCACCAGTACCCTTACATCCCGATGCGTGTACCCTTTTACGTCCAACTCAACATTGCAGTACCCTCGTACGCGGGACTGTAGTGATGTGGAGGCCATGCATACCGTATTGTCTGTCGGGTGGATCTTCCATTTCCTGCCTTTCACTAGTGAGCTGTTGACGAAACTTTTAGAGCTACCGGTATCGATCAGCGCCTTGGCCATATGCCCGTTAATTCGTACGTTGATGATAACTTTGGATAGATTCCCCGGTGAAGCTGCTGTTACTTTCTTTTGTGAGTAGAAAGCCGCAGAAGTGGGTTTATTTCTTCTAAGAGTAGATTTGCATACCCTGGCATAATTCCCTTTCTTGTCACAGTTCATGCATGTGGCATCCCTGGCGGAGCATTTGTTATGGGGGTGTCTTTTATACCCACAAAAGAAACATTTACCAACCGAAGTAGTTACTGAGGCTTTTGACGAGGTCTGGGTATCCGATTCCTCGGGTTTATCTCCATCCTCAGTGTCGGAGGTGCCCTGGGGGGGTTCCTTGAGTTTCCGCTGTAGCAGCGTTCATTAGCAACACCGGTGTCCCATATGATTCAGATTGCTGCTGAGCCGCGTCCATAGCTCGGGCCTGGTCAGCTACCGTTTCAAGATTGGGTTGTGCTTTTTCCAGTAAGCGTTGCCGAATGGGGGCTGACCTGAGCCCCTGGATGAACGCCTCTCGGGTCGCTTCATCTCGATGTTCCTCGGCGGTTACAGCCCGGAAATTGCAGTCTTTGCCCAACTGCCTCAGAGTTTGCAGGAACTGATCGATTGTGTCACCGGCTTCTTACCTGCGTGTGTTGAGAAGATGTCTTGTGTACACCTCGTTCTTGCGCTTCACGTAGAGCGCCCGCAGCACGTCGATCGCTGCGTCATAGGTGTCACACTCCGAGAAGAGCCTGAATACACTTGGCGAGACATGGTTTACAAGTTCGGCCAGTTTGTCGGCTGCCTCTTCAATGATGGTCGGATAGTGTGAGAAGGAGCGGTACCAATGGGACCACTTCATTTCCGAGTCAGTAGCGTTGGGGTCCGCATCGAACCTCTCCGGCTTGTAGATCTTGTCCATAGTCGGTTGAGGCAGCCGAAGGGATCAAGTGAAATAAATTGAAGTGAATGCGAAAGACCTTCGGAGTATAAGGCTTTATTTCACTTGATTGAAGCCGTCTCTACAGACACAAAAGGAATGCATGTACAGCGAGGAATACATGTGCAGTCGATCACTGCAAAATATATCAGCAATTGGCCAGCATAAGCACGGAGTCCGGTATACTCTCAATTCTCACCATTCAACGAGCACCAAGTGAACCACCGCCATAAATGACATTGCCCCAGGGACAATCCCACCGACCGCGCGGCATCTCGGTTTTATCTGTCCCGTGTGCGAGCTGCGCGACACGTGATCGCGCGTCACTTCATCCTTTATTTCATCACACCCACAACGCTCTATGCTAAAACACCACAACCTCAACATTACCTTCACAACAACAACTACACCGCGTAGAACAGGATCTCACCTGAAAAAAAAATCCTCAACATTACCTTCACAACAACAACTACACTGCCTAGAACAGGATCTCACCTGGAAAAAAAAATCCTCAACATTACCTTCACAACGACAATTACACCGCCTAGAACAGGATCTCATCTGAAAAAAATAAATATTACCTCAACATTCCCTTCACAACAACAACTACACCGCCAAGAACAGGCTCTCACCTGAAAAAAAAAATCCTCAACATTACCTTCACAACGACAACTACACCGCCTAGAACAGGATCTCATCTGAAAAAAATAAATATTACCTCAACATTATACCTCAACATTTCCCTCACAACAACTTCACCGCCTTGAACAGGATCTCATGTAAAAAAATTAATATTACCTCAACATTATAGCGAACGCAGTGAGCTTTATACTTAACGCGTACACGTGAGAGAATAGGTAAACAACAACAACAACAACACAATACCCCTGGCTATTTCGAATCCGTGTTGTTGGATCTGACCTTTTGCTTCCAGTTGTTGTTAAACGCTGTGCGGTGTATAAACACGACTGTGTTTTATTTCTATCTTGTGAATATTACTTGACGTGTGCACATGAGAGAATAGGAAACAACAAAAACAACACAATACCCTGCCAATTGTGAATCCGTGTCGTTGGCTTTGACCATTTTGCTTCGATTTTTTTTTTGCTTCTGGTTTTTTTTTTGTTTCCGGTTTTTTTTTTGTTTCCGGTTTTTTGTCATGGGGAATGATGCATGCCGGGAGATAAAGGCATCGTCGGAGACATGAAAGACCCAAATAATATCAGACATGGTGTATATTTCCTCCACTGATTTTAATAAAGATATCTCCCGCATCATCAAAAAATATGCCAATACACCACAAACATGAGTAAAAGAGGTGTGTGTGTGTGTGTGTGTGTGTGTGTGTGTGTGTGTGTGTGTGTGTGTGTGTACACGTGTGTGTGTGTGTGTGTACGTGTGTGTACGTGTGTGTACGTGTGTGTACGTGTGTGTACGTGTATGTGTGTGTACGTGTATGTGTGTGTACGTGTATGTGTGTGTACGTGTGTGTACGTGTGTGTGTGTGTGTGTGTGTGTGTACGTGTGTGTGTGTGTGTGTGTGCGTGCGTTTGTGTGTGCGTGTGTACGTGTGTGTGTGTGTGTGTATGTGTGTGTGTGGGGGGGGGGCGGGGTGGTCATCATTTCTTGAGGCGCAACTGTGTCGCTGATGCAGTGCCCCTCTACCAGTTCACACGCTGGAACTGGTACTCATTTCGCCGACCTCGGAAGGATGACAGGCTGAGTCAACCCCCTGGTGTGTTAATTCAGCGGCCGACGGGGCTTGAACTCAGGACCCTAGGATTCCAAGCCGCCACCCTAACCACTGAGAAAACACCAGGTAGGTGTGTGTGTGTGTGTGTGTGTGTGTGTGTGTGTGTGTGTGTGTGTGTGTGTGTGTGTGTGTGTGTGTGTGTGTGTGTGTGTGTGTGTGTGTGTGTGTGTGTGTGTGTGTGTTTTGACACACAACATTTGGGTATAGCTCAATGGTGTATTAGTCTTTCCCTTTGGGTCCGGCATCCTCGCACTCCTGGAAGTCGTGGAAACCAAAACTTTGGGTATCATTGGTAATTCCCATCAATAACCTGAGACACAGGGTCTCTCACTGCAGACAGATCAGCAGGCTCACCAGTTCCCTGCCGGTTGAACATTGTTCTTTGCACCTTCCCAGATTTTTCCCACCCACCGCTCCAGGCCCCCCAAAAAAGTCACATCTTCCTTCATCCAGGGAATCCATTCCTCGTCAAAATGCCTCATTCCAAGCTTCCCACCTGATTCCACTCTTTCCCTCTCCATTTTGTCCTCCCTGGAGAGTCTCCCAGCTCGCTTGATTTAAATGCTGGTCCAGTATTGCTATCCCTTTGCCAGTGCAGAGGCCTTCAAGGTTGTGCTTGACCGTCACCTCACGTTGTCCACCGGACCAACCGGTGATGTTTCGTCGACTGTTGCTCCAAACCGAATCTGCATTCGGTCGTTCAGTTTCACATGACGAGTGTGTGTTTCAATCCTTTTTTGTCGTTTAACTCTGACGAGCCTGGATTTCCATTCGGACTGGAATGTTGAGTAAACCTCTCGGTGATTTGCGAACAGGGCTTGTTTGGCTTTGATATGAAATCACCACACGACGAATTCATCGATGTACTCAGATCAGAGAGAAATGATTATTGACTTGGACGTTTTTCTGACGAGGAGCCAAGATGACGTCCACACGGCAGAGGGCGACACCAGCACTTTTCTCTCTCTGTCTCTCTCTCTGTCTCTCTCTCTCTCTCGCACGTTCCCTCCGCGGCCATCGCGCTCCCACTGAAGCTGCAGAGGCGACGCCCGCTCCGAGCCCGTGTCGCCGTGTTTCCGCGTCTCTTCCGCCGTGTACGGTGACAGAAAGGTCGTACACGAAGAGGTGAGAGGGTTTGGGGGGAGGAATGAGGTGGAAAACACGGTCCGAGAGGATGGAGAGGTGGCACGATAGAGGAAGACTTAAATGGAGGGACAAGAGAGAGAGATACGGATAAAAAGGGACGAATGAAGGGAGAGGGGAAAAATCGAGAGATAAACGGTGACAAGGACAAGCGGAAACAAAACCGAATGAAACGGAAACAAAGATCAGAAAAAGACGGGAGGGGGAGAAAATGGGGGGGGGGGGGTGGATATCACATGGAATTGTGAGGCCACAAAGCTTTGGGCTGAGGGTTGTGGTGGGAGGAGGTGGGGGAGAGGGTGTGGAGTGGAGGGCTGTTGGATCTTGAGGTCATCTTGGGAAGGTGTGAGTGAATGTCCATTTGTGTTTGTTTGTTTGTTTTAGGGAGGATGATTGATGGCGATTGGGGGGGTAGGGTTCGGGTTAGGTTGTGGAAGTTAAATGGGGGTGTGGGGGAGGATTGGGAGGTTAAGGTGGACAGGTTAGGCAGGGAGGGCTGGAAGATTAAGTTGTGGGGAGGTTAATATTATGTTAGGTTGGGGAAGGGGGTGGGGCATGAAGAGGTCGGCATGGGTGGGTGGTGAGTTTAGGTCGGGGGGGTGGTGGTGGACGTGGGGGGTGGGGCATGAAGAGGTCGGCATGGGTGGGTGGTGAGTTTAGGTCGGGGGTGGTGGTGGGGGGTGGGGCATGAAGAGGTCGGCATGGGTGGGTGGTGAGTTTAGGTCGGGGGTTGGTGGTGGACGTGGGGGGTGGGGCATGAAGAGGTCGGCATGGGTAGGTGGTGAGTTTAGGTCGAGGGGGTGGTGGTGGTGGACGTGGGTCAGGGCGGGGTTGGAGGGTGAGTAGTTTAGGTCGGTGGGGGTGGGGTGGGGTGGGAGTGTGGTGAGTTTAGGTTGGGGTGGGTAGTTTAGGTCCTTGCGTAGTTTAGGTCGGGGGTGAGAGGGTGGGTAGTTTAGGTTGTGAGCATGGTGGTAGATTTGAGAGTTTAGGTCTGGGGCATGGTGGTAGGGTTGGTAGCTTAGGTTGGCCAGGACTGGCGGTGGGGTGGTGGGATTGTGTGTAGTTTAGGTCCAAGAGATGGAAGGATGGGTAGTTTACTTTGGGGGATGGGTGGTAATTTGGTGGGTTGGAGGTTAGTGACTTTAGTTCGCGATGGGGGGTTGGGAGGTGGTGAGTTTAGGTCAGGCGGTTGGAGGGTCATGAGTTTACGTCGGGGTGGGTAATTTACGTCCGTGAGCAGTTTAGGTCGAGGTGCGTGGTGGTAGGGTGGGAAATTTAGGTTGGGCGGGGTGCGTGGTGGTAAGGTGGGAAGTTGAGGTTGGGGGTGGGGTGCGTGGTGGTAGGGTGGGAAGTTTAGGTTGGGGCGGGGTGCGTGGTGGTAAGGTGGAAAGTTGAGGTTGGGGGTGGGGTGCGTGGTGCTGGGTGGGAAGTTTAGGTTGGGGCAGGGTGCGTGGTGGTAGGGTGGGAAGTTTAGGTTGAGGCAGGGTGTGTGGTGGTAGGGTGGGAAGTTTAGGTTGGGGCGGGGTGCGTGGTGGTAGGGTGGGAAGTTTAGGTTGGGGGTGGGGTGCGTGGTGCTGGGTGGGAAGTTTAGGTTGGGGCAGGGTGCGTGGTGGTAGGGTGGGAAGTTTAGGTTGGGGGTGGGGTGCGTGGTGGTAGGGTGGGAAGTTTAGGTTGGGGGTGGGGTGCGTGGTGGTATGGTGGGTGGCGTAAGTCAGCGAGTAGTGGGATTGTGTGTAGTTTATGTCCTGGGGGGTATGAGGGTGGGTAGTTCAGGTCAGGGGGTGGGTGGTATTGTGGTGAGTTTAGGGGATGGGGGGTTGGGAGTGTGGTGAGTTTAAGTCAGGGGTTGGAGGGCCATGTGTTTAGGTCGAGGGGGCTGGGAGGGAGGTGAGTTTAGCTTGGGCAAGGGAAGGGGGTATTGAAGGGTGGGGAGATCAGGTCGAGACTGGTGGGAGGGTGAAAAGTCTAAGTCAGGGAGGTTGGAATTGTGGGTAGTTTATGTTAGGGTGAGGGGGTGGGAAGCTTGGGTGTGGGTGGGTGGGTAGTTTAGTTTGGGAGGGTGGGTAGTTTGGGTTTGGGTGGGTGGGTAGTTTGGGTTTGGGAGGGTGGGCAGTTTAGTTTGGGAGGGTGGGTAGTTTCTGTGAGGTTGCCGAGTGGGTAGTTTGGTTTGAGGGGTTGGGAGGATGGGTAGTTTAGTTTAGTTTGGTGGTGTGTTGGGAAAGTGGGTAGTTTAGTTTGGGGATGGGTGGGATTGTGTGTAGTTTCCATCAGGGGGGCGCGTTTAGGTTGGGGGAAGGTGTGGTGGGAGGGTAGTTTATGTCGGGGGTGGGGGTAATATTGTGGGTACTTGAGATTGGTGTGTGAGGTGTGTAGTTTTAGTTGGGGTTGGTTGTAACGTGGTGACTTTTGGTGGGGGGGGGGGGTAGATGGCAGGTTTGTGAGTTTTGATCGGGGGTGGGGGTATGGAGTGGTAATGGGAGTGTGGTGAGTTTAGCTTGGAGGGTTTGAGGATCATGAGTTTAGGTTGGTGGAGGGGGGGATGGGATGCTGGTAAGGTGGTGAGTCTCGGTCAGGGTGGGAAGTTGAGTAGTTTAGGTTGGGGTGAGAGGTTGGCAAGTTTAGCTTGGGGGGCTGGATGGTGGGAGAGTGGGTAGTTTTGATCAGGGGGTGGAGGGAGTGTGATAGTGTGGTGAGTATAGGTCGGGAGGTTGGAAGGTCATGAATCTAGGTCGGGGGTGGGGGGGGGGGAAGAGGGGAGGGTGTGGAGTCTAGGTCGTGGAGGTTGTGAATAGTTTAGGTTGGGGTGGGAAGGTGGGTAGTTTGGGTCGGGGGGTGGATGGATGGTGGGTAGTTTAGGTAGGGAAGTGGGGGATTGGAGCATATTTTAGTTCGGGGGGGGGGGTGATTGTGGGTAGTTTAGGTCGGAGGGTGGGTAGTTTTGGTAGAGGACAGCCTGAGTATAAAGTGTCAGTTGAGTTTTTCCTCGTATGTCAACTTGAACCAATAATGTGTTTGCAGTCATGAGAATGAACAATTAAGTTGATCACCAAGTGTTGGGATTGGTGGAGTATGGGGAGAGGGGTTGTAACCCCTACATTTATTTTCCTTTTTTTTGTAATCCTACATTAATGGTGATTATGTAAAATTGGCATTTGAAGGGGTTTTTTTAAATGTGGGAGTTGTCCTAAAAAATAAAGAGGAGGATAAAGTTTAGACACCGATCAGATTGACTGAACACTTACTGAACTCCAATATTACATCACTTGCCATTGACCTTTAAATAATATAATCCTGGAAGTTAGGATTTGTTAACCAATTTGCTCTTCTGTTACATTGAAAGGTACATTAAAAAACATACGTCCCGTGGGCCCTGGTCATTTCCGACTTCATCGATATTGTATATATTCATTAACATTCATTGTTTTTATTCCGGCCCGAATGAAGACCAAACTCATTAAGACTAATTATCTTTCCTCCTGGACAAAATTCGGAAAAAACGCTCAGGCAAGTTGTAGACATTGTTCCATAGGACCATTATACCAAACCAGAAGCAAAAACTATGAATAGTCTACGAGTTTTAGGACTTTGAAGATGAATTGATTAGACTAATTAACTAAGTCAATTGGTGACAAATCTGAAATTTTATTGCGGGAGGTTCTGCGGCATCTCCCCAAGTATCATCCCTCCGAGTTTCAAGTCATTCTGTCCACAGGTTGCAGAATAATGATCGAAAGATTGTGGACGGGCGAGCGGGCGGGCATGGACCCCCATTTTATTCGTCACTTCCTTCGGAACTGACAAAAAAGAAATTGAATGAAAATCTAAAAAAAATTAGGAAAATTAGAGCGAAGTCGATGGCACGCCATAACAAATCCCCATGTTCCCCACCTAAAGCAAAGTTGAAATAGAACGCACTCGGTGGTGCGCATACCTCCACAAGGTTTGAATAGTTTATGTTTTGTATACCACTAATAGGCCGGATCTGGATCCAGACCCGAACCAAAATCGACTCGGCTTGTTTTTGTCACCTAACTAACTCTTCCATATCGTTTTGTCATAATTTGTCGACAACTTTTTAAAAATCATGCAATACTGTGTATCGTTTTGGCCCTATCTCTCAATGGTGAAGAAGCACTTTTGAAAATTAAAAAAATTCTCCGATCCAGATCCAGATCTTCACCAAAATATCATCAATTCTTACTTGTCCTGCACCAAACCTGTCCACCAAATTCCGTCCGAATGCATCCATAACTTTTGAGATATGCGACACATAAAAAACAGACAGGGGTGAAAACATAACCTCCATCCACCTTCGGTGGCAGCGGTAAAGATGTTATAAAGTTTCACCAGGATTGATCCAATATCAAATTTTGAGTTAAATTCCCCCCCCCTCCATTTTGACGTCTGCGACCCTAAGCCCCCACTCTGGGGCATGAATCGGTCGTCAAAGCAAAAAAATCGTTACATATTTCATGTGTCCCCCTTTGTTGATTGTATGTACAAAGTTTCATTGAAAAATGTTTTAAAATGTGCCTGAAATTGAGTTGTTTGGTATTTGACCTTTTGACCCCACCCCAGGGGGCGGGGCCAAAAATGATACTGCTCCTGCACCTTCGTGCCATGTCGTGATCATACTAAGTTTGGTAAATTTCTGCCCAACCCTATAGGAGGAGATAGCGTGACGGACAGGATAACCAATTCCATTGTCCCCTTTAAAAAAAAAAGCATGGGGATAATAAGAGGGATTTGTATAATACAGCAATTACAGTTGTCCTACATGGAGATGACAAAATCATTCCATAGTTCAGTTCCTGTAAGTTGGCATTGCTGCAGTGCTGTCCTTGCAAGGATGCTTTTGATACACAAGAAGAGTACCAACCCTCTGGGTGGGTCGAGTTTGCACATTACTTGTTGAAAAAGTAATCTGTGTTTTGCAAGAAGACTACAGATGTTTGTTTGGTGTACGCCTGGTCGAAATGATATGATCTCTCAAGCATGTAAAAATGTCCAAGTGGTTTCAAGCTCAAGAGCAGGGGTCTCCAACCTTTTTGGGCGGAGAGCCACAAAACCAAAGTGGTGAGGGGCGGAGGGCCGCACCCAAAAAAAGGACGCTAAATTCTGAAGAAAAAAAATATATAATTAATATGCGGAAATTTAAACAAAAAATAGTGCTGAATATATTTTTCTTGCCAACGAATATGATAAATGAATAATCGTGTTAAAAACACATGTGTCTAATATGAATCAAAATCAAAACAAAAATTACAGAACGCTTTGATCATTGACCCCGACAAATTGGCAGTATCGCGGGCCGCTTTGTAATGTAAACTTAATATGGCACCACGGGCCGCATAAATCCGTCGAAGGGGCCGCATGTGGCCCGCGGGCCGCAGGTTGGAGACCCCTGCTCTAGAGAGTCAAGGGTCCAAGCTGTCTCACATATCTGAAGAGTGTAAGGGGTCTAATTGGTGTTAAGGTCTGAGGGATCTAAAGGGAGTCAAGGGACTTAAGCGGTATAAAAGTCCAAAGCGACTTGGGGGGACCTTGAGGGTCTTGAGTGTCTTTGGGGTCTGAAGGGTCATAATGTTCTAAACAGTCTTAAGGCCCGGTCACACCTTGACGTTTTAGCCAGCGATGGCAACGTATTAAAATGTATGTAAAACGCTGGCTTACGTTGAACTTTTGATGTTTTTTTTTCAAGATTCTGATGTATTCATAGCGACTTGGTCTTATGTATAACGCATTGGTAACGGACACAGAACGTTTCGTTGTGTTATAGATAACTTATACCAACGAATGCTGAACCTGTTGTCGGCCTACACAACCGATGCCCAACGATAGTCTAACTTAGGCATAGCGCGTTGCACGCATCGCCGACGATGTCGTGACGTAGCCTATTAAAAGGCTGACGCACAACAATTCGAATCATAACTGCCGTAGAAATGGAAGTGACAACATCGCGGTCACACCTTGGCGATCTTGCCAGCGTATGCCGACAAAAGAAAAATGTGTCTAAAACGTTGGGGCACGTCAAATACGGTATGAGTAAGTTTGGTATACGTGAGTAGAACGCTAAAGTACGCTATCATACGTCGTAGTAAGTAGAGTACGTCAAGAAATTTTAAACACGTTCAAAATTTTTGGACGTACTCGGCGTATGACACACGTTCCGCATGCGATGGGGATAAGTTTTACACACGATATGTGGACGCTTACACACGTCCACAAATGCTACTTATAAGCTACTCATAAGTCGAAACACGTCGCGGTAATGTCTTTTTTACGCGAAACTTATTTCTAACTTATGTTTGACGTGCTTTGAACCAATTCTTTACGTAGTCCCAACACACATCGACGTAGTCCCAACACACATCGACGTATGTAGACGTATTCCAATGACGTCTTCCGGTCGACAAAAAAAAAAAAAAATGAACGTGTTTCTAGCTTACAACTGCCATATAAAGACGTGTTCCCAGCGGTTTTGGGAATTGGTATATAAAAATGGTGTTCATAAAAGGGGAACCCAACAGTGTTTTCGAGTCCTTTTTGAGTCGATGTCCATGTCAGCAGTAACAGTATCAGTATCAGTATCAGTATTAGTATTAGTATTAGTAGTAGTTTGTTGATTTTGGCAGTAGTAGGTGAGTGTGAGGGGGAAGGTGTGGGTTATGATGGATCGTCCTTGCGTCCGCGTGTCCACGGGTAGGAGACATCTTTTCACCATTGTTCGAAGTTCTTCTCGGCTAATTTTTTATGGGGCTTTTTCAACAATGACCTATAGCTTGTTTTTACGATTTAGGTCTATTCATAACGGGTTGGACAAATGCACAATGAACTAATAATGTGCATAGAGCACTTTGATTACTTATAGATACGGTATACCAACGAATAATTATCGTGAAGCCGGCGTTCACAAACTATGCCCAACGATAGCCTAACTTATCCATATCGTGCGGCAGTTTATCTTTGCTGGTGACGTGGGGTTTGCTATCCATAGGCTGCCACTCAACGATTTAAATGGCTGCATCTCCACTATTGAAAGTAGATGCTTGCGCTCAACAATTGGATTTTTTTTACACTCAACGACTTTTAAACGGTACCACTCAGCTATTTTCATTGTTTACAATGAACGATTTAAATTGCTGTCACTCGCCTTTGTTTTTTGACACTGGGGTTTGGAAATTTGAAGCGTTTCTTCTGAACGTGTTAAAACGCTCCAACTCGACTATTTTAAATAGACGCTGCCGATGGACAATTGGAATCATAGCCAAGCTAGACATCGAAGTGTGAACATCCTCGTCATGCCGAAGAAAAGTTTGAAGAATGCTGCAAATAAGTGTCGTGGCCGTGGCCGTGGACGCTGACGCAAGGACGATCCATTATACCGACGTCTTTCAGCCTATGAGTAACTTAAAAGTAACGTCTGTCGATGTGTGGCAACGATAGCATAACGTGCCAACAACACGTTAATCATAGGTTAGAAATAAGTTTCGGGTACGCTAAACATTACCTCGGCGTGTCTCAACTTATGATTAACTTACAAGTAGCATGTGTTGACGTCTGTCAACGATCGCAGACTGTGCATACAACTTGTGGCCAGCGTAGCGGAACGTGTGAGTCATACGCCGGCATACGTTGTGAAATTTCAAGCATGAAAAAATTTGAGAACAACCAAAAAGTACAACGTTTAAAGCCAGCGTACAACGACGTATGGCAGTGTTTTTCAGCGTGCTCTCAATGTTATCAAAACTTACCCGTAACGTATTCAACGTGTGCCAGCGTTTTAGAAAAAAATATTCAAAAATCGGCATACGTTGGCTAAAACGTCAAGGTGTGACCGGGCCTTTAGGGTATGAAGGGATCTTCGAGGTGTCAAGGTGTCTAAAGATATAGAGGGGTCAAGAATGCGCATGGATGCACGGCTCCTTTTTTAGTAGGCTATACAATAGCATATTTCCCATAAGGTGATTGCGTCGCCCTCCCCCCACCCACAGTGATATGTACGCATGTGCGCATGCATACACACACACACACACACACACACATTTTTACTGAGTAAACACACACATGCAATTCTGACAACTCAACAAAAATGTCTCAGCCTCCCCTCACAACTCTGTCCTATCTATGCTCCTCACCCTCCACCCTCCCCCCAACCCCAAGTCCCTCTCGACCCTAAGGCATCGATCCCTTCCCCACACTCAAACCTTCAAACCCCACCCGTGCCGCTCCTCCCACCGAAAGTCTTCAACTCCCCCTCCCCCTTCCAAAGTTGTCCCAACTTTACTCTCACCCTCCTACCGCTCATAAAAGCAATCTGGCATTCCCACGTCAAAACGGCGGAATACGTAACGTTTTCTGCTCCCCTGTCATGCTGTCACCGACTTCAAAAACCCATCTAACACAGTCACCTGTTCAACTCACAATTTGAGAAAATAGTCAGAAATATTAGCAAACATGCATAACCTCCGCAGTAAAAGCGCTGCTTGAGAGAAAAGGCAATTCTAAAGGTTTCCTCAATTGGTAGCCATCGTATAGAAATTGTCGGTGGAGTCAGGCGAACTGTCCAACCAATGGCTGGATCACGCACACACACACAGCCACATGCACGGCTCCTCTTATCGTATAGATAGATTGTACAGATTCCTGGGTTTGGCCGCTATCCCACTAACTGGGCATAAAAATGTTGATGCACCTGGGTTGTCATGCTCGATGATTGTCACAATTAAACAATATTCATTTTCCATTTTCAAAATCTCAGTACTATCTTACAAGCTATCAAACACTCATTTTATTAAATTGTTTATGGCACGACTATCTATGCTGGTTATTTTATTTTAAACTCATTGGAGTTGTTGATTATTATTTGTATTCATAAGAAAATGCAATTGTGTGATGTCTGGGTTCATATACACCGTTCGTGGATGGTTAAATCATCAGACAAACTCAATTGGCCCTTGTAACAATGCCGGCCCCAAAACATTTGCTTTTTGTTAAAAGCAATAAACTGTAACTCACGTGTCCTATTGTTTTTGAGAAGGTAACATGGGCTATACCTCCTTCATCCCAGTTGTTATTCTCACTCATTCTTTTTCTCCCTCCTGTTTTATTGTTTTTTAATTATTTTTTAGAGCCAGGCTTTGCTGTCCACTTGCAATCACCTCCTGTGTATACAAGAGGGATAACATGAATAATGTATTCCTCAAGCACTTGATAGCCTGGCTAGGATTTACCTTCTCTTTATCTTTCAAAGTCTGACAGGATGGTGCAGAGGCAGCACACTTACCTTTGAGATGACTATCCTGGGTTCAATTGCCGACCTGACTATAAACTGTTGTATTGGTACTTCACAAGCAGGATGATGCATAACAAGGTGTGTGTGTGTGTGTGTGTGTGTGTGTGTGTGTGTGTGTGTGTGTGTGTGTGTGTGTGTGTGTGTGTGTGTGTGTGTGTGTGTGTGTGTGTGTGTGTGTGTGTGATCCTTCGGATGGATGTTCAGTTGGGGACCCATCTTATAGCATTCACTGCTGGATAGTCAAGATCTTGCTGTGTCTTTTGTGAAGAATCGTCACTGTCACATGAAACAAATGACAAATTCATGCTCAAGTCGACTTCAGTCATACACCTTAATGTGGACCTTAACGGGTATACACCTTGATGCGGACTTCTCCCAAGGCGGAACACCCCCTTGAGTAGGGGGGCAAGTTAAATCGCTACAACCTCCATCATTCATGTTACGACTCATGTAAGCAGCTGTTAGCTAAAGATCGTTGCCGCTTATCTAGAGGCCTAGCAAGTCAAGATGGCTCTGATCCGTTCATCTGAGGGAGACGTGATGAGTATCGAATCCCTTTATCATGTCGAGTTTCCTCCAAACCTCTTCTAGTTTACTAGTTACTGTTTAAAAATGGAATTGTACATTCGACAGAATTGAATGAAACGTTTGTGGTCATAATAAATTTTTTATGTCCGGAAGGTGTGCCCCATCAAAGCCATGATAACTTACGATACACCTCAGCACGGAGTTCGTGTAAGATGCAAACCCTCCTTTGGGAGGAGGGCAAGTTAAATCGCTACAACCTCCATCGTGTGACCCTTAGTCCTCCTGCCAAGTTTGGTTGCGATTGGATTAAGTAACCACCGAATGTATTGTGGTCAATAAACCGTCAGACAGACAGACACACCAAATTGCGTATTTTAGTAAGGTATTGTCTAAGCCTAAGGGGAATATGATTTATCTGTTACTTTGAACATAATACTGCCTTGCATTGACTCAGTTCAACCTGCTTCTTTTACATTCCGTGACACAAGAAAGGGGAGGTGGATGTTACGTTGGCTGTCCTGTCTGCAAGCACTTGCTTGTTGAGTGCTAGCACTCATCGATAATGGTTGAAGATGCAGTAAATACACACACACACACACACACACCACACACTACACTACACCACACACACTTTTTAATGCACTTGTATCCTCGTCGGATGAATGGTCCATAAAGTGTGTGTGTGCAGCAGTACTGTATTTGTGTCTGCACGTGAGTGCATGTGTGTTTGCATGAATGTGTACATATGCATGTCTGCCTGTGTGTAGATGTATATATTATTTAAATATATTTTGTGTTTCTCAACAAAAAGATTTCTCATCAACATCATGTATGCTGGCAATTTGGCCATCAAAGAATCGAATTGACCAACTCTAGATACTGCTGAGAGGAACTTCGAATCTCCCAATTTAAGCCCAGAATCCATCATCCTTGGTTAACATCCAGTTGGCGATGGACGTGGAAACAGTTGCACTTGCTGGGGATTATTGTTTCAGGAGAGTGTTGGATAGTAAAGGAGAAGAAATGGACAATGACTGATTTAGGGACTGATGTCAAGGTAAATGGCAATGGTTAGGCAGTCTGTATCGTTTATACCTCTTCTAGTTTTTATCCTCCCCCTACTCCTCCAAAACTCTTCTTCTGTGTGCTTTAGCTCTTGACCTGTTTTCATCTTTTCTTAGCTGGCTTGAAGTTTTTTTTTTTTTCTTTTGCAAAGCATTGGTAACATCGAGTGCATAAAGACCAAATCAGTCGCATTTGATTTGGTAGTGAGATCAGACTTTTGTTTCTTCTTGGCCTTTCTGCCTTTAGTTATTTCTGGTGGAGTGCTGTCCTGCAATATTTCCATTATTTGGCTTTTGACTCTTTATTTTGCCTACCCCCAAATGCTCTTGATTTGCATTTAGTCTTGATTGCTAAGCCTGGTGTTGGCTTAGTGGTTAGGGTGGCTGGCTTGGGATCCTAGGGTCCTGAGTTTGAGCCCTGTTAGCTGCTGAATTAACACCAGGTGGGGTTGACTCAGCCTGTCATCCTCCTGAGGTTGGTGAAATGAGTACCGGTGTACTGATAGAGGGGCACAGCTGTGCTCCAATAAGTGGTTGGAGTGGCAACCCATCCAAGATTGTGCCAAATAGCCAAGGAAAAGCTGCTTTGGCAGTTTCAATGCTCTGTTCAAGAGTATGGTTCATGAAGTCTTGAATGCTACATTTTGTTTTTTTTCTCAGAGCTTTATACATTATTCAAAATAATTGATTTGTTATATAATCGAACGTTTCTGTTGTATGCGATGAGGTATGACTTACAAGTGTTGCCCAGCAAGTCTTTGACCATCATGAATGGAAAAAACGTTTGTTGGTTGTGTTTATAAAAACGCAAGTGATCAGGTAACTGAACATGTAATCTGGAAAGTAAATTTGTGAATGCAGGCAACATAAACGGTGAAGAGCACTGTTTTTTTTTCTCGTCGGTTTGAAGTAACGGCATTGTCTGAAAAGATATTCAGATTGATGGTGAATCAACCTCATTTGGACGTTTCTATGATATGGGGCAATAGGGCCAGTATAAATCCAGCGAAAACGACAACAATGCCCTTGTCTCTTCCAAATGAAACACAAAATTACCTGCTGGTTTACTTTTGGGATTGTCCCACCATGTCACTGTTAACTGATGTCAAGGTATTTTGTGGATAAAAAACAAATGTCTTTTGAGAGATTTGTTGAATATTTCTGCAAAAATTATGGATTTTTAAAATTTCCTTCCACCTAGCCCCCTTTATATCCCCCAAACAACCGTGTTGTCCATACATAGCTTGTAAGACGTATTTTTATCCACAAAACATAACCATTCGGTGGTGTAATCGATAGAGCATTCGTTCAGTCTGAAAAGTTGGCAGTGAGATTCCAACCCTGCCTGTGTCATACCAAAGACTTTTAAAATGGCACATTCTTCCTTGCTTGGCACCCAATATTTAAGGAATAGAGCACAAACAAACCCCATCGGTTAGGATCGATAGGGAGGAGAAAAATCTCCCTCAATTTCCCCACTGCGTTTGGAGAGAAAAGCTACATCATAAAATATTGCTTTGCTTATGCCCTGAGTGATGTCACTTCTCTCAAATTCAGTTGTTGTGTTTATCTGGTTCAGTTAAGTGTTTCCTCATGTATTTATCCACATGTGTGACTGGTTTGTGTAACAGCTCCTCCATGAGTCTGAGACCCTCCCTGTAGAAAAAAAAAATTCTCAACCTTTCTCTCTTCTCTCTTCTCTCTTCTCTCTTCTCTCTTCTCTCTTCTCTCTTCTCTCTTCCCTCTTCCCTCTTCCCTCTTCCCTCTTCCCTCTTCCCTCTTCCCTCTTCCCTCTTCCCTCTTCCCTCTTCCCTCTTCTCTCTTCCCTCTACTCTCTCCTTTTCTTCCATTTCATAATTTTACTTTTCTCATTTTCAGCCCATATAATCCAGCACATCATTCTCAATGTA
Source organism: Eptatretus burgeri (assembly GCF_056783735.1). Taxonomy (NCBI): domain Eukaryota; kingdom Metazoa; phylum Chordata; class Myxini; order Myxiniformes; family Myxinidae; genus Eptatretus; species Eptatretus burgeri. The sequence continues at coordinate 30,768,046 of NC_140966.1, read as the reverse complement.
TACATAATAAATAGATGATCTCTTACCGAGTCAAAATAATCAAAACAAGAGGACAGATACTGTATTATTTCAATGAATAGTTGCAATAGAATATAAATCTAAACCATAGGAGAAATGCTTGTCTGTCTGTCTTTTTGTCAGCGTTTTTCTCAGAGATGGACAAACAGATCTTCGTCACATTTTCAGAGGTTCATCAATGAGTGTTTTAGGAGTGTTTTACTGACACTGGGGAGTGTTTTCGACCCAAAAATATTTGAGTATTTTGAAAAAAATGTTGGATTGTTTTTATTTTTGAATCGCTCTATAGTGCCTACTGCTTAAGTCTTTGTAGCTACGTGAAAGGTAATATTAAATGATCCTCAACTCCATTCTTTAATGGGTGTACCGAAGTGTTTTAGGCCCCCACAAAAAAAAAAAATAGAAAAAACAAACAAACTTTGATTTCTTCAAAATGCCAACAGGATTAGAACATCACTGGGCAATGCCTGATTAGAACAATGCCGGGTACACCTGCTAGTAGAAAATGAATTCTGTATTATTTCATTGAAGAGTTGAAAGGATGCATTTTAAACTCGAAGGGCACTTGGTGGAGTGCATACCTCCGCCACGTACTGCCTGATCCATGAGAACATATCGGGTCCAATAAATTTTGGAAATATCATGCCATATATCATTTTTGGCCCGATCTCTCAAAGGTGAAGAATCACTTTAAAAATTCTAGTCGTGGGATCCGGATCCGGATCTTCACCAAAATCGAATCAGTTCGTCCTTGTCACACACCCAACCTGTCCACAAAATTTTCATCCAATCTGTTGACAATTTTTTGAGATATCCTGTATACAAACAAACAAATGAAATTGCTCGTTGAGCCAGAAATTGCCGGAATAACTTTGTCATATCTCTATGATCTCTGAAAAAACAAAAACCTGGAAATCAATTTGGTTCTTATAAGTTGATAGTGCGACTGTTTAATGAGTTATAGCACTTAGTTTGGTCATGATCATAACTTGGAAGTCAATCGGATTTGAAATGGCGTTTTTATCGCTATTTGAAAGTTTTGACCCGACCCCCCTGACATTCGACCCCCGACCGCTAAGAAGGGTGTTGGTGTGTCACTCCAATGAGACATATGGTTGGTAACATACAACCATACTAAATATGAGACATTATGTAAACATGAAGAATATAACAAACGATTGCAAATGTTAATGCAAAAGATTGTCAAGTTTTGATTGAGGACCTTGCAGAGATTTGTTCACACAACTTGGGTCCTGTAAAATGTAAAACCAGGGCGCTTAAAGAACATGCATTATGGACCCCAAGTGTCTCATAGGCCACAGGTTGCCCACCCCAACTATGCATTTTCCAGCCAGCCCATATTATATTATACCAGCTGAAGTACCTGGTGCTCTTCAGGGATATTCAATTAAATGTGTATTTAATAAATATTCCCTGCATGACGATTTGGTGAATGTTGGTCTAATGTTGTACGTATACATGAGCAATATTGGGCGTTGTAAAATGCGCTTGGACAGCTTTCCCTCCTTTTTACTTCTTTTATTTATTTTATTTATTTTTAACATTTTTAAATATGTACAACAAATCACGACAACCTCAACCTATGATCTTCACAAAACATATTACTCGATCCATTCCGGAAAAAATCCCAGACAGTGTTAAGGGCGTAGCCAGAGGTCCAAAAGATGAGGCGAAAAGAGGTGAACCTGGTTGATGTGGCGGTGCGCGTAGCACAGCGATGCGAGCGCCAACGGCGCGAAGCCATTACAGCGAGGGGTCTGGGGGCCTTGAGCGGCCCCCAGAAGCCAATGCATTTTTTATGCCCAGAAACCTATTCTTGGCTAATTTCAATGCTCAAAATTTTAAAATGTTAATGTTCATTTCAACCACATTAAATGAACATTGGGGGGAGGGGGGTATTGTCCTATTTAGGTGTGGAGATAAGAGTATTCAGAGCACTGCCGGGTAGCTTTGATAGTTTACTCCCCAGAGAGCTCAGATGGCCAGAGGGCTCAGGCCAGATCATATTTCAGGAAATGAGCGACGAGGCAACTGCCTCGTCTGCCTCAGCCTGGCTACACCCGTGAGTGTATAAGAACATACTCACTCGAGGCCTGAACACGGAAGTGAGCTAGCTGGGTGAGCCTTTCCCTGGTGGTGGTTTTGGGATGTGTTGGAGTTATTGGCCTCCAACTTATCCATTGAAAAGCTATGGAGTTATTGGCCTCATGGTGGTCACCTTTACCCTGTGGGCCGGTGGCAGCACTGCCTGACCCCACATCCAAATATACACTTTATACGGCCTTTTTAGTTTGGTGGCCTCAAAATGGACATCAAGACAAATGTGTGGTAGTTTAAAGGGCCACAGAATCAGAAAAAATAAATTGTTATTTTTGATGTGATGATATTGATTTTTAGCCGCGTCGCGTCGCGAACGCTGGCTTGAAGACAGCTCCGCGTTGTTCTTCTTCTGGTGAATATAAAACCTTTATTTATATATTTATCTATTTTGGCCGCTTCTCGCATCGTGAACGCTGGCTCGAAGAGAGCTCCGCATTGTTCTTCTTCTTCTTGCTGTTCTTGTTCTTGTTCTTGTTCTTGTTCTTGTTCTTGTTCTTGTTCTTGTTCTTGTTCTTGTGAAGACAAAACCTTTAGGACACGGCTCTTTTATATACAGGATCCGGATCTCCTTAAATACTAAACACCTGTACACATCCTCGCATTGAGGGTGCCTTTTGAGAGTGTCTATCATGAACTCTTAAATATATTCGGACATTTGCTTTAAAGTTTCGAAAAGTTCACGTTACTATTTAAAGATTATTCCATTTAATGTGTTGTAATTTCGTAAATACTCGATTTTCTCATCATGAATGAGGAGCCTCCATGACGGGTCTTGCTATTGGCTCCATCAAGGCACGTGATGAAATATCGGAAGTTATTGTTATTGCCTTTAGGACGCGGCTCTTGGACACATTTGTCCTTGTTTTTTTTTTTTAGCCACGTCGCGTTGCGAACGCTGGCTCGAAGAGAGCTCCACGTTGTTGTTGTTGTTCTTCTTATTCTTCTTCTTCTTCTGGTGAAGACAAAACCTTTATTTATATATTTATCTTTTTTTATTATTCATTTATTGTTATTAGCCGCGTCGCGTTGCGAACACTGGCTCTAAGAGAGCTCCACGTTGTTCTTCTTGTTCTTGTTCTTGTTCTTGTTCTTCTTCTTCTTCTTCTTCTGGTGAAGACAAAACCTTTATGACGCGGCTCTTGGACACATTTGTCCTTGTCGTCGTTCTTCTTCTTCTTCTTCTTCTTCTTCTTCTTCTTCTTCTTCTTCTTCTTCTTCTTCTTCTTCTTCTTCTTCTTCTTCTTCTTCTTCTTCTTCTTCTTCTTCTTCTTCTTCTTCTTCTTCTTCTTCTTCTTCTTCTTCTTCTTCTTCTTCTTCTTCTTCTTCTTCTTCTTCTTCTTCTTCTTCTTCTTCTTCTTCTTCTTCTTCTTCTTCTTCTTCTTCTTCTTCTTCTTCTTCTTCTTCTTCTTCTTCTTCTTCTTCTTCTTCTTCTTCTTCTTCTTCTTCTTCTTCTTCTTCTTCTGACAAAACCTTTATGACGCGGCTCTTGGACACATTTGTTCTTGTTAAATAACTAGTGCGGGCCCGTACGAGCGTGGCCATACGTGCAAAAATAAAAATTAAAACAATTAAAAAAAAGAAGAAGAATTGTGACGTCAATCATGACAAAAAACACCGTGTCCTGTCATTAGTTTGGTAAATAAATGGCCATAACTTGGGAACCACTTGTCCGATTCATATCAAACCTTGAAAAGGCACATCAACAGGGCCCCAGCAATATAGCTGGCAAGTTTCAATGAGATCAGACCAGTGGTTGTCGAGAAACAGCGGTCGCAGACAGACAGACAGACACACACAGATTGCTGGAATTATAGATAGATAACCAAAGAACTGAATGTGGTTTTTCGTTGTAATAATTATTTTGAGGTGGTAAAGTTTAAAAAAGCAAACCTAGCAGGTACCTCCCCCCAAAAAATTCCAGAAAACAACGATGGTCTTGACGTCATATGCAGATGATGTCATCGAGGGAAAAATGGTCTCAGCACGCAAATAATAATAGCCGCACAACTCGCTTCAGTCTCGTCAGAAAGTGAATTTTATGAAGATTTTGTCCGATCAAGAATCCTCAGGTTATGACGATAATCAAAATCGTGAGGTAGAAGGTGCTGTCAGACCATACATGTATGAACCCCAGGTGGAAATTGGGGATGACATCGTTAATGAAATACCTGGAATTCACAACAATCAGGACAATGTCGAAGAAAGACTCGGCAATAACATCTGGAAAGTGGTAAATGTGGAGTTTAGTGGTATTTTGATGTTACACTTCTCTGTAATTCTTGTAGGAATGACAACACCACTCAGTAGAACGCATACCTCCACCAAGCTGAACAGTTCATGTTTTGTATCCACTGATGGGCTGGATCTGACTCAAATTCGAATCGGCTTGTTCTTGTCACCTAACCATCTCATCCACCTCGTTTTGTCATAATCCATCCACAACTTTTTGAAATATCATGCAATGTATCGTTTTTGGCCACATCTCAAAATGGTGAAGAATCAGTTAAAAAAATTTTTTTTTAATCTCGTGTCGATGATTATTGCCATTTCAGATGGTACCATCCTCACAACGTACATGTACGCGTGGTGTGTGATGTACAACAGGTTAATTGGCACTGATTGAATATAACTGCACAACTGCTGGGGCAACAGTACAGTACGTACGTGCTTACGTTGATGCTGATAACGAATAGGAATACAAACAATGTACATTCATGTAATTTTGAAAGAACTTCTGAAACTTTTTGAAGATAATCCAATACTTACAATTTGTAGTTTACATTGACATTTTGTACCCCACTGATCGCTTTATTTGAATTCCATCATTGCTATTCCAACCCAAAGACACTTAATGTACTTTTTCAAATATAGTTCGTAGTAACTGAAAAAACCCACAACAACCAGATAAATATCATTACAGGATTAAGGAATGGAATAGGGGGAGGGGTGTCAGATTTGGGCAAAAAATGCGTTATGTAATTTTTGAATGCCCCCTGACACGTTTCTGTGAAGTCAGATATAACATGATAGGGGAGCAGAAAACGTTACATCTTCTGCTGTTTCGACATGGAGGAGGGTGAGTGTAAATATGGGACATCTTTGGAAGGGGTGTTGGTGGGGGAGGAGGGGGTGGTTTGAGGACTTTCGGTGGGAGTAGGACATGGAGGTTTGAAGGTTTGAGTACAAGAAGGGGATAAATGCCTTTGGGTTGGTTTGGAAGGAAAAGTGAGGACTTGTGTTTGGAGGGGCAGGGTTGGGGGGTTGCGGGGTCAGACGTCCGCAAAACTCAGCATTAAAATGTGAAAGTTGTTTGTTGCTGTCAAACTATGAACCATTGTCATGGAGATTAAATATAACTTCAACATTTCATATTTTTTTCTGTTTCTGTAGATTATCTATCTGCTTGGCACATAGAAGTGACACATACAGTATATTACTTTTAGCACTGCTTACCACTGCATCTCTACCAAATGCCTGATACGGCTGTACCTGTACGTCTGCCTGATACGGCTGTACCTGTACGTGTGCCTGATACGGCTGTACCTGTACGTGTGCCTGATACGGCTGTACCTGTACGTGTGCCTGATACGGCTGTACCTGTACGTGTGCCTGATACGGCTGTACCTGTACGTGTGCCTGATACGGCTGTACCTGTACGTGTGCCTGATACGGCTGTACCTGTACGTGTGCCTGATACGGCTGTTCCTTTACATGTGTCTTATACGGCTGTACCTGTACGTGTGCCTGATACGGCTGTACCTGTACGTGTGCCTGATACGGCTGTACCTGTACGTGTGCCTGATACGGCTGTACCTGTACGTGTGCCTGATACGGCTGTACCTGTACGTGTGCCTAATACGGCTGTACCTGTACGTGTGCCTGATACGGCTGTACCTGTACGTGTGCCTGATACGGCTGTACCTGTACGTGTGCCTGATACGGCTGTACCTGTACGTGTGCCTGATACGGCTGTACCTGTACGTGTGCCTAATACGGCTGTACCTGTACGTGTGCCTGATATGGCTGTACCTGTACGTGTGCCTGATACGGCTGTACCTGTACGTGTGCCTGATATGGCTGTTCCTTTACATGTGTCTTATATGGCTGTACCTGTACGTGTGCCTGATACGGCTGTACCTGTACGTGTGCCTGATACGGCTGTACCTGTACGTGTGTCTGATATGGCTGTTCCTTTACATGTGTCTTATACGGCTGTACCTGTACGTGTGTCTGATACGTAATGTAGAAAGTTACTGATTGCATACTAAAGTAGTGGCAATCATGGCCAATGTTAAATAAAAATGCTGGGTTAAAAAAAATATAAAAAGAATGCTAAATTACCCTCAGTTTCTCGTGGTTTTCCGCAGCTGTTCTATCCCTTTTTCATATTTTCCATTAGATTAGAATTGCAGTATCTCTCATCTTTATGGGGATTGCGTCGGCTTTCGATTGCTTCAAGTTTCTCATCCCAAACTGGGAATACAGGCCAGTGTCATAGGAATTATCTTCAAAATAGGCGCTTGAAGCAGTTTGGGCCATGGGACTTTCCTCTGGTCAGTTTTACCTTGACTCTCCATATTTCCTTACAGCTGGATCTTGTGGGGAAACATGCACACTCACACCATCTTTGATTATATTGATACAACCAGTGACAATACATCTAACAGGCGTTCTGAGATTTAACATAGTTTAGATAGTATGAAGGCTGCACGTAAGCACAAGTCCCACAGAAAAAGTATCCTTGAGATGACGTGATAGGTCATGTGATATATGACGGAATCAAATCTCCCTTTTTGAGGGGTGGGGGGAGGTTGGGGTGGCAGGCCAATTGGGCATAAAAAGATACCAAAAAAACATTAAAATCTTCCTTCCAAGATATTTATTCAATAAATGAACAATTCAATGCCAAGTGAAGCCATATCTTAACCAACCATGATTTTCTGGTTCTGTGGACCTTTAAAACCTTGTCCAGATTCCGAAGTACCAACATCCAAATTTGGGCGCTCTGGGTACTACGGTTCAGCCGTGAAAGAATAACGTACAAATACACAACCATACAAACACTTGGAAATATGTATATATTATATATATATATATATATATATATATATATATATATATATTTATGATATATTGTATTATATTATGCAGGACTGAGAAAGAAAATGAGGTTTGCATCCCAGAGGTTGGAGGCTCAAATCTAAAACAAGCTGTGATAAGCGTTACTTTGCAGCAATTGTGTTGCATTGTTCATGTCAAGCGATGCAAGGTTAAAACCTGAAGCAGAAACTCGATGCATGAAGATTTTCTCACTCTGGACTTCGGCTTCTGGTGACATGTCTCACGTCAATGGCAAACCCCACCCTATTACTGTTGGCTGTCATTTTGTTTGAGAGAGGGTATGATTTGTGTCATGTCAGGATTTGGTGATGGGACAGTGATTCGATCACCCCAATGATATGATTGCTTGCAATTGTGATGAACTGTCATGTCAGCATCAACATTTGCTAAATTACCCAGGTAAGTGCATTCTTCAAGAAAGTTTGGGTTTTTTCCACCTCCCCATAACATACTGGAACATACATAACATACTGACTGGAACATACATAACATACCATAATATACATAACATACTGACTGGAAGAGGGGCCTTGGATTTTAGGGAGGATGTCGGAGAGATCAAGTTGCGGTGCATCATTTGGGAATGTCAAGATCTCGGACCTTGATTTTGCAGATGATGCAGTCATCTTTGCGGAGACTTTAGACATCCTCTTGGGGGCCCTCGAGGTGCTGAATGAGGAGTCGGAGCCGTTGGGATTACGGGTTTCTTGGGTCAAAACTAAGATCCAGGCTTTCGGTGACATCTTGGATGCTGCTGTCCTGTCTGTGTCTGTTTGTGGTGAGGATGTTGAGGTCGTGGAGAGATTCACTTACCTTGGCAGTGATATTCATGTCTCTGCTGGCTGCGAGTCAGAGGTCAATAGACGTCTGGGTCGGGCCTGGGGAGTCATGGATTCACTGGATCATGGGGTGTGGCGCTGCCGGTACCTGTGCGGGAGGACGAAAGTCCGAGTCTTCAGGTCCTTGGTACTTCCAGTCTTGCTCTATGGGTGCGAGACTTGGACTCTGACCAAGGATCTGAGATGGAGACTTAATTCCTTTGGTACCAGGTCTCTTCGGAGAATCCTTGGCTATCGCTGGTCGGATTTTGTGTCCAACGAGCGGTTGCTGAGAGAGACACGGATGAGATTTGTTACCTGCATAGTCTGTGAGCGTCAGTTGCGGCTGTATGGACATGTGGCTCGTTTTCCTGACTCTGATCCTGCTCACCAGATTCTCTCAGCGAGGGAGTCTCATGAGTGGAGGAGGCCAGTGGGCCGACCACGTGCCTCATGGTTGCAGCAGGTTGACCATCATCTCAAGGAGATGGGGATGGGCCTGGTATCTGCATGGGGGATGGCCAGACGGAGGCCCCTGGAGTACCGGTGGAAAGTGGACGCAGCGACGCGCTGTTCTGGCACATGCTCCCATACCTGACCCATAACATTATTTTCTGTTTCTAAATTTCATTCGTTTGAGTTATCATGTCCAATCACTTTTTCTGTTTCTAAAGAACCATTCACTTGCATTATGATTTATTGCACTCTCACTTCTGACAATCCCACTCCTGTTCCACTTAATGTCTCTCATTTATATCCTGCTACACCTCTTCTGTGCTACAGTCAACATATCTGCTCCCTCTTTCTGTCAAAAACTCCATTCTTTCTTTTGCCTTGGCCAACTCGGTTTATTCTTTTTGTCATTCCTCCTAAAACATTGCGAGCATTTCTTATTGTTATTACAAAAGCCAGTCGCCTCCTGGACAAAGTCTTTCCTTGGCACACCAGAACTTTTATCCACCTACAAGGCCTTCACCCACAGGTTGATGGAGTACTGATCACCCTCTGGGCTGGAACCCCTGCCTCACACCTTGCTCAGCTTGACGTCGTGGAAACCAGGGCCTAAAAAATCATTGAAATTTCCCACGATAAAGCTGAGTCTATGGCCGATCACTTTCACATTGCAGACAGGTTGGTGGTCTCTGTTTTCTACCACCTCGTTTCTGGTCTTGCAGCCTCTGCTGTCTCTGTGTTTTGTGCTTTGTCCCCCCCCCCCCAACCCCCTCAATTAACTCCAGGTTTCTGCAGTGTGCACGCAGTCTACTAGTAACCCCCTTCTGGTGAGACTCCCAAAATCCAGACCAGACTTACTGCTCATCTCCATTCCTCTCTTCCCTCCCCCCCCCCCACACACACACACACACACACTCGTGTGGAACCAACTTCCATGGTCTCTTCAATCTCATTGTTATCTTGAGGGCGACAAGACAGCTGTTCAACACAATCTCAGGTCCTCCACAATCATGATCTTTTCTACCCCCATTAACCCTCCCCAAGCCCACTTCTTTCTGTATTTCCAGTTTTACCTTCCACTTATGTGATTGAGAGTTTGTGGCTGTATCTGTCTTGTTCACCCCCTGTGTCCTCCCCTTGCCCTCATTCTTCCCCACATCCCTTATTTGTTCAAATCTCACTCTATTTTGTCCCTCCACCCTGCTGATGGTGTATTCCCTCCCCTTCTTTTTCTCCTATTATTTTTGTTCTTTTATGTCCTGATCCATTCTGTATTATTGCTAGCTCCTCAACGAGCATTGATTGACGCTGTATACAAAAAAAACAACAAATGCATTCCATTCCTCAAATGCCATATTTTAAAAGAATCTGTGAGACATCTTCAAAGCTGGACAACTGCTAACTTCCTTTTAGATACACACTAACAGCTAACTCATCCATATAATACATCTGCACCTTCAATATTGACATCCTTTTATTTGCTCTTTTGTAGCATCTGAGTCATGAGAAGGAAACAATATTTTGAATAAAAAGTCTGTGTGGCCTGATTATGGCCTGTAACTTTGTCCCTTGTCTTGGCCCTTGATCATTTGGTGATATCCCACCCCACCTTAGGTCTTTTCAGTGCTGCTGCACATTTCATTCTTCCAGAGGTCTCGGTGAATGCAGCCATAAAGGTTGCATAAACACATCATCAAAAGACAAACGTTCAGTCCATCTCAGCATGTGTTGCCATCCATTGGCTTCTTTTACCTGAGCTAATTATATATTGATGTCATGCCTGCCTTTTCATCCATCTTTACTGGCAGCTCTTGATGCTGGTTCCTCGTGGGTTTGCTGCTCGAGGTGGTTTGGTCAAAGTGTAATTTTAACTCTGGAATTCAATTGATTTTGGAACATGTAAAGTCATTACATTTTCAGTCAATTTTGTCAGTTCGACTGATGCCAGGTGGTAAAGTTTATTAAGTCAGAGATCGTTGCTATTATCCAACTGTGATGTCCATTACTGTATTATTATCCTTTGATTGTAATCTTTGGATTTTGTTATTCTATATTCATTTGTTGGTTTCTGTTTGTCATTGATGGAGCACTTGGACTTTACATCGAGTTTGACTCTGGTCCCTACTTTGCTTATCTTCACTCGTATTCAAGACCCTGCCACTTGAGACCTTAGTTCAACGATATTAGTTTTCTTCATTTTGTGATCTTTTTAATTTTCATAATGGGGACTCAATGCTAAATTGTTTTGTTGTTAGAAAGGCTGATATCACATTAGCCATAACTCCCTCGTGTGTGCGTGGTAAGCATAATGACATGAGGCAATAATACATTCCATGTGGCTTGAATCTCACACTTCAATAACCTAGTGTATTTTTTTTTTTGTATACCAAGTCGAGGCTTGTGTAAGAGCTAATACACAGAAACATATAACAATGCAGGAGACAAGAGGGGTGGGAGATGGAAGTACAAAATAGTGGGGAACAAAGCCGAAATGATATCTGTGAAAGGAAGAGGGATGGGGTGGGGTACACAGGGTAAACAAGATGGTACAACAGCATGCAAATTTTGAATCAGCCAGAGGGAAAAATATTTCCATCGACTATGCCAAATCACATTTTTCTTTGAGTCAAGGCATCAAACGCTTTGTTTACCATCACGAGAATATTTTTCGAGATCATAACTCACAAGCTATTTCCATGAGTAAGTAGTAGTACAACTGTCTTTATTAAGTTGGAATGTTTTTTTTTTTGTTTTTTTCTTTTTCAGAAACATGATAACTTTGCTACGTTTAATTAATCTTGACCACAAAAATATATCATGCCAATAAGCTTGAATGCAACTTCAAAAAGAGTATCCTATTGATGTCAGAGGTAACATTTCATTAATGAGCTATGCATCGTTTCATTGATTAGGTGCAAATTGTTTCATTGAATCACTGTACATTTTCATTAAGAGACCACTTTGTTTCGTAAATAAGTTGCATGTTGTTTCATTGATGTGCTGCACATTTTTGTTGATGGGCCACATGGTTTTGTTGATGAACTGCACATTTTCTTCCAGGAAATGCGCATTGTTCCATTTCGGAGGTGCGCACCGTTCCCTTTCGGAGGTGCGTGCCGTTCCGTTTCGGAGATGCGCGCCGTTCCGTTTCGGAAATGCGCGCCGTTCCATTTCGGAAATGCGCGCCGTTCCCTTTCGGAAATGCGCGCCGTTCCATTTCGGAAATGCGCGCCGTTCCATTTCGGAAATGCGTGCCGTTCCCTTTCAGAAGTGCGTGCCGTTCCATTTCGGAAATGCGCGCCGTTCCATTTCGGAAATGCACGCCGTTCCATTTCGGAAATGCACGCCATTCCCTTTCGGAAATGCGCGCCGTTCCCTTTCGGAAATGCGCGCCATTCCCTTTCCGAAATGCGCGCCGTTCCATTTCGGAAATGCGCGCCGTTCCATTTCGGAAATGCGTGCCGTTCCCTTTCGGAAGTGCGTGCCGTTCCATTTCGGAAATGCGCGCCATTCCATTTCGGAAATGCACGCCGTTCCCTTTCGGAAATGCGCGCCGTTCCCTTTCGGAAATGCGCGCCGTTCCATTTCGGAAATGCACGCCGTTCCCTTTCGGAAATGCGCGCCGTTCCCTTTCGGAAGTGCGTGCCGTTCCATTTCGGAAATGCGCGCCGTTCCATTTCGGAAATGCACGCCGTTCCCTTTCGGAAATGCGCGCCGTTCCCTTTCGGAAATGCGCGCCGTTCCATTTCGGAAATGCACGCCGTTCCCTTTCGGAAATGCGCGCCGTTCCCTTTCGGAAATGCGCGCCGTTCCCTTTCGGAAATGCGCGCCGTTCCGTTTCGGAAGTGCGCGCCGTTCCGTTTCGGAAGTGCGCGCCGTTCCATTTCGGAAATGCACGCTGTTCCCTTTCGGAAATGCGCGCCGTTCCCTTTCGGAAATGCGCGCCGTTCCATTTCGGAAATGCGCGCCGTTCCCTTTCGGAAATGCGCGCCGTTCCCTTTCGGAAATGCGCGCCGTTCCCTTTCGGAAATGCACGCCGTTCCCTTTCGGAAATGCGCGCCATTCCCTTTCGGAAATGCGCGCCGTTCCATTTCGGAAATGCACGCCGTTCCCTTTCGGAAATGCGTGCCGTTCCCTTTCGGAAATGCGCGCCGTTCCCTTTCGGAAATGCCAGCCGTTCCGTTTCGGAAATGCGTGCCGTTCCCTTTCGGAAGTGCGTGCCGTTCCATTTCGGAAGTGCGCGCCGTTCCATTTCGGAAATGCACGCCGTTCCCTTTCGGAAGTGCGTGCCGTTCCATTTCGGAAGTGCGCGCCGTTCCATTTCGGAAATGCACGCCGTTCCCTTTCGGAAATGCGCGCCGTTCCCTTTCGGAAATGCGCGCCGTTCCATTTCGGAAATGCGCGCCGTTCCATTTCGGAAATGCGCGCCGTTCCATTTCGGAAATGCGCGCCGTTCCATTTCGGAAATGCGCGCCGTTCCATTTCGGAAATGCACGCCGTTCCCTTTCGGAAATGCGCGCCGTTCCCTTTCGGAAATGCGCGCCGTTCCATTTCGGAAATGCGTGCCGTTCCCTTTCGGAAATGCGCGCCGTTCCCTTTCGGAAATGCCAGCCGTTCCGTTTCGGAAATGCGTGCCGTTCCCTTTCGGAAGTGCGTGCCGTTCCATTTCGGAAGTGCGCGCCGTTCCATTTCGGAAATGCACGCCGTTCCCTTTCGGAAGTGCGTGCCGTTCCATTTCGGAAGTGCGCGCCGTTCCATTTCGGAAATGCACGCCGTTCCCTTTCGGAAATGCGCGCCGTTCCATTTCGGAAGTGCGCGCCGTTCCCTTTCGGAAATGCGCGCCGTTCCCTTTCGGAAATGCGCGCCGTTCCATTTCGGAAATGCGCGCCGTTCCATTTCGGAAATGCGCGCCGTTCCATTTCGGAAATGCACGCCGTTCCCTTTCGGAAATGCGCGCCGTTCCCTTTCGGAAATGCGCGCCGTTCCATTTCGGAAATGCGCGCCGTTCCCTTTCGGAAATGCGCGCCGTTCCCTTTCGGAAATGCGTGTCGTTCCGTTTCGGAGGTGCGTGTCGTTCCGTTTCGGAAATGCGCGCCGTTCCCTTTCGGAGGTGCGTGTCGTTCCGTTTCGGAGGTGCGTGCCGTTCCATTTCGGAAATGCGCGCCGTTCCGTTTCGGAGGTGCGCGCCGTTCCCTTTCGGAGGTGCGCGTTTCGTTAATGTGTTGTGCAAAAACTACGAAGCAGTTGTTTGCAATGCAATTGGCAATCAACAACTTGGGGATTCATTGTGTTTGTTAATTTTTAGTGTTGCATAGTTCAAAACAATTTGAACAAATCACATGATTAGTTTAGGCTGCAATAGGTGGTCATTTTCAAAGTGAGCATTGATATTACAGCGTTAGCATCCAAAAAGCCCCGGCCTGAATGGCCAGAGGCTGTCTGATGGCAACAAAGGGCATGTACATTGACAAAGGGCATGTACAACAGAGGGAGACACAAACACAGACACACACACACACACACACACACACACACACACACACACACACACACACACACACACACACACATACACACACACAGTGAGAGAGCAGCCGAGGTGTGGGAGTAGAGTGCTGCATTTTATTAGGGGAGGGAGGGGAGTGAGGAGGAAAAAAAATAAGACAGGTGAAGGGTGGAGGTGGCGTTAGCAAAGAGAATGATATGTTTTGTCTCATGACTGAATATAACAACAACAAAAAAAACGTCAGAACAGCTGTCCACACAACGACACAACAGAGTTTGTAAAGTAATCCGCTGGCACATCTGCAAAAACTTTGACATTGCAGTTCCAGAAAATTTGTGGGAAAATTAAGCAAAAGTAATTACTCAAAACGTGGAAGTACCTAATGCTCACATACAACCGAATGATCCCATCGAGCATGAACATCGAAAACAAAGCTATGCAAGCAGATGTCATACTTAGGTACAAAGAAAAGAGAAGGCATTGCTAATTGAGGTATTAATACCAGTGATTTTGGACTAAACGATGCAGAAATCAAAAAAATGACCAAATACCAAGACTTCAAGAATGAAGTGAAAAGGTGCAAGACTGGTAGCTGAATAATGCCAAAGTTGTGCCAGTGATAGTTGGAGCTATGGGAATGATGACAAAGAACCTCACAGAGATATTAAAAACAATCCCTGAGAATATTATTACAAACAAACAGCAGTTGGAAGCTGTCCCGGGCTTAGCGAGTTGCGCGCCCTTTCGGAGGTGCGCTTTTTGGCACAAAAAAACAATACAACAATCCTGAAGAGAGCCCTCGGCACAAAACTTTGAGTACAGAAAACTTCACAGCTTGGTCCATGAATCGTGACCCCTTACCGAAATGAAGGTGGTTACTTTGAGACCATCCTGGGAGGACTCCATGCCACATTCTGAAACCCACATATGTAGCTACCAATCAACGACACACACACACACACACACACACACACACACACACACACACACACACACACACACACACACACACACACACACACACACACACACACACACACACACACACACACACACACACACACACACACACACACGCGCCAAGTGCCGTTGTGGTAATGCAGTTTATATACATACGCACACGCGCAAATGTACACACACATAAAGTACATAAAATGACGAACACAAATATCTACCTTTTAACAGAGTTCTTTGAAAAAGGAATTCAAGTGGGAAATTAGCAAAATCCAATTGAAAAATATATCAAGGCACAGAACACAAAATGTCAATCTATGCTCAATGCCTTCACAGACAGATCATGGCAAACACCTGGCCGGATGGACCTTATTGTGTGTGTGTATATATATATATATATGTCGAGGTAAGGGGTGGATTATATTGAAAGGAGATCACACAAAGAGGTAAAACAAAATGATGTCCTGTAAAAATAAAATTGCACATTTTCAGCGGATGAGACACCTCCCAAGGCACCCACTGCGCGGCACCACAGAGCCCAACATAGGTAGCAACGTGCATCTAATTGATGTTCAATTGAAAGCATGGGTACTTTTACCGAAACGAACAACCAAGCAGCTTGGAGAGCGCTCGCCAAGTGGTTTAAGCACTGAAGCAAGCACTCCAACGAAACGGTTGATAAGAAACGGCTTGTTTGGCACGCCATTCGCAGTCACCGAACTTACATATTAAACATACACCTCACGGAGATGCCCAAAATGTCAAATATCTCCGAATTAGGCAAATGAACGCTTTTCTTGGAGGGGTAACTGCTTGTAAGTTCGATTCAGGAGCTTAACTTTTGTAATTCTGCTTCGTGGAAGATATTCTCACAGTGATCACATGTGCGGAAATGAAATAAAGCGACGAACACTGCCGTCTCCGGGCTTTATAAGCATTGCAATGTACCCAGCAATTCAAAGCAATGATGAACAGGCATTCGATATATAATTTGAGTGAGGAAAGTGAAAACAAAGAAAACTATTGTTAAGAAATCGTTGCGGCCTGCTCCAAGTCAAGGCATGGTTGAGCAGGCCAAAAAACATGGTGGCTTAAGACCCCAGCGAGGTTACCTCAAATACACCTGAAGACCCCATAGAGAGCGGTGACTGAGGATGCACCTGATAAAGGATGTAATTAAATAAGGCTGTTGATTATCTTCAAAAGGAGTATTTTAATAAACCCAAACACTCAATTTTCACTCTTGCACTTTCTCGGAGTTTTCTTAGTGTAGATGCAAAGTTTCAGCTTGAAAGGTTTCATGGTTTTGGAGTTATGGAGGAGACACACACACACATTGACATTTATTAATCTATATATCACTAAAACTCTCATCTTGTATGTATGTATGTATGTATGATCCCGAAATATAGCCAAAACGGTGCACGATAGCGCAAACATTTTTTGGCCCACCTTCCTCACCATTCTCCTGTGGTGCACAATATGAAGTTTCATTAAAATTGGGCAACGAAAAAATTATTTAAAAATCAATTCCCAATTCAGTCAAGTACTCTTCGGGATTATCTATCTATAATTCCAGCAATGTGTGTGTGTGTGTGTGTGTGTGTGTGTGTGTGTGTGTGTGTGTGTGTGTGTGTGTGTGTGTGTGTGTGTGTGTGTGTGTGTGTGTGTGTGTGTGTGTGTGTGTGTGTGTGTGTGTGTGTGTGTGTCTGTGTGTCTGCAACCGCTGTTTCTCAACAACCACTGGTCCGATCTCATTGAAACCTGCCGGGTATATTGCTGGAGCCCTGTGGATGTGCCTTTTCAAGGTTTGATATTAATCGGACAAGTGGTTCCCACGATATGGGCACTTATCTACCAAACCAATGACAGGACATGGTGCTATGACGTCACGATTGTCGTCACAATTCTTCTTTTTTTCTTTATTTTTTTTTTTTTGCACTTACGGCCGCGCACGTACGGCCACGCATGTACATGCACGTACTAGTCTATCTATAATTCCAGCAATCTGTGTGTGTGTGTCTGTCTGTGTGCCTGGATCTGCGACCGCTGTTTCTTGACAACCACTGGTCCGATCTCATTGAAACTTGCCAGGTATATTGCTGGGGCTCTGTGGATGTGCCTTTTCATGGTTTGATATTAATCTGACAAGTGGTTCCCAAGTTATGGCCATTTATCTGCCAAACCAATGACAGGACATGGTGCTATGATGTCACGATTGACGTCACAATTGATCTCCTTTTTTTTTCTTTTTTTTTGCACGTACGGGCACGCGAGAGTGAAGGAACAGCCTGTGTGGTTGTTGTTTCTGGCACGCGGTTTGAAATGTTTTTTTTTTTGCACGTACGGCCACGCACGCATGGGCACGCATGTACGGGCATGCACGTACGGGCCTGCACATACGGGCTCGCATGTACGGCCACACACGTATGGGCATGCGAGAGCGAAGGAACGGCCTGTGTGGTTGTTGTTTGTGGAACGCGGTTTGAAAGTTTTTTTTTTTTTGCACGTACGGCTATGCACGTACGGGCACGCGACAGTGAAGGAATGGCCTGTGTGGTCGTTGTTTCTGGCACGCGGTTTGAAAGTTTTTTTTTTGTTTTTGCACGTACGGCCACACACGTACGGGCACGCACGTACGAGCCCACACTAGTGTTAATAAATCGCCCAAAACGGAAACAGCAAATTGCAGATGTGGTTGCCAAAAAAAAGGACCCCTGCGGACTGTGCCGTCATGGATAGGAAATGCAGGTTATGAAGCAAGGCATTTCACTCAATGAATTTACACTTTCTGCACATTCCATAATCTTTTTATAGTATATTTATATTAATATTTTGTCATGTTAGCAAATCGCACAAAATGGAAACAGCAAACTGCCAATGTTATTGCCGTGAAAAAGAGGACCCTTGTGGACTGTGTCGTCATGGATAGCAAAAGCAGGTTATGAAGCATGGTGTTTCACTCAATAAATTTACACTTTCTACACATTCCACAATTTTTTTTCACTCGATATAATTGTCCGAACAGTAGAAAAAGTTAACTTTAATGCCTTGCTTAAATAAATACACTAAGTTATAAAAACTGCTAATTTGTTAAAATTTTCGAATTTCGCTCCATATTTTGACACATTTTGTTCACCAGGTCCGATTCTCAAATCCGACATAATATTTTGATTCAATACTTTAATTTGTCTGTGAGAGACGATTGTGTTTCCAAATCGAGGCATGTTTGAATCGGCCGAACAAAATGGCAGCTGAATAGGCCGAAGACTCCAGCAACCACAGAGGAACTCTGGGAAGGGTTTGATGCAGCAAAGTGCTTACCATGCGTAGGCCTTCTTGGTTGCTTTATGCAGCAGTTTTGATTCGAGGAGCATGGGAGGTGTTAATTTATTTATGTAATAAGAGCCACCTGGGTTTAGTTGATTCGATGAGAGCTGATTGGCTATTCCCTCCATTCACAGGTAATAGACATGGGTGGGTCTTTTTATTATTTATATATTGACTGCTTTTGACATTTGCATGTGGTACATGCTTGGGAACCTCATTGGTATGCATTGCTGTCTGCGCTGTCGCTGTGATTCGCCAATAAGTGATAAAACCAGTCCGGCAGCTGAGGGGTGTGTCACATTGGGATTTTCATTTGTGTACGATTTGTGAATGTCTTTATGGCTGTGCAGGAAATCTGGGAAGGGTTTGATGCAGCAAAGTGCTTACCTTATACAGGTCTTCTTGGTTGCTTTATGCAGCAGTCTCAGTTAGAGGAGCATGGGAGGTGTTAATTCATTTATATAATCCTAGCCACCTGGGTTTAGTTGATTTGGTGAGAGCTGATGGGCTATTCCCGACATTCACAGTGAGAGATGTGTGGTGGGGGGGGGGGCATTATGTAAATATATACACATACACACCTGCGTGGATTGGCTTGCGCTAGTTTGATCAATGCAAACAACCTCGGCGGTATAGTTTGCTAGAGCTATCTTTTTTTGTTTTTTTGAAATGATTTGTGGTATCAACCGCTGTCACAACGGGAACCCAACGGGTTCACGGGTCGTCTGGTATATTACTAAAACTCTCATCTTGTATGTATGTATGTATGTATGTATGTATGTATGTTCCCGAAATATAGCCAAAACGGTACACGATAGCACAAAAATTTTAGTGCCCCCTTACTCACCATTCTCATGCGGTGCGCAATATCGAGTTTTGTTCAAATCGGGCAACAAAAAAAATTATTTAAAAATCAATTCCCAATTCAGTCAAGTACTCTTCGGGAGAATTTGATCAATGTAAACAACCTTAACGGTATAGTTCACTGGAGCTATCTTTTTATTCTATTTTTTTTTCTTGAAATGATTTTTTTTTCATCAACCGCTCTCCCAACGGGAACCCAACAGGTTTACGGACCGTCTAGTATATGTATGTATCTATATGTATGTATATATATATATATGTATGTATATATATGTATGTATGTATATATATATATATATGTATGTATATATATGTATGTATATATATATATATGTATGTATATATATGTATGTATGTATATATATATATATATATATACCGGGCGTAGTGGCGTGCGCCTGTAATCCGGCTACTCGGAGGCTTGGGTTGGAGGATAGCTTGAAGACGGGAGCTCTGCACTGGACCGCGCTATGAGAGGGTGTAGGGCAGCCCGGAATCATGGCGAAACCCAATCCTTATCCCTGTGTCGTAAAAGGCGACCAGGGTTGTGTCAGGAAGGGCATCCGGCGTAAAACCTATGCCAAATCAGTATGCGGATCATAACGGATGATCCGCTGTGGCGACCACTAACGGGAGTAGCCGAAAGACGAACAACAACAACATATATGTATGTATATATATATGTATGTATATATATATATATATATATATATATATATATATATATATATATATATATATATATATATATTTCTTCTTCTTCTTTTTCAGCTGCTCCCGTTAGGGGTCGCCACAGTGGATCAACCATCTCCATTTTGCTCTATCCTCCACATCTTCCATTGACACTCCAACCACCCGCATGTCCACCCTCACCGCATCCATGAACCTTTTCTTTGGCCTTCCTCTTCTCCTCCTGCCTGGTGGCTCCATCCTCAGCATCCTTCTCCCGATATACTCTGCTTCCCTCCTGTGCACATGTCCAAACCATCTCAATCTCGCCTCTCTCACTTTGTCTTCAAACCCTCCTACCTGCGCTGTCCCTCTAATATACTCATTCCTTATCCTGTCCATCCTCGTTACTCCCAACGAGAATCGCAGCATCTTTAACTCTGCCACCTCCAGCTACGCTTCCTGTCTTTTTGTTAGCGCCACCGCCTCCAAACCATACAACATAGCTGGTCTCACTACCGTCTTATATACTTTCCCCTTCACTCTTGCAGCTACCCTTCTGTCACAAATCACTCATGAAACTCTTCTCCACCCACTCCATCCTGCCTGCACTCTCTTTTTCACTTCTCTACCACACTCTCCATTACTTTGGACAGTTGATCCCAAGTATTTAAACCCATCCACCTTCCCCACCTCAACTCCTTGCAACTGCACCATACCATCACCCTCCCTCTCATTTACGCACATGTACTCCGTCTTACTCCTACTGACTAACATTCCCCTTCTCTCCAGTGCGTACCACCACCTCTCAAGGCTCGCCTCAGCCTGCTCTCCACTCTCTCTACAGATCATGATGTCATCCGCGAACATCA
Source organism: Eptatretus burgeri (assembly GCF_056783735.1). NCBI lineage: Eukaryota > Metazoa > Chordata > Myxini > Myxiniformes > Myxinidae > Eptatretus > Eptatretus burgeri. Next base: position 30,747,320 of record NC_140966.1, on the reverse strand, counting down.
TAGTCCATGGAGACTCCAGTCTGATCTCATCCGTCAACCTGTCCATCACCATTGCGAACAAGAAAGAGCTCAGAGTTGATCCTTGGTGCTCAGAGTTGATATATATATATATATATATATATATATATATATATATATATATATATATATATATATATATATATATATATATATATATATATATATATATATATATATAGTACTGTATATACATACAGGGTGTCCCAAAACTCACCTCGGGATTTAGAGATTGAATAACATTTCTGTTTTTTAATAATTTATAATTATCTTTATACCAAAGGGAAATTTACAAAATGGAGATAAATTTGCTTTATTTATGAAAAATGATGCAGCTTAGATATCCTCCATTTTCGGCTTCGTAGAGACAGGAGGCTCTTTTGACAGCATTTTCCATAACAGTGGACAATAACTCTGGCTGCAGCCCTCAAATTTCTGCACAGATGTTGTCCTTGAGCTGCTGAAGTTTATGGAGCTTATTGATGTACACACGCTCCTTTCAGTAACTCCAAATAAAATAATCGGGAGGCGTCAAATCAGGAGAACGTGATGGCCAAGAAATTTCTGAATTTCGCTAAATTATTTGGTGTCCATGCTGTTTGGGTGAGAATAATTGATCGATGAAATTTAAAATAAAATTCCACGATTTTGGTTCTTTGTTCAGTTGTGAATTTTTCCATGGCTAATTTCCAAATGTTGATCTAAATTTTGAAGAGAAAAGAAAAACAGATTATTAAAAAACAGAAATGTTATTAAATTTCTCAATCCCTAGGTGATTTTTGGGACACTATATATATTGCGAATTCGCGCCCGCCGGCGTGCGAGTGGCCACGTAACTCGAATCGCGGCACGTCGCCTACCGGACGGACAATTCTGTCGTGACCCTCTCGGACTAACGCCGGGAACTAGTCACGGGTGGGCCTTTCGGCCTCACCACGATCGTGCCAATCGGCCCCCCGCGTGGGATAGGGTTGTTCGCCAAATTCGACCTACCTAAGTACCCACACGGAGGGTAGACCGGGCGATCGCACCTCGCCGCAGGTCGACTCCAGACACGGGCCACTTAAGCGACCCGTTCCGTACTATCGGGATAACCGAGCGGTGTTATCGTCGACCTTGACGGTTCCGATTAATTATCGGGCGTATTAAGCCCACTACCAACCCTTTACGTGAAGCAAGATGGAGATTCAATTAAAGAAAAGACGAAGCGAAACGGGAAAATAGTTCAACATAATGCACATTTATTCCGCGGCACACGGAAAGCACACGTATACAATTACAACAATTATGCACCAAAAGCAGATGTTACAAAAGAAACACAACAATGCAGATCTACTACCGACTACGCGAGCACACGGCAACACTTAGACAGTTTTACTTTACAGACGGCGCCGACAACACATATACTCAAAAGCAAAAGAAAAGGGCCACCCTCAAAGACAAGGGGGCAGACGGGGCCTGTGGGCCGCGAGACCGGGTGGAGCCTACCCGTGTCTTGTGATGAGCCGCAAATGTGGCGGCGGTGCCCCGACTCCGCGCTCCTTTACGGGTTTCGTTGGCACTGCTTGGAGTGGGGTGGGAACGGGGCCCCCTTTTCGCACTATCTCAGCACGGGAGGGGGGGGAAGGGGGGAATTGTTGATGCTCTGGGGAAAGAGGATAGCTGGCTTGCTTGGGTCCCGTGACGAGCGACTCCACTGCGACCTCGTCGCCGACCGCCATCTTCCTTGCCTCGTACCCGAGGTATCCGGTCCCCTCCGCAATTCTCTTCAGCCGCCGCTGCGCTCTGACGAGCAACAGCCCTGCACCAGACTCGAACTTCTCCCGGACTCCAAGCTCCGCTGCGCTCCACTCCTCAACTCTTCTCCAACTCGCCTTGACCGAAAAACTCTTGAATTCGCCCCGCGCTTGGCGCTTTATAGTGGTGTAGGAGAACCCATATGCAAATTTCTGGATCAGAACGAGCTCGGGGGTGGAGCCACGCTTGCCCATTGGACGGAGAAAAAGGGGCGTGAATCTCACCTGATCCTCGAATTTGCATATATCTATTCTACTCCGACGCGCCTGGAGGCAAGGCCAAACCGCCCCGCGCTTGCTGATTGGACAGATCAGAAGTGGGCGTGTATCATTCCTGATCCGACTTCTCCTCGGAAAGGCCACTATTTGCACCCGCGGCTCGGCACGCGTCCCGCACGAGGCCAGGACAGCCTGACGCTCGGTGCCCACAAGCGGTGCGGGAATGGCCGCAGAAGGAGAGGCGAAGGTGGTGGAGGGTTTAAAGTGGTGGTCCATGGCCATGGCGACATTTGGAATGGCGATGATGCGATGTTTGCGGGAGCGAGTTGTGAAGGTAAAGGTCGTGGCTGTTGGCGTTGTTGTTGTTGTTGTTGTGAAGCAGCGTTGGTGGTTGTTGTGTGATGGCGGTTGAGACGTGGTTGGTTCAAAATAAAGATAGAACAGAAAAACGGCTATCTGAAAGGGTCGCAGCCCGAATGAATCACATTTATTCCCTCTAAACAACGGGTTTGGGGCTAACTACACATGTACTTACAGAGATATCTCACCTACGGGACCTGAATGGTGGTTTGCGAATTTCCTCAACCGTAACAATATATTTATTTGTGTGTGTGTAAATTTCCATACAATATTGAGGCCCCTGAAAGAGCAAGGTAATAGAGCGTAACTGGAAGGTTACGTACGTAACATAGTACTCTGTGGAGCATATACCTCTGCCAAGTTGAACAGTTTATGTTTTGTATCCCACTGATAGTTTATGTCTACATCCGGACCTGAACTAAAATCTAATCTGCTTGTTCTTGTTGTAATCCGTTCACAACCTTTTGAAATATTGTGCTATAATATTTTTTTGCCCCATCTCTTAATGATGAAGAATAAGTTGAAAAATTAAAAAAAACTATTTCATACAGATCCAGATCCGGATCTTCACCAAAATCGAATCAATTTGTCCTTGTCACACACCCAAACTGCCCACCAAGTTTCGTCAGAATCCATCTGCAACCTTTTGAGATATCCTGCTCAAAGACAGACAGAAACAGGGGTGAAAACATAACCTCTGTCCACCTTTGGTGGCAGAGGTAAGAAGTGCTTCAAATTAACATGGGGCAGTGGGGCAACATTTGGTCAAAATGAGCAAGATAATGAGCTAACAGGGAAAATAGAAGAGGGAAGGAAACACAGTAAACTGCAAGTTAGAGGGTTGGGTTTGGTAGAATGAATGGGCATAGATAACATCAAAGCTCAGGATGAGGTATGACATGAGATTGTAGTTTACCACCTGCTTGAATCCCTGAAGGGATAAGTGCAATTGAACCACCTCTGGAAGGCAGTTCCATCAATTTCGAAGACAGTGAAGGTAGGCAGCATGCCTATGTTCAGATGTTTAACCAGGATGGGGTTACTGATGACGAAGGTGTCCATCCTGGGGGAACTGAGGAGGGTCAGAGAGTAAAAACAGCTCGACAATAGGAGAGGTTGTTAAAAAAAAGCCACTGACCTATCTGCAATGTGAGATCAACAGTCCTTGTGCTTTGATTTCCTTGTGGGAGATGTCATTCCAGGAAAGACAGATGTGCTATGGCACCACTCCATAGGTGAGAGAGCAGTACTCCATTGATCTCGAGATAAAGGTCTTGTGGGCTGTGAAAAGTGGATTTGTCCTTGATTTGCTTTGTCCTGAAGAGGTACATTGGCTTTTTCACATTGAAAAATTGGATTGTGTCACACCCAGTCATGTGCTTTGCCTGAAAAATGAATGTTATTGGTTTCAGACCTTCGTTTGCTGGTTCTCCTTGTTTTTTGTTTTCAAGCTCAAGGAATTTTTGTCCTCCTGTGAGTAATAATAAAACAGATTGGCAGTTTATTTTTTTTTTCTTCTCATTCATAATATGTCGCACCACAAACACTGAGCAGATGTTGTTGCATAAGCCGTGTTAATCAGGGCAACATAGTCCTTAAATGTTTCAAGGTCTGTAATTTTTGCTTTTGTTTCACCATAAACATCAACAGCCAACCTATCACCCTTTGCAGGATGCAAGCAATTATATATTTTTTACCTCCTCCACCAAAGGTGGACAGCGGTTATGTTTTGACCATTCTTGCTTGTGAAATCGAAGATTTGCAAATATATTGGTTGGTCTGCTCTGTGATTTTTTTTGTTTGTTTGTTTGTTTGTATGTCAATCGTCTGCAGGTCACAATTTTAAACTGATGTTCACGAACCTTCACCAAATGGTGGAGTTGGTCATAAGCATGTGCAAGAAGCATATTGCTTTTGAGGTCAAAAGGTCAACATGAGCCAAAGGTCAGCAACTTGAGTCTATTTCTAAAATCTTCAATTTTCATCTGATTGACTTGAAATTTGAAGAGGATTTGCTTATCAGCTCAATGAATTCAACCACCAATTATTTTTGAGGTCAATGAAGACCAAAAGGTCAACATAGGCCAACGGTCAACAACTTAGGGGAAATTTCTAAAATCCTCAATTTTCATCTGATTGACTTGAAATCTGAAGATGATTTGCATATCAGGTCACTGAATTCAATCACCAATTCTTTTTTGAGGTCAACCTAGGCCGAATTTCTAGTCATCAATTTTCATCCAATTGACTTGAAATTTGAGGAGTTGCATATTTAGTCCAGTGCCGGATTAAGCCTCGGCTGGCCCTCAGGCACATTTTGAAATTTTAGAGAATTGGCCTGAAAATTTTAAATTAGATCTCGGGCTCATGGAAATGGACCCCAGACAAAAGATGAACTGATTCAAGACCAAAATATTTAATACAAAAAAAGACAAATATTTAATGTGAAAATAATTTTTGGCCCGAATTTTTGGCTGGCCCTAAGGCACATGCCTTGGCTGCCTAATGGTTAATCCAGCACTGATTTGGTCATTGAATTCAACCACCAGTTATTGTTAAGGTCAAATTTGTTTTTGGGATTTTGCAAGTATCATGCTCTGCATGACATTTTTCTTGTGTGTCTGTCTGTTTGTCTGTGAGCAGGATATCTTAAAACGTTAAGAACGGATTCAGACAAAACTTGAACAGGTTGGGTGTGTGACAAGAGCAAATTGATTCGATTTTGGTGAAAATCCGATTCTGGATCCGGGCGGAGGTATGCACTCCACAGAGTTCCCTTTTAGTTATTTAAGTGATTAAGTGACTGGATCTGGATAAGAGGATTTTTTAATATTATATAAGAGGTGATTCTTCCCCATTCAGAGATGTTGCCAAAAATGATATATGTAGTGCGATATAGCAAAAAGCTGTGGACTGGTTATGAAAAAACTTGTTGGATGAGTTAGGTAGGTGACAAGAACCATTGACCGTTGATATATGGGGGTAGATGTTGCTTAAATTTCGGATGCAGGTCTGGCCTATCAGTGGGATACAAAATGTAAAACGTTCAGCCTGGTATAGTTATGTGCCCTACCGGGTGCTGTTATAGCTACTATATTGTGATATAAGAATTTAACAATAGCATTGAAGTCGTATCGCTGAAGAATAGTTTTCTTTCTTTACTCACACCTTTGTTTATATGATACATTCATGCTATTTTGGGGAAATGGCTGAGAATGTGAAGTGAAATTTAACACAATAGGCATTAGCAGATCTATTAATCTGCTAAGTTTGAAATTTGAAAAAAAAATTAAAACGCTTGCAAAATTTTTCACTCTCACTGTATATTTTGCTCAAGGACAGGAACAAAATTGCAAGAGTGAACGAGATGGCATGAAGGGAGAACACAGCAGCAAAAGTATCACAATGCGATTGTCAGTCTGAAAATTGAAAGACTTGTATAGACGTTTTTTTTCCGATATTTTTGAAAGAAAGGTTTGCATCGTTCTTTCGTGTTTCATGATCAATTTGAATGTTTTATCGCGACTTGATATTGTTATAAACCAACTACTCATTGGATGCCGACACTGCTCCGACTTCTGCGAGGTAATTGCAATGTATTCGTCTCAAATGTTCTGATCATTCATTGTCCCTTTCTTTCATTCTTGCATTGCACTTTAAATTTCCTCCTTGTACTACATCCCATCTCATTGAATATAATATTCATTATGGTGGAGTATATCATCGTTAATTGATTCGTTTGGAACATGCCACAGAGATTCCAGAGAGATTCCACAGAGAACCACTACAGATGACTGGTTTTAGTTATATCCACTGTGCGAATCTCCTGACGGATCCATTATCAAACTACAGAATGTACATTACCCTTTCTAAGACAGATTTGTGCCTCCTAGTAATCCTATTGGAGAGCTAAGTTCTATAAAAACCATTGGAACTAAGGAACAATAGCGGTTCGTGCTACCGCCGGGCATAGCAAAAATTTGTAATCCAACCAGGTTCAAATCCATATTAACAGATAAATGATCAATATTGTAGACCAGGTTCATCTCAGATTATAGGGAATGTGTCCATCTATGATCTCAGTAAATTATAAAATTGTGGATGGCATACCTTTTGAAAAATGAGTTATTTAGCGTGCCTGTGTTGATCGGCGCATACCTTGCATTACTAGCACACACTCACTGCTCGTGCTCGCTTGCTGGGTGTGCTCTGGCTTTCAAAAGGAATTAGCCACTGTGGCTAATCTAGGTTTAGAATGATTAGCCACAGGAGAAAGGAAATAGCCACATATTTTATTCAAAAGTTTTTTTTTAGCAATATGAAATAATAACTAAATTTTATGGCAGATGTGTGAGTTTGATGGGTGAGGTTGGTTGGATGAGTGAGTTGGATTGTTCAGATTGGTTGGATGAGTAAGTTTGACGTGTGAGATTGGTTGAATGAACGACCATCAGGGGAGGTGGTGATTGTGAGGGATGGTGGTGGTGGTGGTGATGGTGTGTGTGTGTGGGGGGGGGGTATGGTCGTTGTGCCTTTAGTAGGTGGTAGTGGGGGATGGGGGTGGTTGTGGACCAGGATTGGACCAACCTCATGCCAGTCAAACTCACTCATCCAACCAATCTCACCCACCAACTTCACTCATCCAACCAATCTCACCCACCAACTTCACTCATCCAACCAATCTCACACATCAAACTCACTCATCCAACCAATCTCACACATCAAACTCACTCATCCAACCAATCTCACACATCAAACTCAATCATCCAACCAATCTCACACATCAAACTCACTCATACAACCAATCTCACCCATCAACTTCACTCATCCAACCAACCAAAGTCACCCATCAAACTCACTCATCCAAACAAACTCTCTCATCCAAACAAACTCGTCCAACTACAGGTATTACTACTGATTGTGTCAAAACTCATCTGGCAACCACTGACCCAACGAAGCATGTAGCGCCGAATCATGCCGAATCATTCTGGGGAAAAAAAGAAAAAAAAATTTGGAGACGAGAATCATGGGAATCATGCATAATTTCGGTCGATTTTTTTTTATTTTTTTTATTTTTTTTACTAGAAACTAGTTTAAAACTACTAAAGTTAGTATATATAAGCTTGTACGAAATTACGCGTGATTCCCGTAATCAAAACATACAAAATGGCGGCCGTCTCGGCCGTCTCAACGAAGGTTGAATTCTGTGCTAAAATCACCCAAAATTCGTCTAAAACTGGTAAAAAAAAAAAACCCACTAAAACATGGATTAGCCACAGTGGCTAATGGGTGGTTTAAAATATTAGCCACGGGTAAGGGGGATTCGCCCTGTTGCGACGTGGCGAGCGGCAGTGCACACCCAGGCTTGGTAGGCAAGACGGTGTTTGCTTGCGAATTGGCGAGACTCTCTCCATATACGGCACTGCTCCACCCACCATAAGTATTTCTGTCCTAAGTTAACTGCTCAATTCTGTTTAATCACATATTGGAATATCCATGAGCACAGGTACAGTGCATTGAATTTTTTTTATGCAAAGATCATAAAATATTTTGTGTCTCCCTTAATCAATATGGCATGGTAATGTTAATCCCCTCTTGGAAAGGGTGTCTTCAACATACATACGAAATGTAAATGGGTAAAGAGGGTGGAACTTAAGAAATAGAAGGCAAGGCAGGAGATGACGAAAGAAAAGGGATGGAGAAAAGAGAAATTAGAGCGAAGGATGAAAATGTAGAATGTATATCGTGGTGGGGTAGTGTGTGTATCTTCCTCCAACTTCACTCAACTGGCTGAGCTTCTTTATTGTTATCTGGTGATGAAGGTTCAAATGCTGATCCAGCTGCAACCTATCTCGAGTTAATCTAGAGTTAATTCTCAGCCTCCGAAACGTTCACGACTTGTCGTGAGCACACTGAAGACTTGTTCTTCGACTTTAATTCTGTAGATGCGCCCACCTGACACCAAAGCCATCAAATGTTTTTCATTTTTTGACTTTTACTTCACCCAAGTCCGAAGAGAACAGTCTTGCCTTGTTCCCTGTCCATCTGTATTGATTGTTTTTATTACCCTTGCCAAAGGAGAGGGTATTGCATTTGGGTCTGTTTGTTTGTCTGTTTGTCTGCACAGAACTTTAGTGTTTTTCTCCGCAAACGCTTATCGCATCGAGACAAAAATTACACCATTGGAGCGACTACTCAAGTAGAATGTTTTTAAAAATAATTATGGCATGATAAGTCACGTAGAGTGGCAGCCATGTTGGAAGAATGAAAAAACTATGGACCACTGTATCTCTGAAACCACATGAAGGAAAAAATTAAAACTTGGCACATGCCCAATACTCCTCATGGGGAATATGTGAGACTTTTTATGTCATAAGTGCATTCGTTTTGACATCATAACTGCATATGTAGAATGCTACATCTGATCAGTATGAAAATTATTGAGGGTCACCTGGGGATAAAATGGTCCACAGAAAATAATTTGATGATGTCATCGGTCATGTGATTTGGCAGTCATATTGTTTTGTGTTTTTTTTTTTTTAAACCCTTCAAAAATCTTCTTCTCTGAAGTGGCTGAACATATCGAGGTGAAACTTTCCACGTATGACCGCCTATCCATGAAGAACAAAAGGTTCACACACATGATGTTTTAGGTCACATGGTTTGGCAGGCATATTGGATTGAGCCTAAAACCTAAAAAAAAATCTTTTTTTCCAGAACAGTGAGACAGATTGAGGGGAAACTTCACAAAAATGTTCTCCAAGCCATGGTTGTACAAGTTTGTGAAGGAATAATTGATGTCACATGGTTTGTCATCATATTGGATTGAAGAAAATATGAAATAATGTTTTCTGTGGAACCACTTAATCAATTGATGTGAAACTTCACAATTATGATCGAGTAGTGATGGGGAATACATTTTTGAAAATTTCAACTTGATCTCAATCAGACACATGGTCTGGCAGCCAGAATTATTTTAACATTTTGATCTGGGTTCTTTTTGGTTTTTTTGATCATCATTATTATTATTATTATTATTATTATTATCATTTGAATGAGGCTCCACTCCACTCATATCAATAGTACCTGGATGTGTTTGAGGGTAGAGTAGCAGCTGTAATGTGAATCCTATCCAGGTTCTTCCTGATGACTTCATCTTTGCTTTTTGCTTGTTTGGGTTCCTTCTGATTACTCCAATATAGGACTTTACCTATTTGGTCTTCCATTTGATTTGAATTGAATTGATTTTAATCTCATTCTAAATTCAATTAAATGACAACAAAAAAACGTCATGGGTTAGGGTCAGGTGTCCAATCAAAGCGGGACGTCTTGGTACCCGGTCATCACTGCCAGCAGTTATAAAGTGGCAGTTCTAGTTATGTATTTTGTTAATTACGTAACACACCAGTACACAAACGCCACACAAAATACACCACACAAAACAGGTCCTGGTGAGGGTCTGCAATCTCTGATTGCTCTTTTTCTTGTTTTTATTATATTTTTCTGTATTTTACATTTTTCATTGCCAACCCTATGCAAAAGCATCATCCCCTGCTTTATGATGATGATGTCCACCTCTTGAGGATTCCTTTCATGTTTAATGCATCGAGCATTTGGTAAACATAAAACATGGAATTACATATTCTCATAAACAAATTACAACATATTAGTCAGTATACCCACCATTGGTATTGTCTATAGCACTCCACAAGAATCTATATCTCCCCTCCCCCCCCCCCGCCTTTTCTCGGCATAACTCAGAGTCTGTGTCAAACTGCTCATCTTGCATAATGTCCTCCTGGTTGTAGTGTTTGATGTTCTCCCTCCAGTAATCCTTCCATGTCTTGTCACTTCCCATCCACTGCTGTGCCACTTATATGACCTTCTTGGAAGCTGCCTGTTGCAAGCAGGGCTTCCTTTGTATCTCGCTGGTTAACACAATTTTATCATTCTCATGCTGCTTGCTGTGCATATCTATATAAGATACTAAAACGGCAGAATGTCTGAAAGTCCTCCTCCTTTAGATGTTTTCCCTTCTCTGATCCCCTCCAATTATTCAGTACTTTCTGTTTCCACTAAATCTCAATATCCTCCCCCCCCCCCACTTCCCTCTCACATTTCCAATTACCCCACAACTTCCCTAACCTGCATTCTTCATCCTATCTCAACCCCCCTTCTCCTTTTCTTTAATTTTATTTCTGTTAGTTTGCATTCACCCCCTCTAAGTTTGTGCATCAGTAATATTTAGATTAACCTTTCCTTAAATATAACTGCAATTGGGTCGATTTTATTTGGAATTGTTATCCTTCAGCCCATTTGTACTAATGGGGTTGTGTTGTTGTTCCGGCCATCCATTTATCAATATGCACTCATCTGCCTCCCACCCCATATCTCGTTAAGTAATTGAAGAAAGTTAAT